>NC_140180.1:109073242-109168242 GCF_963971535.1 Notolepis coatsorum | reverse complement strand
GTCCTGGTCCAGCTTGTAGAGCCTGTAGGAGTCCTGGTCCAGCTTGTAGAGCCTGTAGGAGGCCTGGTCCAGCCTGTAGAGCCTGTAGGAGTCCTGGTCCAGCTTGTAGAGCCTGTAGGAGTCCTGGTCCAGCTTATAGAGCCTGTAGGAGTCCTGGTCCAGCTTGTAGAGCCTGTAGGAGTCCTGGTCCAGCTTGTAGAGCCTGTAGGAGTCCTGGTCCAGCCTGTAGAGCCTGTAGGAGTCCTGGTCCAGCTTGTAGAGCCTGTAGGAGTCCTGGTCCAGCTTGTAGAGCCTGTAGGAGTCCTGGTCCAGCTTGTAGAGCCTATAGGAGTCCTGGTCCAGCTTGTAGAGCCTGTAGGAGTCCTGGTCCAGCTTGTAGAGCCTGTAGGAGTCCTGGTCCAGCTTGTAGAGCCTGTAGGAGTCCTGGTCCAGCCTGTAGAGCCTGTAGGAGTCCTGGTCCAGCTTGTAGAGCCTGTAGGAGTCCTGGTCCAGCTTGTAGAGCCTGTAGGAGTCCTGGTCCAGCTTGTAGAGCCTGTAGGAGTCCTGGTCCAGCTTGTAGAGCCTGTAGGAGGCCTGGTCCAGCTTGTAGAGCCTGTAGGAGTCCTGGTCCAGCTTGTAGAGCCTGTAGGAGTCCTGGTCCAGCTTGTAGAGCCTGTAGAGTCCTGGTCCAGCCTGGTCCAGCTTGTAGAGCCTGTAGGAGTCCTGGTCCAGCTTGTAGAGCCTGTAGGAGTCCTGGTCCAGCTTGTAGAGCCTGTAGGAGGCCTGGTCCAGCTTGTAGAGCCTGTAGAGTCCTGGTCCAGCTTGTAGAGCCTGTAGGAGGCCTGGTCCAGCTTGTAGAGCCTGTAGGAGTCCTGGTCCAGCTTGTAGAGCCTGTAGAGTCCTGGTCCAGCTTGTAGAGCCTGTAGAGTCCTGGTCCAGCCTGGTCCAGCTTGTAGAGCCTGTAGGAGCCCTGGTCCAGCTTGTAGAGCCTGTAGGAGTCCTGGTCCAGCCTGTAGAGCCTGTAGGAGGCCTGGTCCAGCTTGTAGAGCCTGTAGGAGGCCTGGTCCAGCCTGTAGAGCCTGTAGGAGTCCTGGTCCAGCTTGTAGAGCCTGTAGGAGGCCTGGTCCAGCCTGGTCCAGCTTGTAGAGCCTGTAGGAGTCCTGGTCCAGCTTGTAGAGCCTGTAGGAGTCCTGGTCCAGCTTGTAGAGCCTGTAGGAGTCCTGGTCCAGCTTGTAGAGCCTGTAGAGTCCTGGTCCAGCTTGTAGAGCCTGTAGGAGTCCTGGTCCAGCTTGTAGAGCCTGTAGAGTCCTGGTCCAGCTTGTAGAGCCTGTAGGAGTCCTGGTCCAGCTTGTAGAGCCTGTAGGAGTCCTGGTCCAGCTTGTAGAGCCTGTAGGAGTCCTGGTCCAGCTTGTAGAGCCTGTAGGAGTCCTGGTCCAGCTTGTAGAGCCTGTAGAGTCCTGGTCCAGCTTGTAGAGCCTGTAGAGTCCTGGTCCAGCTTGTAGAGCCTGTAGGAGGCCTGGTCCAGCTTGTAGAGCCTGTAGGAGTCCTGGTCCAGCTTGTAGAGCCTGTAGAGTCCTGGTCCAGCTTGTAGAGCCTGTAGGAGTCCTGGTCCAGCTTGTAGAGCCTGTAGAGTCCTGGTCCAGCTTGTAGAGCCTGTAGAGTCCTGGTCCAGCCTGGTCCAGCTTGTAGAGCCTGTAGGAGGCCTGGTCCAGCTTGTAGAGCCTATAGGAGTCCTGGTCCAGCTTGTAGAGCCTGTAGGAGCCCTGGTCCAGCTTGTAGAGCCTGTAGGAGTCCTGGTCCAGCTTGTAGAGCCTGTAGGAGTCCTGGTCCAGCTTGTAGAGCCTGTAGGAGTCCTGGTCCAGCTTGTAGAGCCTGTAGGAGTCCTGGTCCAGCTTGTAGAGCCTGTAGGAGTCCTGGTCCAGCTTGTAGAGCCTGTAGGAGTCCTGGTCCAGCCTGTAGAGCCTGTAGGAGGCCTGGTCCAGCTTGTAGAGCCTGTAGGAGTCCTGGTCCAGCTTGTAGAGCCTGTAGGAGGCCTGGTCCAGCCTGGTCCAGCTTGTAGAGCCTGTAGGAGTCCTGGTCCAGCTTGTAGAGCCTGTAGGAGTCCTGGTCCAGCTTGTAGAGCCTGTAGAGTCCTGGTCCAGCTTGTAGAGCCTGTAGAGTCCTGGTCCAGCTTGTAGAGCCTGTAGGAGGCCTGGTCCAGCTTGTAGAGCCTGTAGGAGTCCTGGTCCAGCTTGTAGAGCCTGTAGGAGGCCTGGTCCAGCCTGGTCCAGCTTGTAGAGCCTGTAGGAGTCCTGGTCCAGCTTGTAGAGCCTGTAGGAGTCCTGGTCCAGCTTGTAGAGCCTGTAGAGTCCTGGTCCAGCTTGTAGAGCCTGTAGAGTCCTGGTCCAGCTTGTAGAGCCTGTAGGAGGCCTGGTCCAGCTTGTAGAGCCTGTAGGAGTCCTGGTCCAGCTTGTAGAGCCTGTAGAGTCCTGGTCCAGCTTGTAGAGCCTGTAGGAGTCCTGGTCCAGCTTGTAGAGCCTGTAGAGTCCTGGTCCAGCTTGTAGAGCCTGTAGAGTCCTGGTCCAGCCTGGTCCAGCTTGTAGAGCCTGTATCCTATTGTTTTGGGTCATCCTTGGCTGGTAACAAATAACCCTTGTATTAACTGGTCTACTGTCAGGATCCGCGCCCAGGGCCGCCTCAGGGGGTGTGCGAGCAGTGCGGTCGCACAGGGCCTCGCGGGAAAGGGGGCCTCGCAAAAAAAAAAATATATATATATATATATATATATATATATTTTATTTTAATTTATTTATTATTTTTTTTATTTATTTTCTTTATTTTAAATTTTTTTTTTTTCGAGGCCCCCCTTCCCACGAGGCCCTTTTTCATCACAGACCTAAAATCTAGTTTTGCTTATATGCTTATATATTTCACATTAGACACGTTTGTAGAATGTTGTTGACTTGTTCCTGGGTCTGCGGCTCTGCAGCAGACATACTCACTATTGGAGCTCTGGGGCTCTGCAGCAGACATACTATTGGTTTCAACGAAGGGAGTGGTTACATCATGTGTACGCCGGCGTGCGTCAGCTGCAATTGACTATTTCGCGCGTGCAGCTTTGGAGGTTATGCTTAGTTATGCCAGCCAAGACGAATAGGTCGGTCATTATCAGTCGGTCGGTCACCAAGGAACGTTGACGAAAGGCCTCTCGCTGGCGGGACAAAAAGAAGCTATGGCCGGAGCCTTGTCATGGTGCAGTCGGGATATAGCCATGATGATGTCGGCTAGTAGCTAGCTTAGCTAAAGGCTAACTAGCGTTAGCTAACCTAGAGACAGCGCATGCAGCCAAGATGAAGAGGATGGTCGTTTGGCAGATGAACTTCGTCAACTCCACGTGGTTGTCTCCATCCTCTTGGACGTTTGGTGAGTTTTTAACCTATTCTATTAACTCTATTCTATTCCCGCCGTGGATCTCTCTCTCTCTCTCTCTCTCTCTCTCTGGAGCCAAACTGGCCAACTAGCTGTTGTAGTACTAGTAGCTAACGGTGTGTGGCCTGGTGTCAGCACCTGTATTGCTTTTCTCACGTTGTACAGTTTTTCAGTGGTAGCCGCATAGCTTGCTTCTGCGTTAGCTAATGGTTAGCGATAGCCGGGTTGAGCTAACTGTTAGCCAGTTAGCTGTTTAGCTACGACGTTAGCTGCCGGCTGCGCTCGGCTGGGAACGTTAGCTTGATGCTATCAGTTAGCCTAGAGTTAGCTGTTAGCTTGTGCTACGACCATTGACATTAGCCGTGAGAATAGCAGGGGGTTCTGGCACTCTGACTACGACATCATCTTTGACAGAAGATGTAGTCGGGCCTGCACCATGACAAGGCTCCGGCCATAGCTTATTTTTGTCCCGCCAGCGAGAGGCCTTTCGTCAACGTGGAGACCTGTGTTGCGGCCTTTCGCCCTGCGTTCCTTGGTGCAGGTAAGATGAATGAAAATGTCATGACATTACCCCACTCTTCCTTCCTTCCCCTCCCGAATGTTTTGTTAATAACAATGTTTTTTTCCAGGCAAAACATATGTTACTTCACAACATTTGGAGATACGACATGTGCTGTGTGTGAATTGTCTTGGTCGTTTGTGTAGCTTGGGTAGCGTTGGGCCGTTGGCCAAAGCTGTGTGTGGCCTGGTGTCAGTAGCCTACCTGGCTAGCCTATTTAGCTGATGTCGGCCATTGGCTCCTTGCTGCTTTGTTTTCTCTGGTATAGACCCTCTTCTCTTTGGATTTAAGTGTTGATCTTTGTCCTTTTGGATCTATGTATATTCATGTTGCCTTTGTGAAGTTATCTTTTCCTTCTGTTTTGTTCTTTCATTAAAAGTTGAATATCCTTTAGGGGGTCATCTTTGCTTATCTCTCTCATACATGCTCTCTCTCTAACACACACAGACGACAAACACACATGCTCTCTCTCTCTCTCTCTCTCTCTCTCTCTCTCTCTCTCTCTCTCTCTCTCTCTCTCTCTCTCTCTCTCTCTCTCTCTCTCTCTCTCTCTCTCTCTCTTTCTAACACACACAGTGTTGTGAAGGGCCAGATTAAACTGAGAATCTACCTTTATTGTTTTATATACATTGTATATTATTTATATATATACGGAATATCCCTTTACCTACGTTCAAACCAGAGTAATATTCGCTCTCCTTATTGGATAGCGCCCTAGGCTCCAGGCTCCGTCTGGGACAGAGGGTTTGGCTTTCAAGTCGAGATCTTCCCCTCCGGGTCGAGTCCAGGAAGCTGGCTCCACGCTTTGTGGGTCCCTTTAAAGTGGTTTGTCGGGTTAACCCAGTGGCCTACAGGTTGTTACTCCAAACTTCCATGCGGCTTCATCCGCTGTTTCACGTTTTGCTTTTAAAACCCTTTCTCACTTCGCCCTTGTCCCCGCCGCTCCCCGCTGTTTCTCCGCCCCGCATCCTTGATGGACAGATGGTCTACACTGTGCGGAGGATCGTGGGTTGCAGGCGGAGGGGTAGGGGGTTTCAGTTTTTGGTGGATTGGGAGTGGTACGGGGTAGAGGAGCGATCCTGGGTGCCTCAGAGGGATATCTTAGATCACAGTCTTATTTTTTTTTTGTATTTAATTTTTTTATTATTTTTTAAACAAACATATAAACAAACATGACAACACACGATAAGATATACAAGCATTAATTGTCAGGGCACATCCAATGAGATCACCTTTTGGTTAGTTGTTTTATATAAGATATACCCATAATACCTGTTATCTAAAAAAAAAAACCTACACACATATGCTCAGCTCGAACCCCCCCCCTCCCGGACCCCACCTTGAGAAGTACCTCCACTATCCCTCGCACCTAACCAGACACTACCATTATAAGCTAGCTTTTATTCTCTCCACCACTTCTAACCACATTGACATTTTGGATTCATTGAGACCCAGAATTCTTGCTGTAGATATTTCATGGTAAATTACATCGAGATATGTAAGAAACCAAACTTTACGGCACATTTTTTCCGGTTGAAACCAGCGTGATGCGATCAGCTTTTTGGCTACTGTGATACCCGATAAAACCAATCTCTTTAGCTGTGGATTCACTGCAAACTCAAAAACATCATTCAACAGCAATACCGAGGGGTGTACAGGTATATTCCAAGATACGAGTTTTGATATTTGTTGGGTCACATCTTTCCAGAATGCCTTAACTGGTGAGCAGTCCCAATACATGTGCATAAATGTCCCTTCGTCCCCATTTGTACATTGGGTGCATTTGGAATCTTGTTTGAGCCCCATTCGGCACAGTCTTATAGGAGTCAAGTATGTCCTGTGAATATAGTTAAGATTGATTTGTTGATGATCCGGGTTCCTTGATGTAAGTCGGACATTTGCCCAGGCTCCTTGCCAATCAAAGTCATTTTCCAGGTCTGGTATATCCCTCCTCCAGACAGAGTCAAGTTGGAGGGTTTCATACGAGGACGTTAGTAATTGATGATAAAATTCTGAAACAAAACCTCTCGATGTCTCTCTTGAGTAGAAGAATTTGTGGTATCTGTGGTGTTCAATTGGTCTGTCTAATGGAACACCGTGAGACTTCAAACATAGCTCTAACTGTTTGTGAAAAAGCCATGTGGACTTGGTGAGATTAAATTTTTTGCGTATTTCTTTATCACTACAAAAACCCTGTTTGTTAAAAACATCCCCTAATGAGTGTATGCCTTGCTCTTCCCATATAGGGAATCTTATAGGTCGTTTTCCAATTAAGAGAGCATTGTTATTGAATAAGGGAGTATGATTGTGCCATTCTTGTGGGTTAGGATTTTTTTTTTGTGATTCACGCCATATCCGGATCGCATGAGTAATTATGGGGCCAAATTTTCGTTCACAGTGCTTGATTGGTAGTTTAGTGTATGCTATGTCCTTCAGTCTATGTGGGGCTACTATGTTTTCTTCTATTTTTCTCCAAGATGCTAATGCTAGGGAGTCAAACCATGTTGTCAATGGACTTAATGAGTACGCCTTAAAATATAGGAAAAAATCTGGAAATGCCATGCCACCATCTGCTTTATTTCTCTGTGCGGTGGATCTTTTTATACGTGGTGGTTTGTTATTCCAAATAAATTTGTATGTGGAGGAGTGTAATCTTTTCCAGTAACCCTCTGGAGGGGGTAACGGTAGCATTGAACAGAAGAAGTTGATTTTAGGTAGTACATCCATCTTAACTATTGATATCCGTGCTTGTACTGTGTTCTTAAGTTTTGCCCATCTATCAAGGTCGTCTTTGATTTTGTTTTGGATTTTTGTGTAGTTGTGCTTCACCGTTTGTCTTATGGTAGGGAATATTTCCACTCCCAAGCATCTGAAATGTTTTACCATCGGTATCTGTCCTGGGAGGGTTGTATCTTTTTTTGCAGGGGTGTTAAGTGGAAGGAAAGCCGACTTCGGCCAATTTATCTTAAATCCCGATAAATCACCAAAGTCCTCAATCAACTTGAGCAGATGAGGCAATGTGGTGTTGGGGTTTTTCATGAACAATATTACATCGTCCGCATATAAACAAATTTTTTGTTGTGTGCCCTTGATTACGATAGGTTCTATGGATTGGGATTGTCTTATATATTGTGCTAAAGGCTCTAATGATAGATTGAACAGTCCGGGACTAAGAGGACAACCCTGTCTGGCAGAGCGTGATACCGGAAATATTTCCGAGATGATTGTGCCTGTTGTAATCATGGCCGATGGGTCTTTGTATAATACTTTAATCATATCGATGAATCCTTTTCCTAACCCCATCCTTTCTAGCACTGCCCACAGATACGACCATTCCAGCCTGTCAAAGGCCTTCATAGCATCCAGGGACAGCATCGCCTTAGGTATGGTGTCCTCCTTGTCGGCATCAAGTACGTGCAGTATACGTCTTATGTTCTCAGTGATCAGGCGGCCTCCTATGAAGCCAGTTTGGTCCGGGTGAACTAAAGACGTCATATGCTTTTGTAATCTGATGGCTAATACCTTAGAGTACAGTTTGATATCTGTTCCGAGGAGGCTTACAGGTCTATAACTACCGCACTCGTTGGGGTCTTTGTCTTTTTTAAGGAGGACTGTTCTGTATCGTATCGCTCTCGCTCGGCATCGCTCTCTGCACTATCTCGCATACGTGCACGCGCACTGAATAAAGACCACAATGTACCTTTAATCCCAATATTCGTCTGACCACACCCCTATCAGCTTACCCATATAAGCAGGGGTGGGGCCACCCACTCTCCTCCTTCTCGCTTTCACCACAAGGAAGAAGTGCCTCGGTAGATCCCCACACTTGACACCATGATGGAAGAAAGGTTTAGGAGCAGCTTTGGGAAACAAGGATACGTTGACATCATATCTTTATTTTCTCTCTCACTATTTTCGAGAAAATACGGCGATATTGTCTTCGTACTGGAGTGTCTGGAAGATGATGATCATTCTAAAAACCCTCCACCGGTTTTCGTATTGGGAGCACGCCGCTGCATGCTTCTCAACTGCAGTTCCTTGCTGTGTTTGTTGGGGTGAAACCTGTCAGGCCACAGCTGAACTGTCGGACATGCCGCTGTTGTGGTCCCACGGCCTGGTATATTGGGCGTGTGCACCGCAGGAATTCCCCCGCCATAGAGTACGTCACCGTGCGCGTCTCTGTTGGTAGGACTTCCGTGTGCTGTTCAGGTCCATGTGATGGATCTGTTTTCAGGGGGGGTGGTCAGGGCTCCTCCTCACCAAGCGCCTATTCAGGCCTTCTGTGAGTTCGGACTCCTTCTTCCATGTGAGGAAGCCTCCATCAGAGTACAGAGCCTTCCTCCTCAGATTGTCAAAGTGAGTGGACCCTCTAGAAGGGTCCTTTTCTATTGTATGTATATTCGATTCAATTCGTTTATTGAGTGTGTATGGGTTCAGTGCCTCTTCCCCGGAGGCCCTAAAACCAGTTTTTTACATGGCTCAAGGTGCAATATATTCTTTTCAATCTGTACAGCTCGCGTGGGAAGTCTCTCTGGGGATCCCCGTCTCTTTCCTATGGGAGGGTGGTGGGATGTAAAAATGTGAACATTTTTTACCCCGGCTGTGTAGACTGGGATACATACTGTTGATGCTTCCTTCTTTCTATTCCAGAAGTGTTGGAGTTAGGGAGTGTCACACCCCTCTTGTCGTTCCCCTGGGCGCCTTGGGGATTCAATGACAGGTCTAAATAGCCTGTTCATTGATGGGGGTGTGTCCCGACGCACGTATAGTGCTAGCTCGCTGTAAACAGGCGATTGACTGGCACGCCTTGGTTGCTTGTGGTTGAAACAGCGTTTTTATAAAGCAACTGAGATGGGGGTTTTTCCTCTTCCGACGACCACATCCCATGACCTGGGTGGGTTGTCGACGGATTCTCGTTCATGTCTGGGGGATGATGACGGGATGGATCTGAACATATGTGGTGGGGTCTCACGCCCTTGGGGTGGGCCACCAGGCGCGGTTCGTCCGAACGTCTGGGTGGCGCCTTCTTTTCATGTTAAGATCAACACGCATATCTGCCCTTCTCCTGGAGTAGGCATGTCGGCGTGGTTAGGGCACGGGACTGGTTCTGGTCACGCTGGTCCAGATCAGTTGAACCCGTTGTCCGCCGGGGATGCAGATCTGCTGTTCTGGTACCCTGAGGGACTTGGGCTTTTTTCAGGGGGAAAAATGCCAGGTCGGTCTGGGTGTCACAGGGTTAAGCGCTATGGAGACCCTGGTTGGGTATGTTTTTACTCAGCACTGTCGTCATGGCTTACAGCCATGCCATTCTGTACGCGCTCGATCTCGTCGGATCTCGGCCGCTACACAGGTTGGTCCTGGTTAGTACTTGGTTGGGAGACCGCCGGGGAATACCAGGTACGGTGTGCTTAGGGGCTGGTTCTCCATTATTTTTCGCTCCTCTCTCACGCATGGCGAAGAGGGGCCTGTGGGGGTGGTTTTTTGACCTCCTCTGGTGACCCTGTGCTTCCCGTACCGCCAGGCCCGGTCCGAAGTGATGTTTGCGACCCGTAGGCCTGGGTTAACCCTTTTTGGAAACTGAAACACTTGTACTGCGGTATAGCCGGTGTATACCCGCAGGTGTGTTTTGGAGTTTTTTCTTGAGGGGTTATAGGAACAACCACCGCATTGGGTAACACCGAGGTGGTTGATTCCCTGGTGTGTTGGAGCAGTGTCAACTCCCGGGTTCACCGTTTGAGGGTGCCCCTGCACGTTCATGACGTCTGCCAATCGTGTCAGCCTTCTCTGCCTCGACCCCTCTGGGTGGGGGTTTTTAAATGGAGGCTTGGTCATGCAACACCGCCAGCTTACGCTCCTTCCGCCGGGGCGGCTGTGTTCAGCTGTCCCCTCTGGCGCCTGTCTCGTCCGCAGTCTCCAGGCTAGGGTTAACAGCCTGTTGCCTGGTTTTTCCCCGGTGCGCTGCCTGCTTCCGTTGGTTAACCTTTTTTGTGTGCTTACGGCCATGCTGACTGCCTGTTCTGCAGGGTCAGTGTGCCAGGCGGTGTACTATTGGGGGGACAGGGCCCGCTCGGCTTACGGCCATACCAACCTGAACACGCCCGATCTCGTCCGATCTCGGAAGCTAAGCAGGTTCTGGCCTGGTTAGTACTTGGATGGGATTCCGCCTGGGAATACCAGGTGCAGTAACTGAGGGGCCTTTGTCCGAATACGCTGGCGATGTGGGGGGCGGGGCACTACGTGCCCACCTGGTGGGGTCTTGATGCTGGCATCATGGACTTCTCCGGGCCCCCATTCTAATGAGTCCAGTCCTTTTGGTGGGTCTGGGTCTTCCTTCGTGCTCCGCTGCTACGGCCTTGCCACGGGGTTGGGTTTGCCCTTGACCCCGTGATTCTGGGGGCAGTAACGAGGTTGTTCCTCCGTTCGTTCCCGGGTGGCATGCGGGTTGTGCGTGTGTGTAGTCGTGGGGTCAAGCCACGGTCTGCTCACCCTGTGCGTTGAGTTGCTTGAGTGCCTCTTCGCACGGTCGGGTCCGTCGCCCTCCCGTGAAGCCCCTAATAGGGGGGGTGCCCGCCATTAGGGTGGGTCGGGGGGGCTCGGCCCTCCCTGTTCTGATGGTTTGTGGGGGGCTGTCAGCGGGGTGTATTTGTCGGCCGTTGGCTCTCGCTCGGCCTCCCTTGTGCAGAGAGCGATGCCGAGCGAGAGCGATACGATACAGAACGTTAGGTTATGACTATAACCAAGTTCTGTTAGTATAGCGACGCTCGGCATCCGACGCCGCTGCAGCCTTTGACCTCGCCTTGTGGCGAAAGCTTGGGAAGGAGGAGAGTGGGTGGCCCCACCCCTGCTTATATGGGTAAGCTGATAGGGGTGTGGTCAGACGAATATTGGGATTAAAGGTACATTGTGGTCTTTATTCAGTGCGCGTGCACGTATGCGAGATAGTGCAGAGAGCGATGCCGAGCGTCGCTATACTAACAAAACTTGGTTATAGTCATAACCTAACGTTATGAGTGCAATATTGTCAATTTTATGGAAGTTCCCCTCCTTGACTGAGTATAAGATCATATTTAGTAATAAGGGGCCAATTATGTCCCAACAAGAAAGGTACATTTCTGATGGGAAACCGTCTCTTCCTGGAGCCTTACCACTTTTCATTGCGGTTATGGCCTTCTTGAGTTCCTCTAGTGTGATCGGTATTTCTAACTGTTTAGCGTCATCCTCTGAAAGTTTAGGGAGAATAATTTGATTAAGAAATGTGTCAATTTTGTTTTGATCGAAGGTCATTTCTGATTTATATAAGTCGGAGTAGAATACTTTGAATGTATCGTTTATTTTTACAGGATCTGTTACAAGTACTTGTTGTGCTCTAATGGTAGTTATATCTGCAAATGTTGCATTAATTCTTAATCGCATGGCTAATAGGTGGCTGGGTTTGGAACCATGGGAGTACTGCTGTTGTCTTGTGCTGCGTATTTGTATTTCCGATTGTTGTCTGTATATGGCATTGATCTCTATTTTTAGTACGTTAACTTGATTTTCTAGTCGAGTTGAGTTGTTGTATTTCAGAGAATTAAATAACGTTGAGTAAAGCGTTTCCAGCTCATCCAGTTTTGTGTTTTGATTCTTGCGCATTTTGGAGGAAAAGCTATCCGTGAAGTCTTTGATCATTCCCTTTACCGACATCCATATTATTCTGGGGTCTTGCACCGAGTTTGCATTCTCCCGTTGGAATACTATAAGAGCTTCTTTGAGTTGTGTAATGAATTCCTTGTTGTTAAGCAGCAACGAGTTAAATCGCCATCTTGGGGCTCGGGAGGATAGTATACCAAATGTACCTTTAAGGAGTAAATAACAGTGATCTGATAGTGCGTTGGGTATCATTTCCACTTCATAATTATCAAATAGTCTCTGTGATGCAAAGACATAATCTATTCTGGATAGTGTCTTATGTCTCGCAGATCGACAAGAGTACTTTCGGGTCGTGGGATTAAGTAACCGCCATAAGTCCTTTACACCTGTAATCTTTGACCAATCCTTTAATGCCTTCGATGAATTCTTTTGTTCGCTGGAAAAGGCGAGGTAAGATTTGTCTATCCTTGGGTTCCAGATGGCATTAAAATCCGCTCCTATTATAAATGAGTAATCGGGAATGTCTAACATTGCATTGGTTAGTGTAGTGAAGAAATCTTCTTCGTACAAATTTGGGGCGTATACCGCTATCAACGCTATTTTCCTGTTCTTATGTTCAATCTTAGCTATAGTTATCCGACCTTCTACATCAGACCATACTCCCTTTAGTACAATATTCAACTTACGTTTAACGACTATTGCTACACCCCGAGTTCTCGTTCCAATAGAGGAGTGACTGATATTATGGTATATGTTGTCCGCTAATTTACCTATGTCTTTCCCTAGAATGTGTGTTTCGCTTAGCAGAGCAATGTCCACATGTTCTTTTTTCATCAGTGTGAGCACGCTTTTGCGTTTGAGTTGGTTATTTATTTCCCCGGTGTTCCATATCATTATATTCAAACTAGCCATAGTCTATACATGTTGCATTGTAATTTTTGGTAATGCTTCTAGAGTGCGAGGCAATAATAGATATACATCCCACTAGTGAGGTCCCGTTGAGAGCCGAGCTTAAAAACATACATATATACAAATAAAAATCCCCTACCCTTCCCTCCCACCGAGAGTCGTACAGGATTGTGTTCCATGAACACAACCTTTGCGTATGACTCTCTCCCTTGCACCACCGGATATCCCAGAATGATCCAATTATCCTTAACATTCCTATGTATACCATAGGATCTAACACTCTAAATTCTACCATAAGTAGAATGTCGACTGTGGCTTGGCCACTTACCCGTAAAAAATAAATAAATAAAAATTTAAATGAGATAAACTAAAAATAAAGACCAAAAATAAGCTTCAATTGTCATGCCCTAATCACTACATTTTATATGAACTTGTAATTTATAGTAATTTATAGTAACCCATGAATAATATGAAGGTATTGAACTGAAGAGAGAGCCTCAATAAATCAGAGAGAGCGGATGAAAAAGAAAAAGAAAAAAACAGTAAAAGGAAGAGAACATTAACTTAGATCTTAAAAGAGCATTGCTATGCTTAAACATCTAAAGTATTAATTGGAGAAGTAGTGAAATTATTTCCCATTAATAAAAAAACAGTTTTTAAATACGTATATGCAGCATTTCCCCTGACCGGGGTGGGCGATGATCGTTGTGTAGAGTGATCTTCAGCCGGCCGGCTATGATGGCTCTGTGGTTCTGCATCTAGATAGCTGTTGATTATTCCCCCGAGGGGCTTCTGGTAGAGTGAATGACCACGTATTGCTGATATTCCAGAATGCTCCATATATCAAAGAATGCTTCGATGTTCTAGATTATTCCAATATTTCATTTTTACATTGTCTGAATGTTCCAGTATGTTCTGGAGTGTTCCAATCTTAAATCCAATATGTCCGCAATAATATAAACACGTCGGGGAAAGCATTCAAAAACTCTGAGCACGTAGGTCTCTCTGTCCCAAATCCTCGGTTATTAAAGGTTGTACTATATGGTGACCTTGCATAACTGAGATTTAAAAGGCCATTTATACACTATTCTGCGTTTTGTTCAGCCAGGAATTTGGCTGCCTCTTCAGGCGAGTTGAGGAGAACCTTTGCTCCTTGTTTGTCGACGACGCGAAGTATTGCAGGGTATATTAGTAGGGGTCTGTATTTCCCCAGGTATAGTTGAGACATCACCGTCTTGAACTTGGCACGCAGTTCCACTACCTCACGACAATAATCTTCAAAGCAGTGTATTGGTACCTCCATGTATTTCAGATTGCCTTTCATCCTGCGAGTTTCACGCATAATCATTTCTTTTATTCTGACTTGGCGCAGTATAACTAATATCACTCTGGGCTTAGCGTTATTGCCAATGGAGCGGGGACCCAATCTGAAGCACTGATCCACCTCCGGTATTTTAGGAAGGATTCCTGTTCCCAAGATTTTCTGTAATTCTGTGGCAAACTCTTCAGGGTTTTCACATCTCACTGATTCGTCCAGACCGACAATACGAATATTCAGCTTGCGTTTTTGATATTCCATCTCGAATATTTTGGCTTTCTGTTCTTTATTGATTCGCGTGAGCTCCAACGTTATTTCGCTGAGCTCCGTCTTGATTTCATTGTAGTTCCCCTTCATCTCAGCAGTTAGGTTAACTTTGTTAGCCTCTACTTCATTGTAGATGCGTTCGAAATTTTGTTGGTGTGCTTCCAAGCCAATTTCCAGTGCCACGGTGCGCTTAATATGTGCCTCGGCATCCACCCTTAGCGCTTCTATTTTGCCTTCGATAGATTCTTTGATAGCATCTACTTTTTCGGTTATTGTTTCGGTTATTGACTTCTCCATTTTTTTCATTTCATTTTTCATTTCCCGGATGATATATTCCGAGTCTGAGGAGGTGATTATAGGGGTTGAACTTGGGGTGGACATCCCGTCAATATCCTCTGCGATTTTGCGAACGTGTCCCGCGGCCATAGGGGGGTCTTCTGCGCTTGGTTTTGGAAGCGTTTTATGATCTTTCCTTGTTGTTGGCATCTCGAATCTTTCAGTCAATATAGTTAGTTGATAATCTCAGTTGATATATGCGTCAAGTTTTAAACGCATTGGTGGTCTATAAATATGTTTTTAAAACGGAAAAAAAAATAACGGGTGAGCAGCTGTGTCACATGCGACTTACTCCATTCTATAGCTGATCCTGCGATCCTAGATCACAGTCTTATTGATGACTTCCATCGACTGCATCCCGAGGCCCCTAGATGAACGTCAGGTGCCGTTCGTCGGGGGGGGGTACTGTAACGTTTAAGTATTTTACTCTCTCCTAGGAGTAAAAGCTCCTAGCGCCACCCTGGAGTATTTCACCCTCTCTATTCTTCCAGGTTGTCCTGATTGCGGATTGACGCCTGTTGTGTGTTTGACTCTCTTTATAATGGCCTTGTGTTTATTCTCTCATTTGTCAGTTCTTCAACATTGTTACCGTGAGTAGCTGTCTACGGAGCTTTTTCGTTTTGATTATTATTTATTTCCTTTGTTTAAAGTATATTCTATTATCGCTCTTGATGTTTCGACAATTAAAGGAAACACAGTTTGTTGAGAAGAGCAACTACCGTCTCCGTATCTTCCTTCTGCATTTGGGTTCAACATTCCTACCTGAATCGTAACAGTTTCTTATTAAGGGAGCCTGAGTAAAGTTTGGACAAACAATCATGTTAGTAAAGTTTGGACAGACAGTCATGTTAGTAAAGTTAGGACAGACAGTCATGTTAGTAAAGTTAGGACAGACAGTCATGTTAGTAAAGTTAGGACAGACAGTCATGTTAGTAAAGTTAGGACAGACAGTCATGTTAGTAAAGTTTGGACAGACAGTCATGTTAGTAAAGTTTGGACAGACAGTCATGTTAGTAAAGTTAGGACAGACAGTCATGTTAGTAAAGTTAGGACAGACAGTCATGTTAGTAAAGTTAGGACAGACAGTCATGTTAGTAAAGTTAGGACAGACAGTCATGTTAGTAAAGTTAGGACAGACAGTCATGTTAGTAAAGTTTGGACAGACAGTCATGTTAGTAAAGTTAGGACAGACAGTCATGTTAGTAAAGTTTGGACAGACAGTCATGTTAGTAAAGTTAGGACAAACAGTCATGTTAGTAAAGTTAGGACAGACAGTCATGTTAGTAAAGTTAGGACAGACAGTCATGTTAGTAAAGTTAGGACAGACAGTCATGTTAGTAAAGTTAGGACAGACAGTCACGTCTCCTCCAGCAGTAAAGGAGCTGAACGTGGACAGTAATGTCTCTTAAGGCAGTAAAGGGAGTCTAGCAGAGTCCCTGCCAGCTGATGGAGTAATGGCCCGATCTCTCTGCTTCACCTGTGTGCACTCTGTGTGTGTGTCTCTGTGTGTGTGTCTCTGTGTGTGTGTCTCTGTGTGTGTGTCTCTGTGTGTGTGTCTCTGTGTGTGTGTCTGTGTGTGTCTGTGTGTCTCTATGCCTGGATGCCTGGATGCCTGTGGCAGCTGTCTGGGCCTCGTCTTTGCTCCGAGACCGACACACACACACACAGACACACACAGTCACTCTTCAGTCACCCTTCAGTCACCCTTCAGTCACTCTTCAGTCACTCTTCAGTCACTCTTCAGTCACTCTTCAGTCACCCTTCAGTCACCCTTCAGTCACCCTTCAGTCACCCTTCAGTCACTCTTCAGTCACTCTTCAGTCACTCTTCAGTCACTCTTCAGTCACTCTTCAGTCACTCTTCAGTCACCCTTCAGTCACCCTTCAGTCACTCTTCAGTCACCCTTCAGTCACTCTTCAGTCACTCTTCAGTCACTCTTCAGTCACTCTTCAGTCACTCTTCAGTCACTCTTCAGTCACCCTTCAGTCACTCTTCAGTCACTCTTCAGTCACTCTTCAGTCACTCTTCAGTCACCCTTCAGTCACTCTTCAGTCACCCTTCAGTCACTCTTCAGTCACTCTTCAGTCACCCTTCAGTCACCCTTCAGTCACCCTTCAGTCACTCTTCAGTCACTCTTCAGTCACTCTTCAGTCACCCTTCAGTCACCCTTCAGTCACCCTTCAGTCACTCTTCAGTCACCCTTCAGTCACCCTTCAGTCACCCTTCAGTCACTCTTCAGTCACCCTTCAGTCACTCTTCAGTCACCCTTCAGTCACTCTTCAGTCACTCTTCAGTCACTCTTCAGTCACTCTTCAGTCACCCTTCAGTCACTCTTCAGTCACTCTTCAGTCACTCTTCAGTCACTCTTCAGTCACCCTTCAGTCACTCTTCAGTCACCCTTCAGTCACTCTTCAGTCACCCTTCAGTCACTCTTCAGTCACTCTTCAGTCACTCTTCAGTCACCCTTCAGTCACCCTTCAGTCACTCTTCAGTCATTCTTCAGTCACCCTTCAGTCACCCTTCAGTCACTCTTCAGTCACTCTTCAGTCACTCTTCAGTCACTCTTCAGTCACCCTTCAGTCACTCTTCAGTCACCCTTCAGTCACTCTTCAGTCACTCTTCAGTCACCCTTCAGTCACTCTTCAGTCACCCTTCAGTCACCCTTCAGTCACTCTTCAGTCACTCTTCAGTCACTCTTCAGTCACCCTTCAGTCACCCTTCAGTCACTCTTCAGTCACTCTTCAGTCACTCTTCAGTCACCCTTCAGTCACTCTTCAGTCACTCTTCAGTCACTCTTCAGTCACTCTTCAGTCACCCTTCAGTCACTCTTCAGTCACTCTTCAGTCACTCTTCAGTCACTCTTCAGTCACCCTTCAGTCACTCTTCAGTCACTCTTCAGTCACTCTTCAGTCACCCTTCAGTCACCCTTCAGTCATTCTTCAGTCACTCTTCAGTCACTCTTCAGTCACCCTTCAGTCACTCTTCAGTCACTCTTCAGTCACTCTTCAGTCACTCTTCAGTCACTCTTCAGTCACTCTTCAGTCACCCTTCAGTCACTCTTCAGTCACTCTTCAGTCACTCTTCAGTCACCCTTCAGTCACCCTTCAGTCACCCTTCAGTCACCCTTCAGTCACTCTTCAGTCACTCTTCAGTCACCCTTCAGTCACTCTTCAGTCACTCTTCAGTCACTCTTCAGTCACCCTTCAGTCACTCTTCAGTCACCCTTCAGTCACCCTTCAGTCACTCTTCAGTCACTCTTCAGTCACCCTTCAGTCACTCTTCAGTCACTCTTCAGTCACCCTTCAGTCACTCTTCAGTCACCCTTCAGTCACTCTTCAGTCACCCTTCAGTCACTCTTCAGTCACTCTTCAGTCACTCTTCAGTCACTCTTCAGTCACTCTTCAGTCACTCTTCAGTCACCCTTCAGTCACCCTTCAGTCACTCTTCAGTCACTCTTCAGTCACCCTTCAGTCACCCTTCAGTCACTCTTCAGTCACTCTTCAGTCACCCTTCAGTCACCCTTCAGTCACTCTTCAGTCACCCTTCAGTCACTCTTCAGTCACTCTTCAGTCACTCTTCAGTCACTCTTCAGTCACTCTTCAGTCACTCTTCAGTCACCCTTCAGTCACTCTTCAGTCACTCTTCAGTCACTCTTCAGTCACCCTTCAGTCACCCTTCAGTCACTCTTCAGTCACTCTTCAGTCACTCTTCAGTCACTCTTCAGTCACTCTTCAGTCACTCTTCAGTCACTCTTCAGTCACTCTTCAGTCACTCTTCAGTCACTCTTCAGTCACTCTTCAGTCACTCTTCAGTCACCCTTCAGTCACCCTTCAGTCACTCTTCAGTCACTCTTCAGTCACCCTTCAGTCACTCTTCAGTCACCCTTCAGTCACTCTTCAGTCACTCTTCAGTCACTCTTCAGTCACTCTTCAGTCACTCTTCAGTCACTCTTCAGTCACTCTTCAGTCACCCTTCAGTCACTCTTCAGTCACTCTTCAGTCACTCTTCAGTCACTCTTCAGTCACCCTTCAGTCACTCTTCAGTCACCCTTCAGTCACTCTTCAGTCACCCTTCAGTCACTCTTCAGTCACCCTTCAGTCACTCTTCAGTCACCCTTCAGTCACTCTTCAGTCACCCTTCAGTCACTCTTCAGTCACCCTTCAGTCACTCTTCAGTCACTCTTCAGTCACTCTTCAGTCACTCTTCAGTCACTCTTCAGTCACTCTTCAGTCACTCTTCAGTCACTCTTCAGTCACCCTTCAGTCACCCTTCAGTCACTCTTCAGTCACTCTTCAGTCACCCTTCAGTCACCCTTCAGTCACTCTTCAGTCACCCTTCAGTCACTCTTCAGTCACTCTTCAGTCACTCTTCAGTCACTCTTCAGTCACTCTTCAGTCACTCTTCAGTCACTCTTCAGTCACTCTTCAGTCACCCTTCAGTCACCCTTCAGTCACTCTTCAGTCACTCTTCAGTCACCCTTCAGTCACTCTTCAGTCACTCTTCAGTCACCCTTCAGTCACTCTTCAGTCACTCTTCAGTCACCCTTCAGTCACTCTTCAGTCACTCTTCAGTCACCCTTCAGTCACTCTTCAGTCACCCTTCAGTCACTCTTCAGTCACTCTTCAGTCACCCTTCAGTCACTCTTCAGTCACCCTTCAGTCACTCTTCAGTCACCCTTCAGTCACTCTTCAGTCACCCTTCAGTCACTCTTCAGTCACTCTTCAGTCACCCTTCAGTCACCCTTCAGTCACTCTTCAGTCACTCTTCAGTCACCCTTCAGTCACTCTTCAGTCACTCTTCAGTCACCCTTCAGTCACCCTTCAGTCACTCTTCAGTCACTCTTCAGTCACTCTTCAGTCACTCTTCAGTCACTCTTCAGTCACCCTTCAGTCACCCTTCAGTCACTCTTCAGTCACTCTTCAGTCACTCTTCAGTCACTCTTCAGTCACTCTTCAGTCACTCTTCAGTCACCCTTCAGTCACTCTTCAGTCACTCTTCAGTCACCCTTCAGTCACTCTTCAGTCACTCTTCAGTCACTCTTCAGTCACCCTTCAGTCACTCTTCAGTCACTCTTCAGTCACCCTTCAGTCACCCTTCAGTCACCCTTCAGTCACCCTTCAGTCACTCTTCAGTCACCCTTCAGTCACTCTTCAGTCACCCTTCAGTCACCCTTCAGTCACTCTTCAGTCACCCTTCAGTCACCCTTCAGTCACTCTTCAGTCACTCTTCAGTCACCCTTCAGTCACCCTTCAGTCACTCTTCAGTCACTCTTCAGTCACCCTTCAGTCACCCTTCAGTCACTCTTCAGTCACTCTTCAGTCACCCTTCAGTCACTCTTCAGTCACCCTTCAGTCACTCTTCAGTCACTCTTCAGTCACCCTTCAGTCACTCTTCAGTCACCCTTCAGTCACCCTTCAGTCACTCTTCAGTCACCCTTCAGTCACTCTTCAGTCACCCTTCAGTCACTCTTCAGTCACTCTTCAGTCACTCTTCAGTCACTCTTCAGTCACCCTTCAGTCACCCTTCAGTCACTCTTCAGTCACTCTTCAGTCACTCTTCAGTCACTCTTCAGTCACTCTTCAGTCACTCTTCAGTCACTCTTCAGTCACCCTTCAGTCACTCTTCAGTCACCCTTCAGTCACTCTTCAGTCACCCTTCAGTCACTCTTCAGTCACTCTTCAGTCACTCTTCAGTCACTCTTCAGTCACTCTTCAGTCACTCTTCAGTCACCCTTCAGTCACTCTTCAGTCACTCTTCAGTCACTCTTCAGTCACCCTTCAGTCACCCTTCAGTCACTCTTCAGTCACCCTTCAGTCACTCTTCAGTCACCCTTCAGTCACTCTTCAGTCACCCTTCAGTCACCCTTCAGTCACCCTTCAGTCACTCTTCAGTCACTCTTCAGTCACTCTTCAGTCACTCTTCAGTCACTCTTCAGTCACTCTTCAGTCACCCTTCAGTCACCCTTCAGTCACTCTTCAGTCACTCTTCAGTCACCCTTCAGTCACTCTTCAGTCACCCTTCAGTCACTCTTCAGTCACTCTTCAGTCACCCTTCAGTCACTCTTCAGTCACTCTTCAGTCACCCTTCAGTCACCCTTCAGTCACTTTTCAGTCACTCTTCAGTCACTCTTCAGTCACCCTTCAGTCACTCTTCAGTCACTCTTCAGTCACTCTTCAGTCACTCTTCAGTCACCCTTCAGTCACTCTTCAGTCACTCTTCAGTCACTCTTCAGTCACTCTTCAGTCACCCTTCAGTCACCCTTCAGTCACTCTTCAGTCACTCTTCAGTCACCCTTCAGTCACTCTTCAGTCACTCTTCAGTCACTCTTCAGTCACCCTTCAGTCACTCTTCAGTCACCCTTCAGTCACTCTTCAGTCACTCTTCAGTCACCCTTCAGTCACCCTTCAGTCACTCTTCAGTCACTCTTCAGTCACCCTTCAGTCACTCTTCAGTCACCCTTCAGTCACTCTTCAGTCACTCTTCAGTCACCCTTCAGTCACTCTTCAGTCACTCTTCAGTCACTCTTCAGTCACTCTTCAGTCACCCTTCAGTCACTCTTCAGTCACCCTTCAGTCACCCTTCAGTCACTCTTCAGTCACCCTTCAGACACCCTTCAGTCACTCTTCAGTCACTCTTCAGTCACCCTTCAGTCACTCTTCAGTCACCCTTCAGTCACTCTTCAGTCACTCTTCAGTCACTCTTCAGTCACCCTTCAGTCACTCTTCAGTCACTCTTCAGTCACTCTTCAGTCACCCTTCAGTCACTCTTCAGTCACTCTTCAGTCACTCTTCAGTCACTCTTCAGTCACCCTTCAGTCACCCTTCAGTCACTCTTCAGTCACTCTTCAGTCACCCTTCAGTCACTCTTCAGTCACTCTTCAGTCACTCTTCAGTCACCCTTCAGTCACTCTTCAGTCACTCTTCAGTCACCCTTCAGTCACTCTTCAGTCACTCTTCAGTCACCCTTCAGTCACTCTTCAGTCACCCTTCAGTCACTCTTCAGTCACTCTTCAGTCACTCTTCAGTCACCCTTCAGTCACTCTTCAGTCACCCTTCAGTCACTCTTCAGTCACCCTTCAGTCACCCTTCAGTCACTCTTCAGTCACTCTTCAGTCACTCTTCAGTCACTCTTCAGTCACTCTTCAGTCACCCTTCAGTCACCCTTCAGTCACTCTTCAGTCACCCTTCAGTCACCCTTCAGTCACTCTTCAGTCACTCTTCAGTCACTCTTCAGTCACTCTTCAGTCACCCTTCAGTCACTCTTCAGTCACTCTTCAGTCACTCTTCAGTCACCCTTCAGTCACCCTTCAGTCACCCTTCAGTCACCCTTCAGTCACTCTTCAGTCACCCTTCAGTCACTCTTCAGTCACCCTTCAGTCACTCTTCAGTCACTCTTCAGTCACTCTTCAGTCACTCTTCAGTCACTCTTCAGTCACCCTTCAGTCACTCTTCAGTCACTCTTCAGTCACCCTTCAGTCACTCTTCAGTCACTCTTCAGTCACTCTTCAGTCACCCTTCAGTCACTCTTCAGTCACTCTTCAGTCACTCTTCAGTCACTCTTCAGTCACTCTTCAGTCACCCTTCAGTCACTCTTCAGTCACCCTTCAGTCACTCTTCAGTCACCCTTCAGTCACCCTTCAGTCACTCTTCAGTCACTCTTCAGTCACTCTTCAGTCACTCTTCAGTCACTCTTCAGTCACCCTTCAGTCACCCTTCAGTCACTCTTCAGTCACCCTTCAGTCACCCTTCAGTCACTCTTCAGTCACTCTTCAGTCACTCTTCAGTCACTCTTCAGTCACCCTTCAGTCACCCTTCAGTCACCCTTCAGTCACTCTTCAGTCACTCTTCAGTCACTCTTCAGTCACCCTTCAGTCACTCTTCAGTCACCCTTCAGTCACTCTTCAGTCACTCTTCAGTCACCCTTCAGTCACCCTTCAGTCACTCTTCAGTCACCCTTCAGTCACTCTTCAGTCACTCTTCAGTCACTCTTCAGTCACCCTTCAGTCACTCTTCAGTCACTCTTCAGTCACCCTTCAGTCACTCTTCAGTCACTCTTCAGTCACTCTTCAGTCACTCTTCAGTCACTCTTCAGTCACTCTTCAGTCACCCTTCAGTCACTCTTCAGTCACCCTTCAGTCACTCTTCAGTCACCCTTCAGTCACTCTTCAGTCACTCTTCAGTCACCCTTCAGTCACTCTTCAGTCACTCTTCAGTCACTCTTCAGTCACTCTTCAGTCACCCTTCAGTCACTCTTCAGTCACTCTTCAGTCACTCTTCAGTCACCCTTCAGTCACCCTTCAGTCACTCTTCAGTCACCCTTCAGTCACTCTTCAGTCACTCTTCAGTCACTCTTCAGTCACCCTTCAGTCACTCTTCAGTCACTCTTCAGTCACCCTTCAGTCACTCTTCAGTCACTCTTCAGTCACTCTTCAGTCACTCTTCAGTCACTCTTCAGTCACTCTTCAGTCACTCTTCAGTCACCCTTCAGTCACTCTTCAGTCACTCTTCAGTCACTCTTCAGTCACCCTTCAGTCACCCTTCAGTCACTCTTCAGTCACCCTTCAGTCACTCTTCAGTCACTCTTCAGTCACTCTTCAGTCACTCTTCAGTCACTCTTCAGTCACTCTTCAGTCACCCTTCAGTCACTCTTCAGTCACTCTTCAGTCACCCTTCAGTCACTCTTCAGTCACTCTTCAGTCACCCTTCAGTCACTCTTCAGTCACTCTTCAGTCACCCTTCAGTCACTCTTCAGTCACTCTTCAGTCACTCTTCAGTCACTCTTCAGTCACCCTTCAGTCACTCTTCAGTCACTCTTCAGTCACCCTTCAGTCACTCTTCAGTCACTCTTCAGTCACCCTTCAGTCACCCTTCAGTCACTCTTCAGTCACTCTTCAGTCACTCTTCAGTCACCCTTCAGTCACCCTTCAGTCACCCTTCAGTCACTCTTCAGTCACTCTTCAGTCACCCTTCAGTCACTCTTCAGTCACTCTTCAGTCACTCTTCAGTCACTCTTCAGTCACCCTTCAGTCACCCTTCAGTCACTCTTCAGTCACTCTTCAGTCACTCTTCAGTCACTCTTCAGTCACTCTTCAGTCACTCTTCAGTCACTCTTCAGTCACCCTTCAGTCACTCTTCAGTCACCCTTCAGTCACTCTTCAGTCACTCTTCAGTCACTCTTCAGTCACTCTTCAGTCACTCTTCAGTCACTCTTCAGTCACTCTTCAGTCACTCTTCAGTCACTCTTCAGTCACTCTTCAGTCACTCTTCAGTCACCCTTCAGTCACTCTTCAGTCACTCTTCAGTCACTCTTCAGTCACTCTCCAGTCACTCTTCAGTCACTCTTCAGTCACTCTCCAGTCACTCTTCACCCCCACGGCCTGTGAAGTAAGCTGCTGCGTCACGCCGGCGAGAGGTCAACAATGTGTCAACATCTCGCCTCCGTCGAGCGGCAAGACGCACTCACAGTGTTCCCTCCTCTCTCTCTCTCCCTCTCTCTCTCTCTCTCTCTCTCTCTCTCTCTCTCTCTCTCTCTCTCTCTCTCTCTCTCTCTCTCTCTCTCTCTCTCTCTCTCTCTCTGGGAGATACAGGTATGAGCAGGGTAATAGGAAGACAATACATAGGTAATACAATGTTTTAATATGGTGTATATATATACAATATGAATAAAAGTAACTAATAAAATGTTTTAATATGATAATATAATACATCAAATATGAATAAAAGTAACTAAAAGGTGCAGGTGACCTATCGGTCATACACACTTCTCTTGAGTCTGTGCAGGGTTTAGTAGTTAAGAGTCAGACGTTACTAATACAGTAGTTGTCAAGTTCTGCCACCTGTTGTGGAGCCTGATGGTGATACTAGTATAAATACACTGTGGTAGTTAGCCATACTAACCAGTGGTATAATACACTGTGGTAGTTAACCATACTAACCAGTGGTATAATACACTGTGGTAGTTAGCCATACTAACCAGTGGTATAATACACTGTGGTAGTTAGCCATACTAACCAGTGGTATAATACACTGTGGTAGTTAGCCATACTAACCAGTGGTATAATACACTGTGGTAGTAAGCCATACTAACCAGTGGTATAATACACTGTGGTAGTTAACCATACTAACCAGTGGTATAATACACTGTGGTAGTTAACCATACTAACCAGTGGTATAATACACTGTGGTAGTTAGCCATACTAACCAGTGGTATAATACACTGTGGTAGTTAGCCATACTAACCAGTGGTATAATACACTGTGGTAGTTAACCATACTAACCAGTGGTATAATACACTGTGGTAGTTAGCCATACTAACCAGTGGTATATGTGGTGGTAAGCCATACTAACCAGTGGTATAATACACTGTGGTAGTTAGCCATACTAACCAGTGGTATAATACACTGTGGTAGTTAGCCATACTAACCAGTGGTATAATACACTGTGGTAGTTAACCATACTAACCAGTGGTATAATACACTGTGGTAGTTAGCCATACTAACCAGTGGTATAATACACTGTGGTAGTTAGCCATACTAACCAGTGGTATAATACACTGTGGTAGTTAGCCATACTAACCAGTGGTATAATACACTGTGGTAGTTAACCATACTAACCAGTGGTATAATACACTGTGGTAGTTAGCCATACTAACCAGTGGTATAATACACTGTGGTAGTTAGCCATACTAACCAGTGGTATAATACACTGTGGTAGTTAGCCATACTAACCAGTGGTATAATACACTGTGGTAGTTAGCCATACTAACCAGTGGTATAATACACTGTGGTAGTTAGCCATACTAACCAGTGGTATAATACACTGTGGTAGTTAGCCATACTAACCAGTGGTATAATACACTGTGGTAGTTAGCCATACTAACCAGTGGTATAATACACTGTGGTAGTTAACCATACTAACCAGTGGTATAATACACTGTGGTAGTTAGCCATACTAACCAGTGGTATAATACACTGTGGTAGTTAACCATACTAACCAGTGGTATATGTGGTGGTAAGCCATACTAACCAGTGGTATAATACACTGTGGTAGTAAGCCATACTAACCAGTGGTATATGTGGTGGTAAGCCATACTAACCAGTGGTATAATACACTGTGGTAGTTAGCCATACTAACCAGTGGTATAATACACTGTGGTAGTTAGCCATGCTAACCAGTGGTATAATACACTGTGGTAGTTAGCCATACTAACCAGTGGTATAATACACTTTGGTAGTTAGCCATACTAACCAGTGGTATAATACACTGTGGTAGTTAGCCATACTAACCAGTGGTATAATACACTGTGGTAGTTAGCCATACTAACCAGTGGTATAATACACTGTGGTAGTTAGCCATGCTAACCAGTGGTATAATACACTGTGGTAGTTAGCCATACTAACCAGTGGTATAATACACTGTGGTAGTTAGCCATACTAACCAGTGGTATAATACACTGTGGTAGTTAGCCATACTAACCAGTGGTATAATACACTGTGGTAGTTAGCCATACTAACCAGTGGTATAATACACTGTGGTAGTTAACCATACTAACCAGTGGTATAATACACTGTGGTAGTTAGCCATACTAACCAGTGGTATAATACACTGTGGTAGTTAGCCATACTAACCAGTGGTATAATACACTGTGGTAGTTAGCCATACTAACCAGTGGTATAATACACTGTGGTAGTTAGCCATGCTAACCAGTGGTATAATACACTGTGGTAGTTAGCCATACTAACCAGTGGTATAATACACTGTGGTAGTTAACCATACTAACCAGTGGTATATGTGGTGGTAAGCCGTACTAACCAGTGGTATAATACACTGTGGTAGTAAGCCATACTAACCAGTGGTATAATACACTGTGGTAGTTAGCCATACTAACCAGTGGTATAATACACTGTGGTAGTTAACCATACTAACCAGTGGTATATGTGGTGGTAAGCCATACTAACCAGTGGTATAATACACTGTGGTAGTTAACCATACTAACCAGTGGTATATGTGGTGGTAAGCCATACTAACCAGTGGTATAATACACTGTGGTAGTAAGCCATACTAACCAGTGGTATATGTGGTGGTAAGCCATACTAACCAGTGGTATAATACACTGTGGTAGTAAGCCATACTAACCAGTGGTATAATACACTGTGGTAGTTAGCCATACTAACCAGTGGTATAATACACTGTGGTAGTTAGCCATGCTAACCAGTGGTATAATACACTGTGGTAGTTAGCCATACTAACCAGTGGTATAATACACTTTGGTAGTAAGCCATGCTAACCAGTGGTATAACCAATAAGGTTTGGGATGGTGTTGTGGTAATTACAGCTCCATGAACACAATGATTCAATGTCCCCGATGACATCACTGGTGGCCTCATTCAAACGCATTTACTCCCAATAACTGTCAAACGAAATGAATGTGTGCAAAACTATTTAGAGTTTTTGGATGTGAATCTAAGGAAATGAATAAAGGGAAGATGATTAAACAGAAGGTTTTGTAGATACGGTACTGAATTCTCCCATCCGGACCAATGCTATTTGAAATATTATTATTATAGAATATAGAATAGCAGGCTTATAAATGACCTTATTATAGCCAATTCGCACAGTTATGGATTGTGCCAAATCTTATATTTAAAATGCCCGAGTTCAATTTGGATTTAGTATCACCAGGCGTGCATAAGAACAGATAATGAAATCTACTGTATGTGCAGTTCCTTTTTTATTTTTGCCAGGGTGGCACCATTTTGAAACTAATTTCAAATCTAATTGTTGCTACATGCTAAAAATAGGGAAGAGAAACTAACTGTGCTTCAATATATACCAATAACGTTAAGTTTTGTGATTTATTATCCAGAGTAATAAGAGATATTAAAAATATTCATACAGAAGTAATTTGCTTGAAACTCCATAGAGGCCTTTGGGAAGTGTCGTTCGGAGAAATTCCAACGCTCATCGAAAGCTGTCGGTGTCCTCTTCGAAATGGCAAAAAACTGCAATTCCCGACGTTCAAATTTTCCAAAATAGATAGACTATCGCAAACTAAACAACACCAAAACAAAAACAAAAATCTATCTAATAACACTTTAACCTATTGGTAAACTAACGTATTGATGATAATATACATTATAACTGCTGTTGTGACATGGTTATGATGTTTATACTTGAATACATTTGAAAAATTAAATTATACTTTTGTCAGACAGTCTAGACAGATTGATTTATGACGTGATGTCATTTGCGGTCCGCCGATGGACCGCACGGGTGGAAGAGCTGTTTGGCTGTCTTGTGCACATAGACACATAGGAAGAGAAATGTTGATCTCCATGGCTACTTCCATCATCAGCTCTGGAAGAATTAAGCAGACCTCGGACTCTATGAAATGAATGAAGTGAGACATAGAATGTCTTATACCAGTAAAAGTAGAGGAGGCTTATTTGATTGAACAGATTTGCCCTGTTTAGGGTCTTAGAAACGTATTGACATTTTAAACTTGGAATGTTATATCTTGGATGCATATTGATGATGCATTTCACCTTCTTTGATGACATCAAAACATAAGATAGTTACATAGCCGGTTTTAAAGGGGTGGCCAGGGTGGCCGGTGTAACCCCTCAAATCTGATTGGCCACCCCAGATGCCACGCTTCTACTTGGCTGTGGGGCAGGTGTTTGGTCAGCTCTTTGGTCAGCTCTTTGGTCAGCTCTTTGGTCAGCTCTTTGGTCAGCAGTCTGGTCAGCTCTTTGGTCAGCTCTTTGGTCAGCTCTTTGGTCAGCTCTTTGGTCAGCTCTTTGCTTCTACCAAGGCACTACAACGTTAGCATGTTTGTTTTTGACATAATGCTAAAATAAATCGGTGAAATTGAGTCAACTTTTTCCAGAAGATCTGCATGCATGCTAGCGTTTTATCTTCGGGTATTCAATCTAGTGCATTGTAATGTACATATGTATAACATGTGTATAGACTGTAGATGATATGAAGAAGCTATGGTATGTATAGTGTGGGAGTTAGGACTCCCTTCCCCCTCTCTTTGATGACTCTTTGATCTTCCTTGCCCATCTTTCCTTCCTACCCTCATCCCTCATTCTTAACCCCAACAAACCCTGCCCCACCTTTCCCCCAAAAATGTTCATGACACCCCTATACGTCGTGTTCCTATGGCCCCCACCCCTTCCAGTTTTGTATGTATAAGATGTTGAAGATCCGGGGGGGCTCTCTCTTCCCGTGGTGTCCTCGCTGAACACCTCGTTCAGAGTCATCCAGCCTAACTCTGACTCTTATTGTATTGATACTTTGATTGAGTTAATAAATCGTATAAACCTCTCGGTCTCTTTGGACCGAGTTATTTATTCGCTTCGGCTATTTTCCACCACCATAGTATCAATAGTACTAAAATCCACCTTCAGACATCGGTGCCTTGTGTCTCGTGAATGTGGCGACAGCGAAGACGCAGAGTTGTAAAAGTTACAAAGCAGTTTCAAAGGACGACTCCCCAGATGGTTCTGCACAGCAGACCATCTGGCAGGCCACGATATCGCAGTAGTGGTGACTCTCGAACCGTTTGATCTCCAACAGCCCCGTGGGAGCACTCCAGCACTGTCACACGGAGGAACGACAGTCCTGCTCAGAGCTATACGTCTGAATGTATATCGCTGTGACCGCTCAGATCCATGAAGAAGAAGTTTGCCTTTGAGAACCAATGGTTCTCGAGCCGTAGCGGCACATGGGGCAGGAGCCTATCTCCTGTTTCCGTAGCGTGAGGCAGCTTGATGTACAAGTACACCCCTTGGACATGACACTAGTATGTCGCAAGGACTTCCCCCCAAACAACCCTTGATGCTGAGTGTCAAGCAGGGAGGCTATGGGTACCATTTTTTAAATAGTCTTTGGTATGACTCTGCCGAGGTTTGAACTACCAGCCTCCCGAACCACTGAGCTGGCTCAGAGCCATGACACAAATGAATCCATGACTTTTGTCCTAGAAATGGCCTTCTGTCATGGCCGATTGAGGCTACTATATGAGTTTCGAATAGCTTTGAGCAATGAGTAGCGTGCACAACTAGTACACAACAATGAGTAGCGTGCACAACTAGTACACAACAATGAGTAGCTGCACAACTAGTACACAACAATGAGTAGCTGCACAACTAGTACACAACAAAGAGTAGTGTGCACAACTAGTACACAACAAAGAGTAGTGTGCACAACTAGTACACAACAAAGAGTAGTGTGCACAACTAGTACACAACAAAGAGTAGTGTGCACAACTAGTACACAACAATGAGTAGTGTGCACAACTAGTACACAACAATGAGTAGCGTGCACAACTAGTACACAACAATGAGTAGCGTGCACAACTAGTACACAACAAAGAGTAGTGTGCACAACTAGTACACAACAAAGAGTAGTGTGCACAACTAGTACACAACAATGAGTAGTGTGCACAACTAGTACACAACAATGAGTAGCGTGCACAACTAGTACACAACAATGAGTAGTGTGCACAACTAGTACACAACAATGAGTAGTGTGCATAACTAGTACACAACAAAGAGTAGCGTGCACAACTAGTACACAACAAAGAGTAGTGTGCACAACTAATACACAACAAAGAGTAGCGTGCACAACTAATACACAACAAATAGTAGCGTGCACAACTAGTACACAACAAAGAGTAGCCTGCACAACTAGTACACAACAATGAGTAGTGTGCACAACTAGTACACAACAATGAGTAGCGTGCACAACTAGTACACAACAATGAGTAGCGTGCACAACTAGTACACAATAAAGAGTAGCTGCACAACTAGTACACAACAATGAGTAGCGTGCACAACTAGTACACAACAATGAGTAGCGTGACTCACAGCGTTTCATTGGGGGGATAAAATACACTGTGCGTCCTCACTTGTCTTGTTCACAGAGGCTGCGTCCTCCACACGTGATGTCATCGTGTCTCACAGATGAGGACGACAGTGTGTCTACAAACAGATGTAATCCGCTGCAGGGGGTGCTGTCGCAGCCAGGGGGTGCTGTCGCGGCCGGGAGCGTGTGCGGACGCACAAACCGCTTCAGTGTCGGCTGCCTCGACCGCTGCCAAGCGGGTCCTCCGCTCTCCAAAAGACCCCGACCCCTGACCCCTGTGTGTGTGTGTGTGTGTGTGTGTGTGTGTGTGTGTGTGTGTGTGTGTGCACGTGTTTTTTTAAGTGCTTTAAAACCTCTTAAGGACCTTGAATTGGATTCGAAGATGGAGTGAAACACAGCAGAAGCCCCTCAAGCAGGTCAAGGAAAAGGGAAAGTTATACACCAATGAGGGCGGGGCTTCCGAGGAGCCGTCCAATCATTTTGCCTAAAAGGCGGGTCTAAGAGCTTCAAGCCAATAACACAACGAAGATTGATTGATTGATTGAAAATTGTATTAACAGATTGCAGAATGGGTACAATAGAGTACAGCTCAATACAATCAATTGTTAAGGGGATGCAGACCAGAGAAAGACTTTTGTCTTGTTTACATCAGGGTCCTCCATTTTCAAATCATAACATATATGACATACATGACATACAGATAGACAGTATACTACATCTATACATTTATGACATCCCAGATTTACAAATACAGTACTGTTTGTGATACAAAGAGTCTGAAAAAAGAGAGTATATACATTTGACGAAGAAACTGTACATTGGAGGAGGTGGGGTGGGAGGGGGGGTTGGGTAGGTGGGGTGGGGGGGGGGACTGTAGATTGGAGGTGGTTGGGTGGGGGGGGATGGGTAGGCGGGGTGGGGGTAACTGTACATTGGATTATCGATGAAACCTTACTTGGTCCCAATGCTATGATGCTATAACCCATAGAGTAGGCTGGTAAAGCTATGCCTCCTAAAGTGTGCAAACGGAAGTACAGGAAGGCTACAGGCTTTCCTGTTTCGACAAAACAATTATGGAAACGTGCTAAGTGCACAATATTTCCTCGTTTAAGCCACTGCAACGGCTTTGCCTGAAGAATATATACAATACAGAATACAATATACCACATCATTTTTTTTCATCTTCTCTGAGTTTCCACTTTCTCTCCCTAAACGACACAGCGCACGGTGACACATCCGGACCTCTCGGGGCTGGAAACAGGGAGAAGCCACGTGGACAGGGGCGTAGCTGGAGATTCTGGGCCCCATGAAAATAATCAATTTGTGGGCCCCCAATCTATTAAAAAAATGTGGGGCCCCCAATCTATAAAAAAAAATTGGGGCATTTGCTGGGCCCTTGGAATCATCCTAACCCCCCCCCCCCCCCCCCCCCAGCTACTCCCCTGCACACACACACACACTCTCTCTCTCTCTCTCTCTCAAACAGAGAAATCAAAAGAAATCAGTACATTACCTTGTATTACTATTGTAATCCAAAAGCGATATATAGGGTTGTTCATTGTACAATACAATTGATACAGTTGATGTTTCTTGTTGATTATTATTCTCTATGTGTATATGAGCATTTTTTCAATACCCAACTATGTAGTGGCCGCTTGTCGCTAGGCTAGGCCTCCTGCTGGGTCCATTCACTGGAATAACAAAGGAATGACTGGGCCTTTGCTCCAGGTGTGAAATGGTTCTAGTGACAATGATCACATTGAATTCTGGGAGTGTAGTTCTCTCATCAGATAGCTGAATGAACTTGGATCTAGTTCAAGTCCTATACTGAAAAGTTGTTAGGATTTTACCAGAATGTTTGATAGGACATTGATTGAAAACTATCGTCTCAAATTTGACAATTGATGGCTTATTTTGAAGGTATAAATCTGTAATTTTACATTATGTAACAAAAAAAAAGAGAATATTCTGAGAAGGTGGAGCTAGAAACTTTAGACTTCAGGGGGTTAATGTATCGGCAACATGCCTGTGTCCGATTCCTGGTATAGACGGGGAGTGAATCCATACGCGCTCAACGTCCAAAGAAATAGTCTTCCACACATTAAGCTCCGTTATCAGACACCGATGTGGTGATCCGATTTAATTAGAAAAGGTGGGTTACATGGGAGAGGTGATCAAAGCGATCCTAAGCGTCATATAACCTGGTCTAATTGCTTAAAGTGTTTCCTAAATAAGACTAATCTAAAAACGTTCCCGAAGCGGTAAGAAAATCATATGCTTTCCCCGTCGGCTACCAACCCACAGCTGATTCCTATCACCCATTTATGCCATCAGCTGTGCCGTGGCGATTCACCTGTCACGTGAACCACCACAATACAACTGAGAACATTCAATTGCTATACAGATAAATCATAACATTCCCATAAATAGTAACCTTCTATTGGTAATAATAATAATAATAATAATAATGATAATAATAATAGTAATAATAATAATAATCAATAACAAAAACACTCATTCGGCCTTTACAATGAACATTGTTACTCAGCTGATAGAGGTGTCCCCTTCTTGCTGTCTTGTTTTGTACCATAGAAGAGATGGATGTTGACAATAAATGTATTTTAGTTACACTTAAATTTTAAAGATAGTCTACTACACCATAACAATATTTACACAAAACATTTACTACACGCTGTAACACAATCATTGTAATCTGGCTCACAGGGCAAAGACAGTAGGCCTACACTGCAAAAAATAAAATTGTATCAAGTGAAAATATCTTGTATTTGATCAAATATTGAGTAGAATATCTTTTGCAGATACTTTTGCTTATTATACTATTTCCCCCTGATTGGTCAATTTAATCTTGTTTTACTTACAATGGCAAATTATCAGCGAGATCTAACGCAAAACATCTGCAATAATAATCCTAGTCCTGTATCACAGGTCAATCACAAATGTCTCTCTAATCTTTGAGAACAATGCTGTCTCCCAGATTCACCAAAGCAGCACAGACTCGGATGATCTTGTCGATGCTGCTGTATTGATCACGATTGGCTTCACCTGCTAGACTCTGAACACAACTAATTGGAACTGGACCCTTTAGTATTGTGTATCGGTTCTTGACTAGTCCAATCACCCTCTCAATGTGGATCCGCACTGATGAGATTTTCCGGGCTCTCTCCACCTCCTCTGCAGACAGCTGCTTCTTGTTCCTCGTAAATGGGGGTAGAATGAGTTGTGCACCGCAAACAGATGCAAAGTCATCCTCGAGTGTGAAACCCCTGTCTGCCAGGATCTGATCCCCGGGCATGGGACACAAATCAATCAATCAATCCGGGCCTGTGACGGTCACTGTACCCATTCTGCAATCTGTTAATAAAGTTTTCAATCAATCAATCAATCAACCAATCCGGGCCTGTGACGGTCACTGTACCCATTCTGCAATCTGTTAATAAAGTTTTCAATCAATCAATCAATCAATCCGGGCCTGTGACGGTCACTGTACCCATTCTGCAATCTGTTAATAAAGTTTTCAATCAATCAATCAATCAATCAATCCGGGCCTGTGACGGTCACTGTACCCATTCTGCAATCTGTTAATAAAGTTTTCAATCAATCAATCAATCAATCAATCAATCAATCCGGGCCTGTGACGGTCACTGTACCAATTCTGCAATCTGTTAATAAAGTTTTCAATCAATCAATCAATCAATCAATCCGGGCCTGTGACGGTCACTGTACCCATTCTGCAATCTGTTAATAAAGTTTTCAATCAATCAATCAATCAATCAATCAATCAATCAATCAATCAATCAATCAATCAATCAATCAATCCGGGCCTGTGACGGTCACTGTACCCATTCTGCAATCTGTTAATAAAGTTTTCAATCAATCAATCAATCAATCCCGCACGTTGCAATACTCCAATTCAGCCATTGGGTGGGACGGTCAAGTGACCCTGTGTCGGTCACGTGACCCAAATCAGCCAATGGGAGCGAGGGTCCTGAGAGTGTCTTAGTGGGCGGAGCCTCGTATGGGTCCTGAGAGTGTCTTCGGTCCTGAGAGTGTCGTGTTCTCCGGTCCTGCAGCTGGATACTATTGGTGTGGGCAGCCTAGGTTGTGGGCGGGCATTGGCTCCAACCACAGAGCCAATCGGATCACTATCCGCTCCATCCTCGCATCGTGACGTCACGTTGCGAGTCAAATCAGGATGCCCTAATTAAATCGAGCAGGAAATGGTCGGATCTGAATGAGAGCAATCCGCCAATATGGTATTTAGATACAAAAACACATTGATACTAACTCCTATTACTATAATACAATGCTAGAGACTCAAAAAATACATTTATAATGCATGTCACCCTACTGCCACAGACATCATGTTGTCATACAGGTAAAGATGAGATTCCACGTCACTATAACGGGTACGTCCTAGTACCCGTCACGAAATTCGACCGTGCCTCGAGTGGGAGTCGAACCCCGAGCGTCTGCTCCGGGGCCAGTATAGCAAACCGCTGCGCCAAGAAGGGAATTCCCCCCTAAGCGCTCGGTTTATCTGCCTCTGGGGAGTGAGTTTTACACACTTCTATGTGCCGTAGTCACACTATCGCGGCACATATCCGTTACATTCACCCCCCCTAAACTCACACCACCCAAGGCATCCGGGTCACGGCACCAGTATAACGGGTACGTCCTAGTACCCGTCACGAAATTCGACCGTGCCTCGAGTGGGAGTCGAACCCCGAGCGTCTGCTCCGGGGCCAGTATAGCAAACCGCTGCGCCAAGAAGGGAATTCCCCCCTAAGCGCTCGGTTTATCTGCCTCTGGGGAGTGAGTTTTACACACTTCTATGTGCCGTAGTCACACTATCGCGGCACATATCCGTTACATTACCATAACATATAATTTTGTCTTGTTGCGTTTTGTTATTTATTATTTTTTGTTAACGTTTTTGTTTGTCTAGAAAAAAAAAGTATAGGATGTTATTGACTGTATGGGTCCTCACGCACGTAATGATACTTCTGCACTGCAACTTTTAAGTTAAGTAATAATTATTAACAATTGATGCAATTTGTACAGCAGAAGTGTTACGTTCTGGACACCGACCTCGGTCGGTGACCACCCACATTCCTGGCATTTGTCACTGGGCTTGTCACCTGTCATTTCCCTGTCAATTAGTGCTGTCACTTAGGGGTGGTTCCTGATTGGCTGTCACGGGGGTGTGTGTGGAATGTTGGTATTTGGTCTCTATTTAACATACCTCTCTTCTGCTTGTCCATTGTCAGGTCTTCACTAATTGCGTTCGGGGATAACGCAGACGGTTCTACTGTGGACCTCCAATAAGCTCCCATTTACCTTATCTTACACTTGTGCTTTTAGCACTTGTTCTCTCTTAGAATTTACTCTGTGTTCTTACTATTAAAGTCGAACCTGTTCAAGAGTAAACACTCTCTGTCTCTGTGATTGCCTTCAACCATTGGAATTCACCTACCTGCATTCTGACACAGAAGGCGAAATCAAGATATTGTTTGTATGGACCATGGTGAAAATCAATAAAAAGATAATTTCAAAAAAAGAGTAGGCTGGTAAAGCTATGCCTCCTAAAGTGTGCAAACGGAAGTACAGGCTACAGGCTACAGGCTTTCCTGTTTCGACAAAACAATTATAGAATTGTGTGAAGTGCACAACATTTCCTCGTTTAAGCCACTGCAACGGCTTTGCCTGAAGAATATATACAATACAGAATACACATCATTTTTTTTCATCTTCTCTGAGTTTCCACTTTCTCTCCCTAAACGACACAGCGCACGGTGACACATCCGGACCTCTCGGGGCTGGAAACAGGGAGAAGCCACGTGGAATCTCATCTTTACCTACTTAGATGTATGACAACATGATGTCTGTGGCAGTAGTTAAAATACCACATGGGGGCCATGGATTGCTTTTACTTCCTGCTTCAGACACTAGGTAGAGCATTGTGGATCCACATTATGTAACTCTGCCATGGTCCTGCAGCATCATATTCTTTTAATCTAACAATATGACTTGGTGCGAAGCAATTATGGCATATATGTCTTCTCTTATTCATCATGCAAAATGTAATCTGGAATAATATGACACACTTGTGAAAAACGAGTATATACTGGTCTTTGTCATGAGTATTCAAGATTCAAGATTCAAGATTGTTTATTGTCATGTGCACAGTTAAAACGACAGTTTGCCATACAATGAAAATCTTACTTTGCTAGTCCACCCTTCACAAAAAAATCACACAGTACTTAACTTAAACATATAGATATACATATAGTATAGATAGATAGATAGAGATAGAAAACTTTATTTTAATTTATTTATTATTTATGACTTGGTGAGAAACAATTATGCATAGTAAAATGATGTTTAACTGTAGAGGAGATTAGTAAAATGATGTTTAACTGTACAGGAGCATAGTAAAATGATATTAGCCACCTCTGTTAACCATTCAACGGGTGACAGCAACACTAAACAGTCAACAGGAACGGTTTCTCACAGATCCAATAAAAGACACGAGAACCAAAAAGGCTATTAGGTTGTCCATCCTCCATGTCCCAGTACCTGTCATGTGAACAACATGGTGGTTAATACATTCCATTTATTATCCAGTCCATTCACCCCTAACGTTACCGGAGGAATTACAGTAGCTAGCTAGATAACATTACTAAGGATAGAGGCTAGCTATACAAAGCTACTGACCATGTAACATGCTTACTGACAGTTCTTCAATTCTTTCAAGACAACTGAAAGATTGAGGTGTAAAAGTTGTCACTTTTATTATCATTAGTAAGGATGGGAAAGCCGAAATGTAGTCTGGTCCGGTCAGACTCCCGGCTATTCCAGTGAGATGGCTATTAGCGCGAAACAGTGCATAATACCTAGGTGGTTCTAGTCACTCAGGACCGCTGTGTGGATGATTGATTTTGGGAAAGCTTAGCTTTGTTATAGTTGACCAGATATAGCCTAGCTAGGACCTGTATACAGTAATAGCCTATCTGCCTATGTCTATATATATAACATTATTTTCATGTTGCTCCAGACAAAGTGAAGCAGAATGCAAGAAGAGGAGGAGAGATGGAGGTTGAGCTGGCTGAGTCAGGGGAGAGAGAGGCGAGAGACAGACAGCAAGAGACAGAAGACAGACAGTATGGGCCTGAGAGAGATGAGAGAGAGAGGAGCCTGACTAGAGGTGAAACTGAGAGGTGAGTAGAGATGGGCCTGAGAGAGATGAGAGGAGCCTGACTAGAGGTGACACTGAGAGGTGAGTAGAGATGGGCCTGAGAGAGATGAGAGGAGCCTGACTAGAGGTGACACTGAGAGGTGAGTAGAGATGGGCCTGAGAGAGATGAGAGGAGCCTGACTAGAGGTGACACTGAGAGGTGAGTAGAGATGGGCCTGAGAGAGATGAGAGAGAGGAGCCTGACTAGAGGTGAAACTGAGAGGTGAGTAGAGATGGGCCTGAGAGAGATGAGAGGAGCCTGACTAGAGGTGACACTGAGAGGTGAGTAGAGATGGGCCTGAGAGAGATGAGAGAGAGAGGAGCCTGACTAGAGGTGAAACTGAGAGGTGAGTAGAGATGGGCCTGAGAGAGATGAGAGAGAGAGGAGCCTGACTAGAGGTGAAACTGAGAGGTGAGTAGAGATGGGCCTGAGAGAGATGAGAGAGAGAGGAGCCTGACTAGAGGTGACACTGAGAGGTGAGTAGAGATGGGTATCGAAATTTGATTCTTGTTGAAGTGAATCGATTCTTTAGTTTAGACCAGTGGTTCTCAAACTGTGGTACGCGTACCACTAGTGGTACTTGGTGGTACTGCTGGTGGTACTTGAAAACATTTACAAAAAAGCACAATTTTTTTTTTTTTTTTTTACTTTTTGTCTTTTTTTTAACAATAATTTGTGATGCCATCACACAAACTGGCATTTAAAGGGAGAGAGAGAATTAAGTACATTTGCTGAAATACAGTTGTTCTTAATTTTCTCACTTGCTATGTGAAAATGTTAGTTATTATGTTCTCATAATATTATGTTCCCAGGACCTCCGCTCCAGTACACCTCCTACCTGGACATCCCGTGCTGCACAAGGAGTGCTCCTGCTCTCGCCCACGACACAGTCCTGTGTCTACTGCCCCGTGCTGCACTAGGAGTGCACCTGTCCTCACCCCAAGAATATTCTTGTACCTGTCTGTCGCACATTCCTGTAAACTGTCTGCTTGGGGAAATAACATTAAAACCACCCTAAAACGCTCCATTCTCTCTCCTCCTGTGTTCTGCTATTGGGCTCCGCCAAACCCCATCCTCACATTGACAGCTTTACATGGCTGGAGTACTCCAAGTCTAGAAATGCAGCCTTCTGTTTTTCTTGTAGGATATTTGGGAAACATGTTAAGCATGACACCTTTGTAAATACTGGCCTACAGAATTGACAAAGAATCAAAAACAGTGACCCCTGGGACCCAGTACAGTGCTTGGTCTAGATACGCCCCTGCAAGGGGCTACATCCATGTGGGTTCAACCCCATTACATTATTGGTGTAACATTCTAAAAATAGAATTCTGGTGCCGTGGTGACTGAACTTTTGGTGACAACTCTTTGTTGTTGTCAAGGAGATTTGGATGATTGTCCAGACCCGATTTCAACAGACCACGGCGCTGTCCAATGCTTCATGAAAACATTAACCAGATTCTATGGCTGTAGCGACCAATGGAGATAAAACTATGATGCACTAACAATATTCTATGGCTGTAGCTACAATGGAGATACAATATGATACATTAACAAGATTATATGGCTGTAGTTACAATAGGATAGGCTCCAGTACGTTCAGAACTCTGGGTTCTCAGCCGCACCAAACCCTGGCAGCACATCACCCCCACCCTCCCTCATACACCTTCACTGGCTTCCCGTAAAATATCGTGTCACCTTCAAGATCCTCCTGCTCACATATAAATCCCTACACACCACCGCCCCTCAATACCTATCCAATCTTCTTCACACCTACACTCCCGGAATCTCCGCTCCTCTGACACAGGCTTACTCACCATCCCACAAGCCAGGTTGCGGACCTTTGGGGACGGGGCTTTTAGCCTTTGGAACTCCCTCCCCATGGACATCCGAAATGTGAACTCTCTCGCCCACTTTAAAAACCTGCTGAAAACCCACCTCTTCACCCACCAGGCACATGGTCTCTGATGCTCCTTAGCATCCTGTTCATTCTGTTTGTTCTATTTTGTTTTGTTCTGTTGTTCTGTTTGCTCTGTTTTGTTTTTGTAATTTGTTTCTCAGTTTAGGCCACCATTATCCCTCTCCCCCGTCCCCCCTTCTTTTGTAAAGCGCCTTGGGTATGTGAAAGGTGCTATATAAATCCAAGCCATTATTATTATTATTATTATTATTATTATTATTATTATTATTATTATTATTATTATTATTATTATTATTATTATTATTATTATTATTAATAGAGATAAAATATGATACATTAACACTTTGACGACCGATGGGCTTAGTCTAATTAGTGGCTATGTGAAAGGTGCTATATAAATCCAAGCCATTATTATTATTATTAATAGAGATAAAATATGATACATTAACAAGATTATATGGCTGTAGCTATCAATGGAGATACAATATGATACATTAACAAGATGCTATGGCTGTAACTACCAATGGAGATAAAACTATGATACATTAGGAAAGGTAATTTCTATCTATGCTAGTCCGTGCTGTATCCAGTGACTAAAACAACTTTTAAAACATGGAAGTCTGAACTGAAAGAACTTACGCAGTGGTCAGTGGTGTTCCATCCACCCACAGCCAGGTCCAGCCCTTTTCCGCCAAGTCACTCAGACCAATCCATGTGTGGACACTGGGGAGTCCTTTATGGAACTCAGAACTAATCTTCTCCATGAGGAACATCTGACAATGTGTAAATAAACAACAATGGTCTGATTTACCACAACTTTATGGTTGTTTTTATTAAACTGGACTTTGAAGAAGTCTTTACTCGTTACACACATTGCGACATAGTCATGCAGCGAACACACACATGCGATGGGTGACACACACAGGAAACACACACAGAAAACACACACACAGGAAACACACACACAGGAAACACAAACACAGGAAACACACACATAGGATCTTTCGCAGATGAAATTTCCCCTCTGCACTTGACCCATCCCGACCCGTCGTCCTCCCCAAGGGCAGCCGGGAGCAGAATGATCAGATTTGCAACTGATCATTTTGATCAGTTGCAAATCGCTTCCACGCTACTTGTTGAATACGGGGATCAGCACGGAGCAGATGCAATGCTGAGCCTCTCACTGTTTTGCACACGGCCCTCACCTTATAAGGAGCTGGCGGGGCGTGTCTGTATGGACATTCAGGTGTACGAGAACGTGCTTCCTGTTTAAGAATGAGTGACGTCTTTCATTCATGGGAACCCAGCTGCAATGATTTTTGGCCACTTACGGAGACCGTTTCACGTGTTCAGGAATGCGGAGGGGGATTTTTGTAAATTTGTTAGTACAACGTTTTTACCAAGATATTTACAAAGGTACTTACTTATCAACATGTTCGAGAATGAGGACCAATGTCTGTATCCCTAAGAGCTGCCTCTGCTTCCTGCACTGCCCCTGTCTTGGGTTCCATCCCTCTACTCCCTCTAGTTGGATTTGGGACCAACTTGCAAACTACTGTATCGTTGCTTTCTGATAACAATAACTCACCTTCACACACTGAAGCTCCTCTGTTAGACTTGTTACTGGTAGCTGGAGAATTCCTTTCCCATACAATGCCACACTACTAATACACATAGGAACCCCTAGCCATTTCCTAATGTAAGAATGAACCAATCTCTCAAGCCTCTCCACCTTTGATATTGGCACTTACTTCATATTCTGACAATGGCCACATCAAGGGAAAAAACCAAACTGCAAACACCATACCTTCAACTCACATATTTGTATTTTCTGGTTACTGTTCATAGCCCTATACATGTGTTAGACCATTTTGTCCTATAAAAGGGACAACCCACGACTTCCAGCAGTTTGTGGAGGTTGTACCATCTTGTCACTCTTTGGAACTGAACCTCACCCACTGTTCTCCCAGAGCTCTGGTCTGGAATAAACCTCACCCGCTGTTCTCCCAGAGCTCTGGTCTGGAATAAACCTCACCCACTGTTCTCCCAGAGCTCTGGTCTGGAATAAACCTCACCCGCTGTTCTCCCAGAGCTCTGGTCTGGAATAAACCTCACCCACTGTTCTCCCAGAGCTCTGGTCTGGAATAAACCTCACCCACTGTTCTCCCAGAGCTCTGGTCTGGAATAAACCTCACCCGCTGTTCTCCCAGAGCTCTGGTCTGGAATAAACCTCACCCACTGTTCTCCCAGAGCTCTGGTCTGGAATAAACCTCACCCACTGTTCTCCCAGAGCTCTGGTCTGGAATAAACCTCACCCACTGTTCTCCCAGAGCTCTGGTCTGGAATAAACCTCACCCACTGTTCTCCCAGAGCTCTGGTCTGGAATAAACCTCACCCACTGTTCTCCCAAAGCTCTGGTCTGGAATAAACCTCACCCGCTGTTCTCCCAGAGCTCTGGGTCTCTTTCTGTCGTCTTTGCCTGAGAAATGCAACGTCTGCTGGGGTCGGCTTCTCACATCCTTACAGTAGTAACTAACACATGACATCTAATGGTTTCATGGTATCAACACAGTACCTGTTCCTCCCGGCTGTTGACGATCACCAGGTCAGCGTCTCTTTCCTGACAGAACTCTCTGCTCGCAGTCCAGGTCTTCGTCTCCTCCTTATCCGTACAGAAGTAGTAAGAACTGCGACCAAACGGCTTCCATTCTTCAGCCTCTTTCCCTGTACATGAATCATAACAATCATAACAGTCTCATAACACACCGTTTTGATGAATTCCACTTTACTTTAGTATTTCTCACCTGCAATCTTCTCATTCAGTTGATATGCATTTACATTTACATTTAGTCATTTAGCCGACGCTTTTATCCAAAGTGACTTACAAGTTCTGTACGACAAGTCATCAGGAAGGGCACAACTCTATCAGCTGAGTAACAATAACAATGTTCATCAAAGTGTTGAGTGCTACAGTGTAGGTTAGTTTATTAGGACGAGTGCATGACAGTAAGGTTAGTTAGGGTTCGATTTTCTTTTTTTTCTTCATTTCAGATAATGGTTGAAGAAGTGCGTCTTTAGTCGACGGTGAAAGTATATATAGTAGAGGGGACTCCTGAGACCAGTCAGTTTTTATAAGACGGTTTGCCAAAATGTATTAGAAGTACATAGTACAATTTAGTGCAATCGTCTTACCATGAGTTTTGATTAAGGAAAGTATGCAAAATGTAACTAATTTGCACAAGGAAGAGCTAGAAATGTGTATAGTAGTGATGAGGAATGCTGAGAAATAGACATACATCATTAAAATACACCACTTTTACATTTGGTCACGCCATGACAATTTTACTCACTAGCACATTATACTAATGAAAAAGATAAATGTATTACTCGAATAAAATCTACAATACCACAAATAGTTTTAGAAAGATTAGAGTTCTAAAACAGAACTGAATGATTTCCATTACCCATATCTGAAATATTTAAAAAGTTGAGAAAAAAAAGAACATACCAAGTGTTGTTGTTGTAGGTGGAGTTGTTGTTGTTGTAGGTGGAGTTGTTGTTGTATGTGGAGTTGTTGTTGTTGTAGGTGGAGTTGTTGTTGTAGGTGGAGTTGTTGTTGTTGTAGGTGGAGTTGTTGTTGTTGTAGGTGGAGTTGTTGTAGTTGTAGGTGGAGTTGTTGTAGTTGTAGGTGGAGTTGTTGTAGTTGTAGGTGGAATTGTTGTTGTTGTAGGTGGAGTTGTTGTTGTTGTAGGTGGAGTTGTTGTTGTAGGTGGAGTTGTTGTTGTTGTTGTAGGTGGAGTTGTTGTTGTTGTAGGTGGAGTTGTTGTTGTTGTAGGTGGAGTTGTTGTTGTAGGTGGAGTTGTTGTTGTAGGTGGAGTTGTTGTTGTAGGTGGAGTTGTTGTTGTTGTTGTAGGTGGAGTTGTTGTTGTTGTAGGTGGAGTTGTTGTTATTGTAGGTGGAGTTGTTGTTGTAGGTGGAGTTGTTGTTGTAGGTGGTGCTGTTGTTGTCATCATCATTATTGTGGTTGGATCTTCTGTGGATACCACTGTTGAATCTGTCATGGAAAAACAAAGATAATTTCAATAAATTATTAAATTAATAATTATTGAAATAATAATTACAATAAATTATTGTCTATTGTCCTATAAAATATGTAACACAAAAGTATAACAAAGGCTAACGTGCAGCCAGATAGCTTTCTACTGAACGCACAGAGCACCATATTCTCCCCACGAAGAAGGTGCAGGTTTTCCCAGCAGCTGAGGCGTCTGCGGCAGTAGCAGCGGAGGTAACACCGCCGCCTATCCGAGTGGGGGCTCGAGAGCCGCGTCTTCCTCCTCTAGAGCGCTACGGTGGAGCTACATAGGGCTGCAGAGAGTTCATCACGCAGTGGTCCCTTGTTTTCAGCTTACAGCCTCTCACTTTTCCCACCGAACTGTCCAAGGTGGCGTATATTATCACCCTGCTGACCGGCCGTGCTCTTTCCTGGGCCACGGCAGAATGTGAGATTGGCTCGGCAGTCTGCACCAGCGTTGATACCTTTACCCAGGAGTTAAAGAGGGTCTTCGAGACCTCCCGGGTAATTTCCATCTACGAGGCTGGTGGACGGCTCACGTCCTGTCGACAAGGTAACCGCTCGGTGGCCAACTACGCCATTGAGTTTCGCATAGTGGCCCGAGAGACAGGTTGGCAGGAAGGCACCGTGTGTGTTCTCTTTGTCCAGGGACATGCGGAAGAGATGCAGGATGAGCTGGCTTCCCGGGACCTTCCCGAACATTTGGATGATGTCATCAACCTTGCCATTCGTGTGGACAACCGTCGCCGAGAACGAGGACGGGAGAGGGAATCATTGCCACAGGTACCCTCCCGACTCCCTCTTGGTTATGGTACACCTGCCCGATTTCCATGGGAGAACTGGGGTGACGAACCCATGCAGCTGGGTGCTATGCACCTGTCCAACATCGAGAGGCGGCGACTTATTGAACAGAAGCGCTGCTTCCACTGTGGACGCACTGGTCACCGCTTTAACACCTGTCCTGGCATCTCGGTAAACGGGAGTTCTCGCTAGGCTTGGGAGGGGTATTAGCGGGAATGCATTTATCCTCTGCCACCAACAAGTCATTTGTTGATGTCACTATTGGGTGGGGCTCTCTGCCTCATCTTAAACATGCACAGGCCTTGGTAGATTCAGGGGCAGCGGGGAATTTAATGCACGAGGGGTTGGCTCGGGAGTGGGGGGTTCCTTTTAGAGGCTTTAGAGGTACCTATTCCTGTTCAGGCCCTTGACGGCCAACCTCTGGGTAACGGCCTTATTACTCAGCGCACGCCACTGGTGCGTCTCCAGGTAGCGGGGGGTCAGTGGGAATCATTGCATTTTTATATCATTGTTTCACCTCATTCTCCTATTGTTTTGGGTCATCCTTGGATGGTAACAAATAATAACCCTTGTAATAACTGGTCTACGGGTGAGCTTTCGCTGGAGAGAGGCGCTGGGCCGGTCTCCATTGAAGGTTCATCCACTTTGTCTTCTTCTGTCTCCCTCCAGGGTGGCCGTAGCTGCTGCAGATTCTACATCCTCTCCTAATCCCGATTTAACAGGGGTCCCCGATATTTTTTGGGATCTGGCGGAGGTTTTTAGCAAGACCCGTGCTAAAGCACTTCCTCCTCATAGGCCATATAATTGCACTATTGATCTTCTACCCGGTACCTCTCCACCTCAGGGTCGTTTGTTCTCACTCTCCCGTCCTGAGACGCTTTCCATGAATTGCTATATTGAGGAGGCATTAGCCGCTGGTCACATTCGTCCTTCCACCTCACCTGCGGGCGCTGTTTTTTTTTTGTAGCTAAAAAGGATGGTGGCCAGCGTCCTTGCAAAGATTATCGTGGTTTAAACGATGTTTCTATTGAGAACCGTTACCCATTGCCTCTCATGGACACCGCCTTTGAGTCACTACAGGGGGCGCAAGTTTTTTCCAAACTTGATTTACGTAATGCCTATAACTTGATTAGGATTAGAGAGGGGGATGAATGGAAGACTGCGTTTAACATGCCCTACGAGTACCTAGTCATGCCCTTTGGCTTAGCTAATGCTCCTGCAGTCTTTCAAGCGCTGGTCACGGACGTGCTGCAGGACCTAATAGGAGTGTCGGTCTTCGTTTATTTAGATTCTTATTTTCTCTCGTGATATTTCGCAGCATCAACAGCACGTTCGACAGGTTCTCCAGCATCTCTTCCAGCATCAGCTGTTTGTTAAGGCCGAGAAATGTGTGTTTCATACAGACACTGTGTCCTTTCTGGGGTTTGTATTAACCCGGGGCGATCTGCGTATGGATCCGGGCAAGGTGAGGGCGGTCCTAGACTGGCCTCGTCCTTCTTCGCTCAAACAGTTGCAAAGTTTTTTGGGGTTTGCTCATTTCTATAGGCGATTTATTCTTAACTTTAGTGCCTTGGCTGCTCCCTTAATAACGGCTCTCACAAAAGCATCTCTCCCAGGCCTTGACTGGTCGCCTCGAGCCGAGACAGCTTTCTGTGACCTCAAACGTCGATTTACCTCCGCCCCTATATTGATTCACCCCGACCCAGAGGTTCCGTTTCTGGTAGGAGTGGATGCCTCCGACGTCGCGGTGGGGGGGGGGGGTGCTCTCTCAGGACGGGAAAGTGCATCCTTGCGCTTTTTTTTTCACATCGTCTGTCCTCGGCTGAACACAATTACGACGTGGGGAATCGGGAATTATTGGCCATTAAACTAGCATTAGAGGACAGTGGTTGGAGGGGGCTGCACACCCATTTATTGTGTGGACCGATCACAAGAACCTGGCTTATATCCAGGGGGCTAAACGCCTTAACGCTCGCCAAGCTAGGTGGGCGTTATTCTTCACACGCTTCCGCTTCTCCATCTCCTTTCGGCCCGGGTCAAAAAACGTCAAACCTGCCGCACTCTCTCGCCAGTTCGATCATACGGACAGAGGAGATACCCCATCCCATTATTCCCCAGGCTCTTATTCTTGCTCCTGTGTCATGGGGCATAGACAGGGTGGTAAGGTCGGCACTGGCACGGAAGCCTGATCCTGGGGGGGGGTCCTCCGGGGCGGTTGTATGTGCCCAAGGCTGCGCGCTCACGACTGTTGCAATGGGCGCATGCCTCCTTCCTTACCGGTCACCCTGGGGCCTCCAGGACCCTGGAGTTCATCCGCAGCGGAGGGGGATACGCGTTCCTTTGTGGCAGCCTGCCCGGTTTGTGCGCGCAGCAAGACCTCTCTGCGTTCCCCGGCGGGTCTCCTCCGTCCTCTTCCCATTCCTAATTGACGCCTGCTGTGTGTTTGACTCTCTTTATAATGGCCTTTGGTGTTTATTCTCTCATTTGTCAGTTCTTCATCTAACGTTACCGTGAGCAGCTGTCTACGGAGAGGCGTGTCGCTCCAGGCCTGGAGGATGCAGCTGCCGTGTTTTTGATTATTGTTTAATTATTATTTAGTTTGTTTTTCTTTTGTATAATACCAGTATCGCTCTTGATGTTTCAAAAATAAAAGGAAACTGTTTTTGGTGAGAAGAGCAACTACCTTCTCCGCACCTTTCTTCTGTTCTGCATTTGGGTTCAACACACCTACCTGAGTCGTAACACATGGAGACGCTGTTGAAGACGGGTGGCTTATTGGTGAGCGTTACCCATTCAGGCCTAATTTTATTTAATACAATTGTATTTTGTGTCATGTTTCCAAATAAGATTGTTCACAACAAAATACTTTCTACCTTCAATTTGTTCATGATTAGATGACCTCCGTGATCAATCTTGCTCTCAGTGAAGTCTATCTTTATAGTTATTCCACATTCCACAAAACAGGCATGTTCCCATCGCGGTATTTAATGACCATATATGGTTGATTAGGGGCGGTTCTGTATGCAAATACTTATAATCGTGCACAAGCATAGACGGTAAGAACAATTGGTATTTATCAACACGGAGTGTGCGTACGAGCCGGTACGACCTGTGCACGCACGGTTGATAAATACCGATCTTTCTGTGCGTAGACATTCTAAATTCTGTGCGTAGGAATAAAAATGTAACACTTTCTACGCATTATTGATAAATGAGGGCCCTCCAACCCCTGCATCATTTACATTTTCACATGTGTACACACCTATGTATTTTTTATTTGTATTATTATTTATTTTCTCTGTTTCATCTCTAAGCTGTCTCCCTTTCTCTGTAGTATCCCCACCATGTTGTCATTGTGAAAGTCCAAAGTCCGTATTGTGTTTGTCCGTGTACTGTAATGCAATGTCTGTAAAGTGCTTTGAGATACCATTATGTAAGGCGCTATATAATCTTTATTATTATTATTAGACTCACAGAACACTCCCAGGTAGATGATTCCAGCCAGTAGAAGACATAGCAGCGCAATACTCAGTGCAGCAATTCCCCACTTCTTCAATGCTGTGGAGAGACATGAACACATGATCAGAGGGACATGAACACATGATCAGAGGGACATGAACACACGATCAGAGGGACATGAACACACGATCAGAGACATGAACACATGATCAGAGACATGAACACATGATCAGAGAGACATGAACACACGATCAGAGACATGAACACATGATCAGAGAGACATGAACACATGATCAGAGGGACATGAACACATGATCAGAGGGACATGAACACACGATCAGAGAGACATGAACACATGATCAGAGGGACATGAACACATGATCAGAGAGACATGAACACACGATCAGAGAGACATGAACACATGATCAGAGGGACATGAACACATGATCAGAGAGACATGAACACACGATCAGAGAGACATGAACACATGATCAGAGGGACATGAACACATGATCAGAGGGACATGAACACATGATCAGAGGGACATGAACACATGATCAGAGGGACATGAACACACGATCAGAGAGACATGAACACATGATCAGAGGGACATGAACACATGATCAGAGAGACATGAACACATGATCAGAGAGACATGAACACATGATCAGAGGGACATGAACACATGATCAGAGGGACATGAACACATGATCAGAGAGACATGAACACATGATCAGAGGGACATGAACACATGATCAGAGGGACATGAACACATGATCAGAGAGACATGAACACATGATCAGAGGGACATGAACACATGATCAGAGGGACATGAACACACGATCAGAGGGACATGAACACATGATCAGAGGGACATGAACACATGATCAGAGGGACATTAACACACGATCAGAGGGACATGAACACATGATCAGAGGGACATGAACACATGATCAGAGGGACATGAACACACGATCAGAGACATGAACACATGATCAGAGAGACATGAACACATGATCAGAGGGACATGAACACATGATCAGAGGGACATGAACACATGATCAGAGGGACATTAACACACGATCAGAGGGACATGAACACATGATCAGAGGGACATGAACACATGATCAGAGGGACATGAACACATGATCAGAGGGACATGAACACATGATCAGAGGGACATGAACACATGATCAGAGGGACATGAACACATGATCAGAGGGACATGAACACACGATCAGAGACATGAACACATGATCAGAGAGACATGAACACACGATCAGAGACATGAACACATGATCAGAGAGACATGAACACATGATCAGAGGGACATGAACACATGATCAGAGGGACATGAACACACGATCAGAGAGACATGAACACATGATCAGAGGGACATGAACACACGATCAGAGACATGAACACATGATCAGAGAGACATGAACACATGATCAGAGGGACATGAACACATGATCAGAGGGACATGAACACACGATCAGAGAGACATGAACACATGATCAGAGGGACATGAACACATGATCAGAGAGACATGAACACATGATCAGAGAGACATGAACACACGATCAGAGGGACATGAACACATGATCAGAGGGACATGAACACATGATCAGAGGGACATGAACACATGATCAGAGGGACATGAACACACGATCAGAGGGACATGAACACATGATCAGAGGGACATGAACACATGATCAGAGGGACATGAACACACGATCAGAGGGACATGAACACATGATCAGAGGGACATGAACACATGATCAGAGGGACATGAACACACGATCAGAGGGACATGAACACATGATCAGAGAGACATGAACACATGATCAGAGGGACATGAACACATGATCAGAGGGACATTAACACATGATCAGAGAGACATGAACACACGATCAGAGGGACATGAACACATGATCAGAGGGACATGAACACATGATCATGAACACATGATTAGAGGGACATGAACACATGATCAGAGGGACATGAACACACGATCAGAGAGACATGAACACATGATCAGAGGGACATGAACACATGATCAGAGGGACATGAACACATGATCAGAGGGACATGAACACATGATCAGAGGGACATGAACACATGATCAGAGGGACATGAACACATGATCAGAGGGACATGATCAGAGGGACATGAACACATGATCAGAGGGACATGAACACACGATCAGAGGGACATGAACACATGATCAGAGGGACATGAACACATGATCAGAGGGACATGAACACATGATCAGAGGGACATGAACACATGATCAGAGGGACATGAACACATGATCATGAACACATGATTAGAGGGACATGAACACATGATCAGAGGGACATGAACACATGATCAGAGGGACATGAACACATGATCAGAGAGACATGAACACATGATCAGAGAGACATTTACATTTAGACATTTACATTTAGTCATTTAGCTGACGCTTTTATCCAAAGCGACTTACAAGTTCTGTACGACAAGCCATCAGGAAGGGCACAACTCTATCAGCTGAGCAACAATGTTCATCAAAGTGTTGAGTGCTACAGTGTAGGTTAGTTTATTAGGACAAGTGCATGACAGTACGGTTAGTTAGGGTTAGTTTTTTTTTTTTTTTTTTTTTTTTTTTTTTTCAGATAATGGTTGAAGAAGTGCGTCTTTAGTCGACGGCGAAAGATTGGACGTGATTCGGCTGTCCTAACTGGGGTGGGTAGTTCATTCCACCATTGTGGGGCAAGGACTGAGAATAGGCGACTTCTCTTTGATGACCCTCCCGGAGCTTGGATAGGAGTAGGTCTGAGGCGGCCAGAAGATGCAGAGCGTAGGGGTCTTGAGGGTGTGTAGTTAGAGACCATTGACCGGAGGTAGGCGGGAGCGGTTCCCTTTGCCGCACGGTATGCTAGGTCGAGGGCCTTGAAGCGGATTCGTGCAGCAATGGGGAGCCAGTGCAGGTCCCTAAGAAGTGGGGTGACATGGGCCGACTTCGGTAGGTTTGAGATCAGGCGGGCCGCTGCGTTCTGAATGAGTTGAAGAGGCTTAGTGGCAGTGGCCGGGAGGCCAGCGAGCAGTGCATTGCAGTAGTCGAGGCGGGAGATGACTGTTGATTGGACGAGGAGTTGGGTGGCTTCTTTTGTCAGGAAGGGGCGTATCCTTCTGACGTTGCTCAGGAGGAATCGGCAGGTTCTGGTTGTCGCTGCGATGTGAGCAGAGAAGTTCAACTGGTCGTCGAGGACAACACCAAGGTTCTTGGCGGTCGGGGACGCAGTCACAGCTGCATTCTCGACTGTGATTGAAAGGTCGGTTAGAAATGAACACATGATCAGAGAGACATGAACATATGATCAGAGGGACATGAACACATGATCAGAGGGACATGAACACATGATCAGAGAGACATGAACACATGATCAGAGGGACATGAACACATGATCAGAGAGACATGAACACATGATCAGAGGGACATGAACACATGATCAGAGGGACATGAACACATGATCAGAGGGACATGAACACATGATCAGAAAGACATGAACACATGATCAGAGAGACATGAACACATGATCAGAGGCTCTGGAGGGACTCCGCTACCTTTGAAAATACACTGATATAATAACATTGTCAGCCTAATTAGGATGTAGTATGTAATGAAGGATGAACACCTCTATACTCATTATCAATCAATCATCTTTATTAACAGACACAGGGTCCACAGAGTAAAAAACACACACAAACATAATAATCCACAAATTACACTAATAAAAACATAAACCAATAGCAGCTCTACAATGTCGGGGAGGTTGCGACCCTCTCTGCGCCGCCCCCCCATCTCCCTGTCTCCGGCTGTCTCGGAGCGATGACCGGAGTGTTGAACGTCCCGTGATTAAGACGGGGAGGACGCGACCCTCTTTGCGTCGCCCCTGTGCCTCAAATAGATTCGCTATCAGCTCTATCTTTAATCTTTCAAAATGTTCAGTTGCTATCGCTATCAGCTCTATCTTTAATTTTTCTAAATGTTCAGTTGCTATTGCATGCACTCATCTGTGTTTCACTACACACATGAGTGCATGCAGGGCCGCCTCAGGGGGTGTGCGAGCAGTGCGGTCGCACAGGGCCTTGCGGGAAGGGGGGCCTCTCACAAAAGAAAATTAAAAAAAATTTAAAATAAATATTTTTTATTTATTATTTTTTTTATTTTTTATTTTATTAATTTTTTTATTCTTTGCGAGGCCCCCCTCCCTTTTTCATCACAGACCTAAAATCTAGTTTTGCTTATATGCTTATATATTTCACATTAGACACGTTTGTAGAATGTGTCTGACTTGTTCCTGGCTCTGAGGCTCTGCAGGCAGCTCTGAGGCTTTGCAGGCAGCAGAATTGGTTTCAATGAGGGGAGGGGTTACAGGTAAGGTAGCGTCTGACTATTTCGCGCGTGCAGCATTGGAGGTTATGCCAGCCAAGATGAAGAGGACATCGTTCGGCAGATGGACTGAAGATGAAAGTTGTTGCATGTTAGACAGTTCAGTCAGGCTAGCCATCCCGGCTAAAGACAGGGACAGCTAGTTAGCTTTAGCTACATTATAATATTGAGTGCTAACGTGTGTTCAGTCGGGATATAGCCATGATGATGTCGGCTAGTAGCTAGCTTAGCTAAAGGCTAACTAGCGTTAGCTAACCTAGAGACAGCGCGTGCAGCATTGTTATGCCAAGATGAAGAGGACGGTCGTTTGGCAGATGAACTTCGTCAACTCCATGCGGTTGTCTCCATCCTCTTGGACGTTTGGTGAGTTTTTAATGCACTCTATTCTATTCCCGCCGTGGATCTCTCTCTCTCTCTCTCTCTCTCTCTCTCTCTCTCTCTCTCTCTCTCTCTCTCTCTCTCTCTCTCCTCTCTCTCTCTCTCTCTCTCTCTCTCTCTCTCTCTCTCTCTCTCTCTCTCTCTCTCTCTCTCTCTCTCTCTCTCTCTCTCTCTCTCTCTCTCTCTCTCTCTCTCTCTCTCTCTCTCTCTCTCTCGGGAGCCAAACGGGCCGACTAGCTGTTGTAGTACTAGTAGCTAACGGTGTGTGGCCTGGTGTCAGCACCTGGTGCGAGGGAGGTGAGCTTGGTGTTTCATTATGAGAATATCTCCATGCTCAAGTCGGCTATAGTCCACGAGGGACTTGTTGCCGGCACCGCTATGGTAAACACCACTCTGTAGTGGGACGTGTATTGCCTTCTTTTTCCCTTCTCTCGTCGTATGAGAAGAGGAAAACACAGCGGCTGTCTGAAGTGTTGGCCTGTATTGCTTTTCTCACGTTGTACAGTTTTTCAGTGGTAGCCGCATAGCTTGCTTCTGCGTTAGCTAGTGGTTAGCGATAGCCGGGTTGAGCTAACTGTTAGCCAGTTAGCTGTTTAGCTACGACGTTAGCTGCTCGTTTTTGCTCGCCTGGGAACGTTAGCTTGATGCTATCAGTTAGCCTAGAGTTAGCTGTTAGCTTGTGCTACGACCATTGACATTAGCCGTGAGAATAGCGGGCCCTGGCACTCTGACTACGACATCATCTTTGACAGAAGATGTAGTCGGGCCTGCACCATGACAAGGATCCGGCCATAGCTTCTTTTTGTCCCGCCAGCGAGAGGCCTTTCGTCAACGTGGAGACATGTGTTGCGGCCTTTCGCCCTGCGTTCCTTGGTGCAGGTAAGATGTCCATTGGACATTACCCCACTCTTCCTTCCTTCCCCTCCCGAATGTTTTGTTAATAACAATGTTTTTTTCCAGGCAAAACATATGTTACTTCACAACATTTGGAGATACGACATGTGCTGTGTGTGAATTGTCTTGGTCGTTTGTGTAGCTTGGGTAGTGTTGGCCAAAGCTGTGTGTGGCCTGGTGTCAGTACCTGGCTAGCCTATTTAGCTGATGTCGGCCATTGGCTCCTTGCTACTTTGTTTTCTCTGGTATAGACCCTCTTCTCTTTGGATTTAAGTGTTGATCTTTGTCCTTTTGGATCTATGTATATTCATGTTGCCTTTGTGAAGTTATCTTTTCCTTCTGTTTTGTTCTTCCATTAAAAGTTGAATATCCTTTAGGGGCTCATCTTTGCTTATCTCTCTCATACATGCTCTCTCTCTAACACACACACACACAGACATGCTCTCTCTCTCTAACACACAAACACACATGCTCTCTCTCTCTCTCTTTCTAACACACACAGACATGCTCTATATCTCTCTCTAACACACAAAATGACATGCTCTCTCTCTCTATATTTCTCTCTCTTTCTAACACACATATACATGCTCTCTCTCTAACACACACACACACACGACACACAGACATGCTCTCTCTCTTTAACACACAAACACACATGCTCTCTCTCTCTCTCTCTCTCTCTCTCTCTCTCTCTCTCTCTCTCTCTCTCTCTCTCTCTCTCTCTCTCTCTCTCTCTCTCTCTCTCTCTCTCTCTCTCTCTCTCTCTCTCTCTCTCTCTCTCTCTCTCTCTCTCTCTCTCTCTCTTCTAACACACACAGTCTGCCTATGGCGGCCTTTCTCGATGGCTAGGCTGTGCTCGCTGAGTCTGTACCTAGTCAAGGATCTTCAGTCACAGTGCTCAGGTATTCTGCCACTGTGTACTCTCTGCTTAGGGCCAAATAGCATTTAAATTTCTTTCCAATGTGTCTCTCTCTATCTCTCTCTCTCTCTGTACACTGTATATTGACTGTAGAACGGGAGCTCTCTCTCGCTCTCTCTCTTGCTATATGTTGACTGTATAATGCCCAGCCTCGGGCAGCGCTATTATTTAAGAATATGTTGACTGTATGAAAATTTTTTTTTTTTAATTATATATATACATTTTGTTTTACCTTTTGGGGGGGGGGGGGGGCTCGCGTTTAAATCTCGCACAGGGCCTCGCATTTCTCCCAGGCGGTCCTGAGTGCATTCTTACCAACTGTCCGTCTGCATCACTACTATGACCGACATCTAAGAAGGAGATCCCCCCTTGAATGGCCCTTCTAAGGTTTCTCTCCTCCACACTGCCTGTGGAGCATTTTTTCCCTATTGTTAGGTTTTAGTGAGTTTTTCCTTACCTTCGCGTGGGTATGTCTGGGAGTGCTTGCATTCTATTATTTATATATTATATTATTATTTACATGCATCATTGTTTACAACTGGACACGGACGCGTTAAACTAACCTAAAGTTAGTTGTTCACCAACAATCTACAGACACAAACAAACACAAAACCGGACTGTTATATTAAATTAATTTATTGCTGTTTGCGTCCGTGTCCAGTTGTAAACAATGATGCATGTAGTTACTGTGTGTTGTTGTTGCCACTGGTTAATTCGCGATTTTTTATTGGTTTGTCATGACAAACCAATTACATAATCCAACATATGTGTAAAGGCACAACATATTCCAGTTAAGGGTATATTTCTTTAATGATTCGTTACGGCGTAATCAATACTTCCATTTGTATAAATTGCGTTAAGCGGAGCCTGGCTGAGGAGCGCGTCGCGGCCAATCAGAGCAACGCGGAAGGGCAAGTTGGCTGCCGAAAGTATTCACGCAACCCGGAGTTTATGGAAGCTAGCCTGCTTAAACTTGAGCCACAAGGGGTCAGTATAGAGTATAGAGAGGAGTGCAATAGGCCCTAAACAGATTCACTTTCACCCCAGCAGAGCAGAAATGGAACTCCTTCCTCAGCATGTTCGCTTGAGTATACAGTACTCGCCGCTGTCGGCACATGTCATCATCATCACTCATTTGATCGGTAATAATGTGACCCAAATATTTTGTACTACAGCAGACGGCCAGCACCAGCCCAGACAGATAGAAAGAAGGAAAAGAAATATCCTTATCGCGTTTAGTCCTGCAAATCAGAACGACACTCTTCTTAGCATTGTATTTCACGTCATGCCTTACTCCATAATCAGAACAGATATTGAGCAGCTCTTGGAAACCACTACTACTTGGCGACAGGATGACCAAATCATCAGCACACATGAAGTGAGTCACCACCATGTTACCAACGCATAACTCGTTCGGCAATTGCCAAGCTGTACAGACAGTTCATTCAAATAAAGATGGAAGAGTGCAGGGGAGAGTAACCCTGCGTGATTTCTTTTCGTAGCCGCAGTTTGCGGAGACGCTCCCTGATTGGCCACTGACGTTTCTGGTCATGTGACACGTGCGCCCAATCGCGTGACGTTTGTGTCTTTGCCCATTTCCGCCTCGAACAGCATGCAAACTACCTAACGCCTAGTTTATCACTGGTTAAGCTTAGGCGACTCTTTCGAAGTTGGTTAAGGTTAGAGTTTGGAATCAGGGCTGGTGTTCTATCGCCCGCTGCTCTAAGACAAACTCTAACCTTAACCAACTTCAAAAGAGTGCCTAAGCTTAACCGGTGAAAGAAACAGGCGTCACACGATTGGGCGCACATGTCACATGACCAGAAACATCAGTGGCCAATCAGAGAGCGTCTCCGCAAACTGCGGCTATTACCAGCGGAAGAGTGCTGCCGAGTGCTTCCGCGTTTTCCCTGATTGGCTGCGACACGCCCCGCGGCAGCGCGGCAGCCGCAGAGCGGAGCGGCAGAGCTTGTGGCATTATGTAGCCGTAATCCCTGATGTTTTTCATTCGATGCTTAGCTCAACTGGCAGCGCTGCCGTGCTGTGGATCCTGCGGTCCGTTGTTGACAAGTTTGATTCCCTTCAATTTTTTTTTCTTTTTTTTTAACATGCATTCTTTCGCCGGTTAAGTTTAGGCATGTTAACTTTAAGCATTGTTTCGGAGTTGGTTATGGTTAAGGTTAGGCATTGTTTCGGAGTTGGTTAAGGTTAGAAGGGTTAAGTTTAGGCGCTGTTAAGGAGTTGGTTAAGGTTAGAGTTTGTCTTAGAGAATGGCAATATTCTTTCGGAGTTGGTTATGGTTAAGGTTAGGCATGGTTAAGGTTAAGGTTAGGCATTGTTTCGGAGTTGGTTAAGGTTAGAAGGGTTAAGTTTAGGCGCTGTTAAGGAGCTGGTTAAGTTCAAGTTTCTTTAATAGTTGTCATACAGAAGTACAGAATACTTTCATACAAAATGCTTCTTACTGTTACGCTCCAGAGACTGTGCTAGACAAGATAGTATCAAATAACATAGTATAGCATGTAGTTTAGAAGAATAAAATGAGGTCACAGTGTTCGGTATAGACATATGTACAATGTTCTGAGTTACCATATAATATACAATACTATGCAGTGTACTAATGTACAGTACTATATAGTGCAAAGCAGAAATGGGATGAGGTACAATTTAGGTACAATTTACAGTAAGGTGTACGAGTTGTAGTGCAATCCTTCATCAATAAATATAAAGTGTGGGGAGTGGGTGCTACAGTGTGTTTGTTTAAAGTGGGTGTGTGCTATAAAGTGTGTGGAGTGGGTGCTACAGTGTGTTTGTTTAAAGTGAGTGTGTGCGTGTGGATGTGTGTGCTATGTGCGTTTGGTGGTTGTTGTTGTGTAGGGGAGGATCTATGGTGGTTGTTGTTGTGTAGTGTTCATTCATTGTTCGTTTAGCAGCCTGATGGCCTGGGGATAGAAGCTTCTTCTGAGTCTTTCTGTGCTCGCCTTGAGACTCCGGTATCGCTTGCCTGACCGCAGCAGTTCAAAGAGGCAGTTGTTCGGGTGACTGGAGTCTTTAATGATTCTCTTAGCCTTGCCCTTGCAACGCTTGTTGTAAATGTTCTGGAGGGTGGGGAGCCCCCCTCCAATTGTGCGTTCGGCTGAACGTGTCACTCTTTGTAGTCTGCTTCGGTCTTGTGCAGTGCTATTCCCAAACCAGGAGGTGATGTTGCCGGTCAAGATGCTCTCTATTGTACATGAGTAGAAGTTCTTAAGGATCTTCTGACTGACTTGGAACTTCCTTAGGCGCCTGAGGAAGTAGAGGCGTTGTCGTGCCTTCTTCACAACACTGTCAATGTGTGTGGTCCATGTCAAGTCCTCGGATATGTAGGCTCCGAGGTACTTAAAGCTGTTGACTCTCTCAACCGGTGCCCCGTCGATGCTGAGGGGGCTGTAGTCCTTGACCCCCGACCTCCTGAAGTCCACAATCATCTCCTTTGTTTTGCTGACGTTCAGGGAGAGGCTGTTTTCCTGGCACCATCCCGCCAGGACCTTGACCTCTTCCAGGTAGGCCCTCTCGTCGTTGGCAGAGATCAGGCCCACCACCACTGTGTCGTCAGCAAATTTGATGATTGTATTGATATTATTAAGTATTAAGGTTAATAAGATTGTATTAAGGTTAGAGTTTGTCTTAGAGAATGGCAATAGACAGCCTATTTCCGCGCTGCAGCGCGAGGCAATAGACAGCCTATTTCCGCGCTGCAGCTCTCTCGCGCTGCCGCGGTCACATGGGCGTCATGGCCAATCAGAGAAAACGCGGAAGCACGCGACGCACTCTTCCGCTGTTAATAAGCTACACGCCTGCCGGCCAATGGAGAGCGACGTCGTCGTAGGGCGGCCATCTTGCCCCAGGCAGCTCAGCTACTGATAACATTAATGTCTATGGTGCATGTAGTATTTAAATAACCATAGATTGCTCAATTCTTTACCGATTTTCAAACGGGTTGGTTTGCTATAAACATCAAAGATGTAGTTATGATGCTGCATACTTATAATTTTTTGTTGATTTTTTTGTTGATGTTTTTTTACAAACCGCTTGAATCATAGCCACGTTAATAATGTTTGTAATAAACCAAACCGTTTGTAAATCCGTCAATATTTCAGCGAGTTATGAGTATTTTTGTCTGTGCAGATCACTCACACAAACAGAAAGGCTGACTGGGGCAAGATGGCGGCGGTTCAGCGACGCTGGTGACTCCGCCTTAAGCTATCTAGTGTTCTATATATATCTATGGTAACCCACCCTGCCGGACGCCATGCCCAACACCAAAAAGGAGCAGAGACAGTATCACCCCATCTGACCTGCATGGCCTGGTTCGCGTGAATACTTTCCCCAAGGCAGTTGTCCTTCCGTGTTCGGTTTGCGCGCCCTGGCTGATTGGCCTCTCAGCGCCCAATCGCGTTAGCCCTACTATCGCCTAACTACTCGCTCAATATACTAGCCCATTTCCTCGTATATTGTTTTCATCTCCCTGATTGATTGATTGATTGATTGATTGATTGAAAAGTTTATTAACAGATTGCAGAATGGGTACAGTACAGTACGGCTCAATACATACAATTGTTAAGGGGATGCAGACCAGAGAAAGACTTTCGTCTTGTTTACATCAGGGTCCCCCATTTTCAATTCATCATATCTATATTAACGTAACGCGCTATTCATATCAATCGACATCACATCAATATAAATAACGTATTGTTTTCATCTCTCTATATTAACGTAACGCGCTATTCATATCAATCGACATCAATATAAATAGCGTAGTTTTCATCGCTATATTAACGTAACTAGCTATTCATATCAATCGACATCACATCAATAGTTAGTATATTGATGCACGGTGGTAGCAGTATAGCAATGCACGGCGGTAGTAGTTAGTGCATTGATGTGCTAGTTAGTTAGTATATTGATGCAAGGCGGTAGCGAGTTAGTTGATAGTTAGTAGTATATTGATGCAGGTAGGTAGCTGATGTGATGGACTTGTGGAACTGAGAGAAGTTCTGAAAGTTAGGAGCGAGCGTTAGGAGTAACGCGTAGGTAGGTAGCTGATGTGATGGACTTGTGGAAGTTAGGAGCGAGTGTTAGGAGTAACGCGTAGGTAGCTGATGTGATGGACTTGTGGAAGTTAGGAGCGAGCGTTAGGAGTAACGCGATTGGGCGTTGAGAGAAGCGTCAGTGGCCAATCAGGCCGCGTAAACCGAACACGGAAGGACAACTGCCTTGGGGAAAGTATTCACGCGTCTGGTTCGCATACCAGAATGCCAGGATTCTAATAATATTACCAGGCACGCCCCTCTCCCTCAGCTTTAAAAAGTTTCTGGTGGTTAACTTGGTCGAATGCCTTAGAGCATATGTATCAAACACAAGGCCCGGGGGCCAAGTGTGGCCCGCAACGTCATTTGATGTGGCCCGCGAGAGCTTAAAATGTGTATGATTGTCTTATAATAAGTCTATAGACCACCGCAACACTTCCGGTATTCTGATATCATGGGAGAGAGGGCGGGGGGAAATTTATGAATGTGGATGAGAGCCTTGACATTAAGTGGTTGTAGCTACGGCTGTGGGGGTGCTGGAGACATGATCCAATATACTTTTACACGCCCGAGTCTCCTGAACACGGAGCAACCAATCCCAAGTCGATCTGCACTTTCATTAGATCATTAACCTCCCTGGTCAACTCAGGGAGACTGTCTAAATTATATCACATTGTCAGCCTGATTAGAATGTAGTATGTAGTATGTAGGATGTAGGATGTAGTATGTAGGATGTAGTATGTAATGAAGGATGTAGTATGTAATGAAATATGTAGTATGTAGTATGTAATGAAGGGTGTAGTATGTAATGAACAATGTAGTATGTAGGATGTAGTATGTAATGAAGGATGTAGTATGTAATGAAGGATGTAGTATGTAATGAAGGATGTAGTATGTAATGTAGGATGTAGTATGTAATGAAGGATGTAGTATGTAATGTAGGATATAGTATGTAATGTAGGATGTAGTGTGTAATGTAGGATGTAGTATGTAATGTAGGATGTAGTATGTAATGAAGGATGTAGTATGTAATGAAGGATGTAGTATGTAATGTAGTATGTAGTATGTCATGTAGGATGTAGTATGTAATGAAGGATGTAGTATGTAATGAAGGATGTAGTATGTAGTATGTATGTTCAGTCACTGTAAATAATCAAATATTGATAAATGATGATGTATATTGTACTGTGTGATGATGACTGAAAAAATAAACTACTACTACTACTACTACTACTAATGTAGTATGTAGTATGTAGGATGTAGTATGTAATGAAGGATGTAGTATGTAATGAAGGATGTAGTATGTGATGTAGTATGTAGGATGTAGTATGTAATGTAGTATGTAGTATGTAGGATGTAGTATGTAATGTAGGATGTAGTATGTAGTGTAGGATGTAGTATGTAATGTAGGATGCAGTATGAAGGATGAAGTATGTAATGTAGGATGTAGTATGTAATGAAGGAAAACAAAAACTCTGGGTCCGAATGGACCCGGTGTGTAACTCAGTACCAACCTTTCTCTTCTCTGCCTCCTTCCTGAATCTGCACAGTCACCATATCATTCTACATTAAGGAGAGCAATACACTTATGAATACACTGAACTGGTTTGTGCTACTCTGTAAAGGGAGAGAGGGGGGATATATGATCCAAGTATTTGTGACTTAATTTGTTATGTTATCCTACACTTTAAGCTGACTGATATTTCCATTACCTGTACCTCTTGTATCTCTGTCTCTCCGTCTCTGCCTCCTTCCTGAGTCTGCACAGTCACCATATCATTCTACATTAAGGAGAGCAATACACTTATGAATACACTGAACATCATTATGAAACATTTCTATTAGCATTTCACCTCTTTCTTATGAACATTTTCAACTAGTCTTAGGTCGCTTTCACACAGGGGCTGTTTGGTCCGGACTTTCGGACCAGAATTCGATGGTTTTTCGGGTTTGTGTGAATGCGTGTCGAACTCGGTTCGCGGACCAAACAGGCGAACTCTGGTCCGCCTGAAAACGTAGGTCTCGGTTCGGCTTCATCGAACCAAACGCGATCCAAATATAGGAAGTGATTATTATTACCACTGCTCGCAGCACTCACTGCAAAACAAGCACACTGCATCTAATCTCTCTATCTATCTCTCTATCTCTCTATCTATCTATCTATCTATCTATCTATCTATCTATCTATCTATCTATCTATCTATCTATCTATCTATCTATCTATCTATCTATCTATATATATATCTAACTGTGCATCTTGGGAAGAAGGAAGAAAAAACACGGCTTATTATTATTACCGAGGCGCACGGCATTGGATCAATGGATCAATGCCACGTCAATACTATTATTACCTTACCACTGCTCGCAGCATTAATTCACTGCAAAACAACCACACTGCATCTATCTCTCTATCTATCTATCTCTCTATCTATATATCTGTGCATCTTGGGAAGAAGGAAGAAAAAACGCGGCTTATTATATTATTAATAAAACAGCTACTTGTGGGCACTCATAAAAACAACGTGGTCTACAAGTTGTTTAGCGAGAGGATGGTGGTAATGTGCTTCAATAGAACAATGGATCAATGCCATGTCAAAACTCGGCTCCGCTGATCTGGAGGGCTCCGCAGTCCACACAGACACACACACGCACGCGCGCGCACACACGGGCTCGCAGCCACACACACATTTCCACTGTCCAATAGACAAGCGCCCTTTTCGACCGCGTGACATTGTTCAGAAGGTTCGGTGCGCTGACAGATTTCTGTGTAAACGCAGGCGAACCAAATGAAGAATGCAACCATGTTGCAACTTCACCCCCAGAACCGCACCGAGTCCACCAAAACTATATGTGAAAGCGACCTAAAGGGCGGGATCCACAAAGAATGGATTGCACGGTGCTAATTGCACCCTTACTTACAATTCATTACGACTCCCTATTTGTGTCTTAATTTGTTATGTTATCCTACACTTTAAGCTGACTGTCCGATATTTCATTACCTGTACCTCTTGTATCTCTTTCTCTCCTTCTCTGCCTCCTTCCTGAGTCTGCACAGTCACCATATCATTCTACATTAAGGAGAGCAATACACTTATGAATACACTGAACATCATTATGAAACATTTCTATTTGCATTTCACCTCTTTCTTATGAACATTTTTCAACTAGTCTAAGGGCGGGATCCACAAAGAATGGATTGCACGGTGCTAATTGCACCCTTACTTACAATACATTATGACTCCCTATTTGTGACTTAATTTGTTATGTTATCCTACACTTTAAGCTGACTGTCTGATATTTCCATTACCTGTACCTCTTGTATCTCTGTCTCTCCTTGTCTGCCTCCTTCCTGAGTCTGCACAGTCACCATATCATTCTACATTAAGGAGAGCAATACACTTATGAATACACTGAACATCATTATGAAACATTTCTATTAGCATTTCACCTCTTTCTTATGAACATTTTTCAACTAGTCTTAGGTCGCTTTCACACAGGGGCTGTTTGGTCCGGACTTTCGGACCAGAATTCGATAGTCCGGTTTTTCGGGTTTGTGTGAATGCGTGTCGAACTCGGTTCGCGGACCAAACAGGCGAACTCTGGTCCGCCTGAAAACGTAGGTCTCGGTTCGGCTTCATCGAACCAAACGCGAACCAAATATAGGAAGTGATTATTATTACCACTGCTCGCAGCACTCACTGCAAAACAAGCACACTGCATCTAATCTCTCTATCTATCTATCTATCTATCTATCTATCTATCTATCTATCTATCTATCTATCTATCTGTCTATCTATCTATCTATCTATCTATCTATCTATCTATCTATCTATCTATCTATCTATCTATCTATCTATCTATCTATATATCTAACTGTGCATCTTGGGAAGAAGGAAGAAAAAACGCGGCTTATTATTATTACCGAGGCACACGGAATTGGATCAATGGATCAATGCCACGTCAATACTATTATTACCTTACCACTGCTCGCAGCATTCATTCACTGCAAAACAACCACACTGCATCTATCTCTCTATCTATCTATCTCTCTATCTATATATCTGTGCATCTTGGGAAGAAGGAAGAAAAAACGCGGCTTATTATATTATTAATAAAACAGCTACTTGTGGGCACTCATAAAAACAACGTGGTCTACAAGTTGTTTAGCGAGAGGATGGTGGTAATGTGCTTCAATAGAACAATGGATCAATGCCATGTCAAAACCCGGCTCCGCTGATCTGGAGGGCTCCGCAGTCCACACACAGACACACACGCGCGCGCGCGCGCACACACGGGCTCGCAGCCACACACACATTTCCACTGTCCAATAGACAAGCGCCCTTTTCGACCGCGTGACATTGTTCAGAAGGTTCGGTGCGCTGACAGATTTATGTGTGAACGCAGGCGAACCAAATGAAGAATGCAACCATGTTGCAACTTCACCGCCAGAACCGCACCGAGTCCACCAAAACTATATGTGAAAGCGACCTAAAGGGCGGGATCCACAAAGAATGGATTGCACGGTGCTAATTGCACCCTTACTTACAATTCATTACGACTCCCTATTTGTGTCTTAATTTGTTATGTTATCCTACACTTTAAGCTGACTGTCCGATATTTCCATTACCTGTACCTCTTGTATCTCTTTCTCTCCTTCTCTGCCTCCTTCCTGAGTCTGCACAGTCACCATATCATTCTACATTAAGGAGAGCAATACACTTATGAATACACTGAACATCATTATGAAACATTTCTATTTGCATTTCACCTCTTTCTTATGAACATTTTTCAACTAGTCTAAGGGCGGGGATCCACAAAGAATGGATTGCACGGTGTTAATTGCACCCTTACTTACAATTCATTATGAATTGAAAATGAGGGACCCTGATGTAAACAAGACAAACGTCTTTCTCTGGTCTGCATCCCCTTAACAATTGTGTGTATTGAGCTGTACTGTATTGTACCCATTCTGCAATCTGTTAATACAATATTCAATCAATCAATCAATCAATCAATCTCCATAAACACTCGGGCCGAGTCGCGCAGCGCTTCCAGGCACCAAACACGGGTATAATCAGAAGCGTGTGCGCAGCGTGTCCGTGTGCGCGTCACTTTCCGAGTATGCTAGTGCCTTTAGCGTTCCCGGGCGGCAAGCGTTTTTGGGCGGAGCGTTCCCAGTGCCGAAAGTTGAAAATAGTTCAACTTTTGGAGAGGAGCGCCGCTCATCAATGTCACTTTTTTCGACCGACCAATCAACATCGAGCAAGTGGCGGAGTCGCAAGATGCTCTGGAAACGCTCTGGGCATGCATATTTTTGCTTTTCAAAGCGGTCTGCCTTGAAAAAAAGGCTTTTAGTGGACACATAGCCTTAAGGGACAGGACAGCCAATGTAACGTCCATAACGTTTTCCAGGAAAAGTTGTCATAAAACATGCATCTGGAATGCAATGTCAACCAAACTTCCTAAGCAAAGCTAACTTTTATAAAGATGACATATTAGCAACAATTAGTCATTCTGGTCTTATTTTTTGTATTCTTTACAACTGTTATGGACATTATTGCATGTCCTGTGTTCCTGTGTTCCACACATGTGTTCCTCCTGTGAACACATGTGTGTGTTCCTCTACACACATGAGTGCATGCTTACCAACTGTCCGTCTGCAACACTACTATCACCAACATCTAAGAAGGGAGATCCCCCCTTGAATGGCCCTTCTAAGGTTTCTCTCCTCCACACTGCCTGTGGAGCTTTTTTCCCTATTGTTAGGTTTTAGTGAGTTTTTCCTTACCTTCGCGTGGGGCATGTCTGGGAGTGCTTGCATTCTTTCATTTATTTGCATTCATCTAAAAATGTTTGGACCTTATGGTGTTCTTGTTCTGTTCTTGACTTATTGTTATGTTTCTTCTTGACTTGTTTAAAGAAGATCTGTACGGCCCATGGGGACATTAACGTGTGTTGTCGGGCCCTATAAATAAATTTGATTTGATTTGATTTGATTACCGTGAGGACGTTATATTGTGAATGTGTGTTGTTAAGTCCGATTATGACCCCTTTGTTTGATTTAAATCAGAAGTATTTTATGACTCCTTGTTTGATTAAAATCCAACGTATTTCCAGACATAACTTTTTTACAGATTGTTGTGTCTAGGCAGAGGAATGTCCACGTTAGCCTACTGCTAATTGGCTGCGCAGCCTACACGTGTATTTGTTATTGTTTTGCAGAGTATCGTGACCAGTGGTGCGTTATTGAAATCATCTGGGGTGACACGCACCACGTGCACGCGCGCTCCCGGCGCGTGCGCGCGCTCCCGCGAATGCACATTTAATGTCCCCTCGCTTGGGCACAGACTAAAGACAGTGCCTAATTGCCTCTACGAATGGAATGTAACACGTCTTCACAACAAGTTAGGTGTGAATGTGTCTGAGAACGTATTTAACACACCTGACGACCGGCGCTATTGATATGCAAATAGCGAGTGAGCTTGCACACCGTGCTACCCCGTCCCATGACCACGCATGCCTGATCGTGACAACTCTACTGCTGATCGGATGATTGGGCGGATGAACTATCTGCGAAGATGGGCTGTACAGGACCCCCCACGATTGACCAATGGGTGCACATGCATCAGAACTTGCCATTCGTCACTCAAACCTGCAAGACGTCTCTGAGGATATTGCTCGCATCCAAGTCAAAAGGTAATGCATACTAATCGATCAGTAAAAGCAATCAAATGAGACATTGACATTTGAGAAGCTGGGGTTTTAAGTGATGATGACATCTCCATGTATTAAAAAGCATTTGTTTTAACTAGTGCTGAAAGTCAGGATAGACCGCGCTCTCAATATATGACACTGGGTGCTAAAATCCTGAGGATTATGTGGAAGAAAGCAGGAGGCCGGACCAGCACTCTCAGATTTAAAAAGTTTTAATGGCAGCCTATAGAACAGACATGTTTTGGAACAGGTGTTCCTTCTTCAGTGTTAATATAGGCTAGCAATGATAGCTTCTAAAGGTGGGAGCTATATACCAGGTGGGCAGGAAGTGACATCATTGAGGTGAGCCTGGATTGCTAGTCAACTTTGACCTCCAAAGTAAGGACTTTATAATGTAATATGTTACAAACTCAAAATAAATACAAATATAGACCAGAAACTAAATAAGCCAATTGCAATATTTGCAAAAACAGAAGGAAAAACAAGAGGGAAACATTTCACCATTCGTAAAAATAATAATAATAATAATATAATCATAATAATAAAAGTCACTTATTATAGGAAACAGGATAACACGTTTTCTTCATTCATTCCCTTTGGTTCTGTACCATTAAACAAATGAATATAGTAGCCCGTCTCCCCCTCTAGAGGGCTTGTTGACCAGCTCGAGTCCCATATTACAGAAAGTAAACAGTAAGATTGCATTTGGAGAAATAGCGAGCTACGGAACAAACGATAACCCTTTAGAAAGGACATTGTGGTGCGAGTCACTCAATTATGCATTTGAAATGTTATGTTACCAATGTTAGAAATGGTGCATATCTCCGGGACCGATGAACCTTTTTTTTGCTTACTCCTCCTCGTCTTCCTATGGCCCCTCTCACCGGCTGTTGGTGGTTCTAGAATGTTCTATTATGACATCATACTGTGCCATCACAAATGTTCTAGAATGTTCTATTATGACATCATACTGTGACATCACAGCGGAAGTTTGAGTTCCATTTGAATAATATAAATAATATGTATGGTAAGGCTGTCCCCGAAGCCTGTTTTTGGGAATCAAACTTCGTCAGGGTTTTTCGAATGGACCTTCGCTTTTAATTTAAAAAAAAGTATTAAAAAAAAAGTATTTTTTTCATTCAGTATTCAATATTGTCTGATTCAATATTAACATTCAGTATTCAATAGTGTCTGATTCAATATTAACATTCAGTATTCAAGTAGAACAGCTAGCTAGCCGTTGTGGACACTCACCTTAGGCATCTTGTTTGAGAAATACAGGCTTCAGTCTATGTGTTGTTTAGTCTGATCTGTCTGAACAGTCCTGTTTCAAAATGCACAATGAGATCTTCTGAGCGAATTGTTGAATAGATACAGAAATGTTCTAGAGAATCATGATCAGTAAGCATATCCTCTTTCATTGGTCTATGTCGACCACGCCCCCATGGTTCGGCTCCTCCCCATTGATCATTAGGCCATGCCCCCATTTGTATCTTTTTAACCGTTTGTCGTAGAGACTTGCGGGTTGTGCCATTGTACTCAGTAGGGATATCCTCTTTCATTGGTCTATGTTGACCACGCCCACATGGTTAGACTCCTCCCCTTTTGTGTATCTTTTGAACCGTTTGTCGTAGGGACTTGCGGGTTGTTCCATTGTACTCAGTAGGGATATCCTCTTTCATTGGTCTATGTTGACCACAGGATTTGAATAAATTAAGGCTTGCAGGTGTACTGAGTTGATTGACACCTGCATGTGCATGTGCATGTGCATGACACCTAAGGGAGGTGTCAATCAACTCAGTACTGACTTCTACATTCATTGGTGGATGTTAGCCATGACCTCTATACAATGGGTTAGCTATACCCTTTAACTATACCACTTACATTAGACACCCTAGCAACCACATATAACACCCTAGCAACCACCTAGAAACACCCTAGCAACCAGCTATAACACCCTAGCAACCACCTATAACACCCTAGCAACCGCCTAGAAACACCCTAGCAACCACTTATAACACCCTAGCAACCACCTAGAAACACCCTAGCAACCAGCTATAACACCCTAGAAACCACCTATAACACCCTAGCAACCACCTAAAAACACCCTAGCAACCACCTATAACACCCTAGCAACCACCTAGAAACACCCTAGCAACCACCTATAACACCCTAGCAACCACCTAGAAACACCCTAGCAACCACCTATAACACCCTAGCAACCACCTATAACAACCTAGCAGTGGCGGCTGGTGAATTCTTCTCCAGGGGGGGCGCTATACCAAAAATGTTGCAAACATGTACTGAGGTATCACAATGTCACACACACACACACGCGTACACGCATTGGCGAAACCACACACTGAGTATAGCCTACTGTGCACGTCAGAGCTTTGGCGAAACCACAAGGTACAAATATTTAAGTAGGTACAGTACAACTATCATCATTGCCATCAATCAATATATGATCAGTCAATGCAGCCACGTTTCCAATAGCGCCTACACAAACACGCACGCACGCTCTCTCTCTCTCTCCTCCAGTCGGGAGCACTAGCATATCACTGTAATATCTTTGTGCATGCTCCCACACGCACGCCCGTATTCCGATCCGTACAATAATAATCACAGATGTATATATTGTCATTTGAAACAAGTTACCAATACATTGTAATCTTTATTACAACACAGGTGCATAGGTTGCAGTATACACGTGAGTCATCACTACCACTTCCCCATGCCTCAAGAGAGTGCACCCTAGGTGCCACACCCTCTTATACCCTTTCCAGGTCAGCCCCTGCCCCCTCCCCTCTGCCAATCCCCGGCTTGCGCGACCAATAGCGTCGCCGCCAGCCCAGACCCGGCGCCATGGGCGGGCATTAGGGGGCCGGGCCCGCCCACAGAGTCAGCTGTGCCCACCCTGGTAAAATTATTATCTTTTTTTTTTTTTGGTCAATCAAAGTCGACTATCCAAATCCTTAGTCGGGGACAGCCCTAGTGGGCACTGATGTCAACAACAACACTACTGAAGCTGAAGTTTTCTACCTTCAAGAACGTCTTTACAGAACATCGCCTTAGTATGCTTCATCGATGCAACTAAGGCCAATTTAATTCAGTTGGCATTTGAGAAGGACTTAACAAAAAAGTTCAGGAATGAGTGGAGGGGCAGTGTTTTAAGAAGATTTCACTCTGTCCACAAACGCTGCTTGCCGCTCTACTAATGATGGTGAGTAGCCTGTGGAGGAATTTTGTTTGCCTTTTTATGCACCTTATTTTTGTCAGTTCAGTTCAGTTTGTCAGTGGATTCAGAAGTGTTGAATAAATGGAGACTTTTCAAAGATATAGAATATAATAGAATAGAATAGAAATGTATTATCCTGAGGGAAATTTGACACTCCAAATCACTCAACATTAAACATTTAGACAGAACAAGTCACGAATAAGAATAACAAAACAAATGGCCTAAGAATAGAATAAAATGAAATAGAATAAAAATAGAATAAAAGATACAGTAAATAAATACAGTAAAAAATATACTGAAGTCTACAGTAGGTGTAATATTGCACAGTGCTGTTTAAAAAGTAAGAGTCCAGGAAGATGGTAACTGTCACTCTGTGCTCAGTGATGCAGTGAGGCACAGTGATGCATTGTATAGTCTGATGGCTGTCGGAATGAAGGACTTCCTGTGCCGTTCAGTGCTGCATTTAGGTAGTGTGAGCCTATAACATGCTCCTCCTGTCAGCCAAGTCTGTGTATAGTGGGTGGGAGGGGTTTTCCCTGATGGCCTGGAGCTTAGCAAGGTTCCTCCTCTCCGCCACCCTCGCTAGAGTCCAGCTCCACCCCAACCACGCTACTGGCCTTCCTGACCATCTTATCCAGCCTGTTTGTGTCCCCTGCTCTCAGTCCGCTGCCCCAGCAGGTCTGTTATATATATCCGTTCAGTCTGTTTTTGTATAAGTGAATGTTCTTAAGATAGAGAGAAATTTGATTTTTCAATTGCCTCTCTGCTGTTTAGTTCAGCACCGTGGGCAGCGCCAAGCAAGCCACAGCGCCGTTGTCCCAGCTGAAACGTATAAAAGGGAACCTGTGTTGAAAAACCATTGTGCCCCCCCGAGAAAATTGTATGCCCCCCCACTAATTTGTTTCTGCAGCCTGGTCTGCGCCAGCCTCAGGTTGGCAGAGAGGGCTGACCAACCGACCCAAATCCCAGGGTCGCTACAGTATCTACAGATATGTAAAAACAAAAGGATTATATGCAGTTATGTAGAGACAGATGTGTGGATATATATATAATATATATATGGTAAGAATAAATATATACGGTATATACAGCATTATTTTACATGGGGAGGGGGGGGTTAGAGAATGGTAGATAATGTAAATCATATTAATTAATATTCCAAATATAGATTATTTACCTCAACCCCCAGAACCAAAGTCTAGAACTGGGATCAAACTAGCCCCTTTCGTGACTGTGATGCACCGAGGTAATACACAGTCCCTTGTCCAACCATGTAAAATTCCTACAATTAAGTCTGTCTTGCTTTTCTCTATCAAAACGCTTCTCGTACAAGTATCCGAGAAATTTCAAATGTATTCACAGTTGCACGAGAGTTTCGGACAGACAAGCGCTAGGGTTTGAAAGCTCTGCGTTGCTAATAAACATTTTTTATAAACTGGTCAATACTGGGTGCCTGATGCGCATGCACTGTGATCACTGCGCTGTGCATTTTTGACGGTGAATAATACCATGCTAAAAATTACCAGACATGAAACACTGATACTGAGCTCGTTCAGGGCCTTCTTGAGATCACGTGTACAAAGAATCTAAGCAAATTAATAAAGGGAAGATGATTAAACAGAAGGTTTTGTAGATACAGTACTGAATTCTGCCACGAGCACATTATTCATTTGCAGTCCACTGACGGACCGGACGGGCTAAAGAGGTTAAGAGGGAAGATTATTAGAGGAGTACTATCTTCAAAGGCAGAACTCACTTTCACATCATAAAAGGAGACCTGACCCTCCTCATAATCTACAAACACCCCGATCACCTGTGGTTTCTCTCTCAGGGACAGGGAGTTTCCAGCAGCTATATATTTGTCACCCTTCCTCAGCACTATAGTCCAGTATCCATTATTAGGGCTCAGCGTGATGCTTCCTTTCCTGTTGATGGACTCTCTGGCCACTCCTAAATCCCACTCAGGATTCTCATTAACCTGAACCTCATAGTAGAATCTCCCAGAGGAGAAACTTTGCTTTCCCAGGACAATGCGTGTCTGGTCAAATCTCTCTGGGTTGTCAGGAAGGTCTTTCAGTGTAACACCCCATTGTACTTCTTTCCCCATCATCAGAGAGGATGAGGAGTGGATGTGCTGTGTCAGGGTCCAGAGTCACATCCACTGCATACCGCTGGATCCTCATCAGCTTGACTTCACGCAGCTTCTCCATCTCTTCACTGAGAGTCTCCTCCAGCCGAGCCACAGTTCTCATTATCTCCACACTTACATCACTGTGGACACTGCCCTCAGACCAGTCCTTGGTGAGTGGAGGGGTGGAGAGAGATGGGAAGCAGTGGAGGAGGTGGAGGTGGTCTTCAGTGTGCGAGAGCTGCTCCAGCTCAGTGCTTCTCTTGTTTAGCTCAGTGATTTCCTGCTCCAGCTCCTTGATGAAGCCTTCAGCCTGTTTCTCTGCTGCTCTCTGCCTCCCCTCAATCACCTCAATGAGCTCAGCCTGACTTCTCTCAACGGAGGCCACCAGAGCAGTGAAGACCTCGACACTGGGTCTCATTCCCGAAAATTTTCCAAAGATATATTCTGAAAGACTTATCTTGGAACCACTGAGACATAATCTATGACAAGTACACTGAGTCCTGAACGTGCTGGAGATATGTCTTAAGTGGCTGAAACGGTAGCAGAAATTATATGATCTGATATCTGCTTGGAGAATGGCATTCTGTCGTAAACTCCAAAGCGCGTTCCCGTTCAGCTCATTTGCATACAAAACACCGCCTCCATAGTTCCTTATAAGGCAACTGGTGACGCAGCTGTGTGAAATGGAATGGCGGAAGTGCTTTGCGAGCCGCGTGATTACGAAACCTAGCATCAGTCAGTGCCAATCAGAGAGCGTCTCCGAGACGGCTAGAACGCGGCTAGGTTTCGTAATCACGCTTGCGCCCATCAAAACTAGATTAGATTAATGTATTGGCATCATATACAGCTCGCGGTACACACCTGCCGCAGCGCGCGCACACACAGACACACACGCGCGCGCAGTACTGTATATGAATGAATGAATGACATATAATATATATAGCCTACAGCGGGCGTAATGAATGAACGCTGTAACTGAGGGGTACAATTCCCTGACTGTATTGATAAGTATGGTATCATTAAACCACTACCGTCTTATGTACTTTAATTACTGGCCATACAGTACATGATATATATAATGATGAACACTTCCCACAATGAATCGGTTCCACACAAAGTTGTAATTAAGTATTTATTGCAGCAAAAGGTACATAATATACTTCTCTATTTCACTTTGAATGCGCTTATAAGGCAAAGGAATGTGCGTAGGCAAATCAATAATGAATGTCCATTCTCTGGTTACGCAGGAGGTAATTATACAACCTGAATCTTAGGGAATTATATCTATGGTACACTAGTAATATATAGCGGGAGATACTGGAAGGGTCCCCCCGGTTGTAAGCCAGCAAGGGTAGAGGATCTGTCGGTAATAGAGTCTGGGTCAACGATGATAAGGAGACTCCGAGTACGGGAGACGGTGCAATAAGATCTTGATCCACAGACGAATACAGCTGTTCTCCGTAGCCTGTAGCTCCACAGGGAAGAAAGCTAGCCTGCCTCAGGCTCTCTGAGGCGCAGACTCGACGTGGCTCCTCACAGGGTAAATCCCACACACGTGTGGGCGTCGGCGATTCTCCGCTCCATTAATTACAGGACCAAAAGCAAATATAATCCAGCCGTAAAGGGCTATGCAGTCGTCGGGTAGATAATCCAGTGTACATGTCCACACGGTCCTCGTCTAGGGCTCCTCGGGTGAAAGCGCCATGAAAGCAGCCCAGCCTGGATAAGCACTCTAGCTGATATGAGGAAAACGTTGGTGATGCTGGTCACTGTAGAACTTTAGCCGCACGATACACTATACACAAATAGACTATTACTGACTTAATAGAATATGTCGCACTCGACGGTATAGCGCCAAACTCTGACACTTCAGTTATTAATTCGCACGCGGTCTCAATGCTCTATTTGGGGCCAAACAGGCCATACTTCACCGCACGTCGTATCGTGGGTGAGGCTTCAACTTATTGGGTAACAACACTAAGTTTCTCTAAGACTAAGTGCTTCTGTATTCACCTGCGCCGTATTTATACGCTTAGATGAATAAACTAGTACCAGCTTTATTCCTGTCTCATATCCTTGGGCAATACCATTCTTGTCCAGGCATGTCCCCGGTGGTGACTTTGAACCTGACTTTGGAGGCATGGCCTTGGCGCCTGTGGACCACTGTCCAATAGGAGAATGAAATATTATGGTCTGTACTAGGCTAAAGGGATATTCCGTGTATATGTACAAGGAATATACAAGGGATATCAAACGATATACAAATATTATGCAATATATATCAATCAATAAATATATATATTCGGTTTAATCTGATCCTTTGTAACAGCCGCCTCCTAATTAGTCCCACCTAATTAGCTAAGCCGAGACAGATTAACCGCACTGTCCACTACTCAATGTCTGTTGTGAGGGGTAGGGCAGTTCACAAAGTCATGGGGTCATGGTTGTCATCAATAGTATCGGGGAGCCTTGGCAACTCTATTAGCCTCGCCACGGGTCGGGTGTAGATCCGCCCCTGGACGAGCACTTCGGCTGCTCGGACCTTTCCGTCGGCACCGGTGATCACTTTGCTTACGCGGCCAGCCGGCCACATAGCTCGGGGTAGTGACTGGTCGATAATCATGACGACTGTTCCTTCTGTCAAATTGTCTCTCTCTTTCACCCATTTCTGGCGGGTCTGTAGAGACTGTAGATAGTGGAGTAGGAAGCTGTTCCAAAACTTGTCAGCCAATACTTGACTGTACCTCCACATTCTTCGGCCGTTCGCTTCTTCAGGCCTGTACATTGTCTGTGGTAGCGCGGGGTCCAGCCGCCCAATCAAGAGTGTGTTGGGGGTGACTGGGTCGACATCTGCTACATCACTTGAGACGTAACCGAGGGGCTTTGAGTTCAATACTCCCTCGATCTCCGTGAGGACTGTCATTAGGACTTCTTCCGCCACGGTCTGGGCCCCAAGCACGGCGCACAGGGCCGTCCTTATCGAACGTACTTCTCGTTCCCAAGTTCCACCGAAGTGAGGTGCATTCGGGGGATTAAACTGGAAGTCAATCTGGGATGGAGCGAGGTGGGTCTTAAGTTCTGGGCCCATAGCTTGGAAGCTCTCTCTCAGCTCTCTTTCTCCGCCTTTGAAGTTTGTCCCGTGATCAGACAATAATATAGACGGTTTGCCTTTCCGCGATGTGAATCTTCGGAAGGCCATAAGGAATGAGTCTGTGCTCATGGTTGGAAGGAGTTCTATATGCATCGCTCGGGTGGTCATGCATTTGAATACAATACCCCACCGCTTCTCGGTTCCTCTTCCTTTCTTTACATACAGCGGGCCGAAACAGTCCATACCGGTGGAGTGAAAAGGCTTGTCGCCGAGTCGGAGGCGACAGGGAGGTAGGTCAGCCATCCGGGGTATACTGGGCTGCGCTCGCCATTTACGACAGTCTAGACAGGTTCGCTGGAAGCGCCGCACTGCTTCTCTCCCTTGCAGTATCCAATAACGACGTCTGATCTCCGCGAAGACTCTCTCTGCCCCGGCGTGATGCACATCCTCGTCGTATTTCTTTATGATCAGCTCTGTGACCTTGTGTCGGCTGTTTAAGACTATCGGGTACTTGACGTCATCCGGTAAGTCTGGAGCTCTCCGCAGACGACCACCCACTCTGATGAGACCATGGGCGTCGCTCTCGGGGGCTAGGTGGAGCAATCTGCTGTCTGATGGGACGGGCTTTGCTCCCTGTAGACAGTCTAGCTCATCGGGAAACGAGTCTCTCTGGGCTCGTTGTAGGAGAAGAAGTTCTGCTTCTTCGTAGTCAGCTGCAGTAATGTCAGTAGTGAGCTGAACCTCTGGGTGGTGCCACAGGAATGTCTTTAGCTGCGCACTCTCTAGGGTGAGGCAATCGTCTATGTCGGGGTCTGTGGAGACGAGTGTGTTCAATCCACAGAACATAGATTTCTTGTTCTCGGCCTCCTCTTTACTCGCTTCCCGTGGGGTGGGTGTAGGCCACTCTTCTTCCGGGAGCTTGAGGAACTCTGGCCCGTCACTGTATAGGTTGTGACGGGTGAGGTCATCCAGGGACATTCCCTGGTGATGACGTCAGCTGGGTTGTGTTTTGTGTCCACATACCTCCAGCTTGCTACTTCTGTTAAATCTTGAATCTCTGTGACTCTGACTCCCACGAAGACCTTGTATCTGCACGAATCAGACCGGATCCATGTGAGTACTGTCGTGGAGTCTGACCACAAGATTGTTCTTTGCACCGGAATGGTGAGTTCACGTTGGATTAACGTGGCGAGTTGCGCTCCTGCTAGGGCTGCGCAGAGCTCTAGACGCGGGATAGATTGTTGCTTGCGTGGGGCTATTCTTGAGCGAGCCAGGATGAAAGCAGTATGTATTTCTCCTCCCTCCTCTCGGGCACGCAAGTAGGCCACCGAACCGTAGGCTACTTCGGAGGCGTCGCTGAAGACGTGCAGGTCCATCTGGCACGTCTCCGGCCTCACTGTGGGTGGGAAGTAGCTGCGGCGTATGTTGACACCTGGGAGTGAGCTGAGTTCTGTCTCCCACTCTCTCCATGTGGATGCAAGGTGTTCGGGTATGGGGTCGTCCCAGCCCTGGTCCTTGTCCCATAACGCTCTTACAATCATCTTTGCCCTGGTGGTGTAAGGTAGAATACATCCCAACGGGTCATATTGTCTGGCGAGTGTTCTGTATACACTCCGTCTTGTGGTCGGTAGTGCAGTCGACCTTCCCTGCTCCTTGGTCAGGGGTGTGTGTTTATAATGGAGCGAGTCTGTTTTGAAGCGCCAGACTAGTCCTAATGTCATTTCTTGGGCTTCTCCTGGGATGGTCGCCATCCAGGTCTCGCTGCTCGCTGCCTTGTCCTCGGGGGAGAGGCTGCGCAATACTTGCGGGTCGCTGCTGGCCCACTGCCTGAGATCAAAGCCGCCTTTGATCAGGGAGGCGCGGAGCTTGAGTAGAAGGGCCTCGGCTTCTTCTGGCGTCGAGACGCTTTGCAGACAGTTGTCCACGTAGAAACTATTTCCTACACTTTGTCGGACCTCTTCATCGGCTGCTGGGTCCTCTGCGATGTGTTTTTGCAGTGCAAACGTAGCACAGCATGGGCTGCATGTGGTTCCGAAAGGGAGGACTTCCCATTGATAGATGGCTGGTTGCTCGTCCCCGATCCTCTCTCTCCATAGGAACCGCAGCAGGGGCTTGTCCTCCTCCACTAGTCTCACCTGCAGGAACATCCCTTTGATGTCGCCGCTGATGGCCACCTTGTCTTGGCGGAAACGTAGTAACACGCCTAGTAGAGAGGGGCCGAGTGTTGGGCCGGGCAAGAGCTCTTTATTCAGATTTTGTGATCCGATCTGGTAGCTGCAGTTGAACACAATACGATCCTTGCCGTTGTGGTGGACTTTGTGGTGCGGCACGTACCATGATTCGGTCGTCTGATCGGCCTCTTTAATGTCAATTTTCTTTATGTGTCCCGCTGTGATTAGCTTGTTAATCTCAGCGCGGTACACGGTCTCTTGAGCGGGGTCTCTGGCTAGGCGCCGCTCTGTGTTCAATAGATACCGCTCCGTCGCTTCTTTTGGGGCGTGGAAGGTAGGCATACCCTCTCGCCTCAGGAGTGGAGTTGCGTATCTCATCACTCCGTTGACTTTGACTCTCTTTGTCCCCTGCTCGAGGAGGGCTATAGCGTAAATGTCTTCCTTGGAACGAATGTCTTTCTTTTCGTTCTTAAAGGGCATTGTCTCTAGTGTCCATAGCCTCTCGACATGCTGTAGGAGGGTGGTGTCTTCTTCTGTCACTCTGGAGTGGAGGCAGCTAGTGGCTGCTGTTCGGTTAAGAGACTTAGCGAGGGGGCCTTGTAGTGTCCATCCTAGGCGGGTCTCGACTGCTGCAGGACAGCCTCTGGGCCCTGTGTGGACCCGGTCAATCGGGACGATGAGGTCTGCATGGTCGGAGCCTATCAGCAGGGTCGGGGTGACACCGTCTATGAGCGGTATAGGTAGTTGACGCAGGTGCACATATTTATCCATCAGCTTGGCGATGGGGTAGGTGTACTGCGACAGGCCTATTTCTTGGCTGGTGAAAGCATTAGTAATCCTATACCGTCTCTCTGGCTGCCCGCTTGCTGCGATAGTGAAGGAGACATTCTCGCCCTTTATCGTCTTTAGATCTCTTCTTATTGTCCGAATCGTCATCTGGTTTTCGCTCCCCCGCAGCCCCAGCTGGGCCGCAGCGGACACGAGGAGAAGGGTCTTCTCTGACCCGTCGTCAAGGACGGCGTAAGTGTCCATGACCTTGTCTTGGTAACTCAATGTTACGCGGACCACCTTTAAGAGCACCCGGGCGCCCCCGCTGCTGGCGGGGTCAATGTACATAACACTTGCCTTTGTGCTGCTTGAGGGTGCAGGCTTTCTTCTGTTACTGTCGTGTAGGACATCTAGGTGGGCTCCGTCACACCGACTACACCTCTTCTTTAAGCGGCAATCGGCTGCCATGTGACTGCGCGCACATCGGTAACAGCGTCGGTTGGACTTTATCCATTGACTCACCTCGTCGGCGGTCATCTTCTTGAGCGTGTCACATTGTGACAGCCAGTGTTCCTTTTCGCAGTACGGGCACACCATCTTCCACTTCTCTTTCATCGAGGGGGTACTGTGGTTCTTGCTGCTCGGTACTGATTCTGATTGGTGCATGACGGTCACCAATCTGCGGCCATCGTTTGCTCTCCTAGGTCCCTCTCTGGAGCTTGGTGTGCTCCGCATGAACGTATCCAACCGTAGGCTGTTGACTTCTCTCGCCAGGAAGTCGGCTAGGTCTAGGAGGGATGGCTCGGGACCGTTAGGATCACGGTGGTCTCTTTGCCGCCTGAAGCGCTCTTGTCGGGCGGGCGGAAGCTTCTCTAAAATCCTCTCGACATTAGAGTTTGCGTACAGTTCGTGCATACCCTTTTCTCTTTGCGCCCCCAGCATCCCTACCAGGGATTGTACCTTGATAGACAGGTCATCTAGTGAGCGATTGTCTGTGGCTGGGGGTAGGCGGTCAATATGCCTTATCTCTTGTATTACGTAGTCCCATATGCGTCCATATCTTTGGTCGAGTGCTGCTAGAGCCGCGGTGTATGGGGTAGTAGAGGTGGCATAGGCCAGCGCTATATTGTGCGCTCGGGGCACCTTGAGGTGCTTCAGTAGGATAGCATATTTGTACGGTTCATCAGCTACATCGGACATCATTGTCTCTAGGCACATTCGTAGCTCTGTGTACTGTGCTCTGTTCTCGTGTGTGAAGTCCGGGAACGTCGGTGTGCCAATGTATGATGCCATGGATGGCTGGCACATCGGTGAGTGTTGGAAGAGAGGCCTCCTAGGCGAGCCTCCTCTTACGCCTCTTGGTGGGCTGGTACCTGCTGGATACCATGGCCGCGTATCCAGGTGCTGTTCCTCGGGGCTGGTCGTGCGTCAAGCTCACCCGTGAATTGAGTCGGGGGTCTGTAGCGCAGAGCCGCGGGGGTAGAGCCTGGGCTATACTGGACCTCCTGGTCCTGTGGAGTACTGTGCTGCTGTTGGGCTTGACTCTACTCCTCTCCCTCTTCTTCTTCCTCTGGCAGGTCATCTAGATCCTGTAGTCGTCTATTTAGCCTCTCCGCGGTGTAGACCGTTTCTTCCTTGTAGCTGGGTCTCACTTGGACCGGTCGGGGAAGGGGTTCGGAGAGGGGTATAGGCTCTCTCTGGTGGTCGGGCTCAGGGTCGCTTGATCGGGTAGGGGAGGGTGCCCTTGACCCTTGTCTTGACGAGGCCCTGGAACCCCGTGCGGAGGGAGGGGGTGTTGCCCTGGTGATCAGCTGCTCCATTATCTGCGCTTGTAATCGGTCGCGCTCGGCTTCGCGCTTGGTGAGAGCGAGGTGGCGCTCTGCTTCTCTTTGGGCACCGGCAGCGGCACGCTGGGCTTCGGCGGCGGCGCGCTGGGCTTCGGCCCGGTCCCTTCCCATATTCTCTTCCGTCTGAAGGCGTCTAATCTCTAGACGTATACGATCTTCGTCGCTCCGTTGCTGCGCTTGAAGGAGTTCTCTTTCCATGGAAGAATGTTCGCGCTCACTAAGCGTCTGTGCTTGGAGTCGATCGCGCTCTGTTGAGGCTGCCAGGCTGGCAAGGAAGGCCTGTGCCAGCATCTTGTCCGCCTCGCTGGGGGAAGACGCTGGTTGAGGTGATCCGCTCCTGGTAGTACTCGTTGGAGATCCGTTCTCTTGTGGCGAGTCGAGGAGATCCATCTCCGGGGTGCTCGCCTCTTCTTGTAGTGGGTCGAGTTCCATCCCTGGAGGGCTGTCTTTATCCTGGAGCTCTCCGGGGACTACTTCTTCGGTCTTGGCGGGGGGTAAAGTCATGTCAGGTCCCTCCTGGTCCCCACCGTGAGCTTGGTCAGTTACGTTAGAACCCACTAGGGCCTCTATTGGCGGGGTAGCCTGGTCGATAGGGTCGGACATAATTTTACTATCTACTTTTTCCGCGTTTACCGTCTGTAGAAAGCTAGGTAGTATATTGGCAACGTAATCCTCTAAGTACTGAGGTGTCTGCCGTCTACGCTGCGGGCGATCTACTTTAGGAGAACCGTTTTGTGGAGTGTTCATCATTGGCCATGTCAATATTAATACCACTATATTAATATTACGCTAGTTACCCTCCGGCTCGAAGGACCAATTGTAACTGAGGGGTACAATTCCCTGACTGTATTGATAAGTATGGTATCATTAAACCACTACCGTCTTATGTACTTTAATTACTGGCCATACAGTACATGATATATATAATGATGAACACTTCCCACAATGAATTGGTTCCACACAAAGTTGTAATTAAGTATTTATTGCAGCAAAAGGTACATAATATACTTCTCTATTTCACTTTGAATGCGCTTATAAGGCAAAGGAATGTGCGTAGGCAAATCAATAATGAATGTCCATTCTCTGGTTACGCAGGAGGTAATTATACAACCTGAATCTTAGGGAATTATATCTATGGTACACTAGTAATATATAGCGGGAGATACTGGAAGGGTCCCCCCGGTTGTAAGCCAGCAAGGGTAGAGGATCTGTCGGTAATAGAGTCTGGGTCAACGATGATAAGGAGACTCCGAGTACGGGAGACGGTGCAATAAGATCTTGATCCACAGACGAATACAGCTGTTCTCCGTAGCCTGTAGCTCCACAGGGAAGAAAGCTAGCCTGCCTCAGGCTCTCTGAGGCGCAGACTCGACGTGGCTCCTCACAGGGTAAATCCCACACACGTGTGGGCGTCGGCGATTCTCCGCTCCATTAATTACAGGACCAAAAGCAAATATAATCCAGCCGTAAAGGGCTATGCAGTCGTCGGGTAGATAATCCAGTGTACATGTCCACACGGTCCTCGTCTAGGGCTCCTCTGGTGAAAGCGCCATGAAAGCAGCCCAGCCTGGATAAGCACTCTAGCTGATACGAGGAAAACGTTGGTGATGCTGGTCACTGTAGAACTTTAGCCGCACGATACACTATACACAAATAGACTATTACTGACTTAATAGAATATGTCGCACTCGACGGTATAGCGCCAAACTCTGACACTTCAGTTATTAATTCGCACGCGGTCTCAATGCTCTATTTGGGGCCAAACAGGCCATACTTCACCGCACGTCGTATCGTGGGTGAGGCTTCAACTTATTGGGTAACAACACTAAGTTTCTCTAAGACTAAGTGCTTCTGTATTCACCTGCGCCGTATTTATACACTTAGATGAATAAACTAGTACCAGCTTTATTCCTGTCTCATATCCTTGGGCAATACCATTCTTGTCCAGGCATGTCCCCGGCGGTGACTTTGAACCTGACTTTGGAGGCATGGCCTTGGCGCCTGTGGACCGCTGTCCAATAGGAGAATGAAATATTATGGTCTGTACTAGGCTAAAGGGATATTCCGTGTATATGTACAAGGAATATACAAGGGATATCAAACGATATACAAATATTATGCAATATATATCAATCAATAAATATATATATTCGGTTTAATCTGATCCTTTGTAACAAACGCAGTATGGCTTATTATTCCATAAGCCTATAGGCTACTGTTCATTCGTAGGCGCACACAAGACTTGTTATGGAATATTAATGCAGTCTATTTCCACCGATTAGCTTTAGTTCTTATTTATTTATCCACTGTCATTTCAGTGTTGGTGTATAGGCTATATAGTGTATTTCAATATAAGTTTAATTGATTAATGATATATTCGAAGGAATGCAGGTTTATAGCTATATCAACCCCCTCCAATGTACAGTAAATGACCAAGTATGGTTTTGTCAATATTCCAATGTACAGTTTTGCTTGTACAGTGTAAGTCTATCCCCCACCCAACCTCCTCCAACAGTTTCTACATGAAATGTAATCTCTTTTATGGACTCTTTTTGTATCACAAACAGTACTGTATTTGCAAATCTGGTATGTCATAAATGTATAGATGTAGCAGTACTGTCTATCTGTGTCATGTGTGTCATATATGTTATGATGAATTGAAAATGGGGGACCCTGATGTAAACAAGACGAAATTCTTTCTCTGGTCTGCATCCCCTTATGTAATTGAGCTGTACTGTACTGTACCCATTCTGCAATCTGTTAATAAAGTTTTCAATCAATCAATCAAACAAAGGTCTGTCCCATTGTATACCAATCAATGGGATACATTACATGTTGTCCTGCATTCTTTCAAATGTATATAATTAATCATTAAAACAGATGTGTAACAAATAAGAAATACAAATTCCACAGAAGGCATTAAATTATTATTATTTTCAATCATTTCACAATAATTGCATAATTGTATTTGAATATCTGAGTAATTATTTGTCCAAAATAGCTGGTTCAGATATGGTTAATCCAGCTGCCCTGTGATCAGATGAATCCATATTATTTATTTTTCCGACATCAAATTCGTAATTTCTTATCGTACAAATATTTTCATATTTATTTTAATTATGATTAAGTAATTAATTCCAAGGAGGCCTGTAGCGTTGACGTGAAGGAATCACTATGAGAACACAGTCTGTCAAGTTATAATAACATTTTAAATTAGTCAATCAATCTGGGCTGAGAGCATATTTAAGTGTGCTCCTCAGCACTCTTAGATCTGCTCTCAAATAAGATCTCAGGAGAATTTGAAGACTCCCACTCCCAGCCCTAATATGTCTTAAATAGGCCGAAATCTGGCTAAGACGAAATATTTTGTCGTAACTTCGTTCGAGAATGAGACCCACTGTCTGCTATCTCTCTCTTTGCCTCGTTCTTGCTGAGGTCCACTGAGTGTTTGATCTGTTGGATCTTCTGCTCACGCTCCTGGATCATCTGATGAACATCTGCCTCTTGTGTCCTCATCTCATCCTTCCTCTCTCTGTATTCTTTCTCTAGAGGGACAGTGTTGTGGGTTTTGTGGTCCGTCTCAGTGCAGAACTGACACACGCAGGCCTGGTCAGTCCTACAGAACAGCTCCAGCGGTCTCTCGTGCTTCTTACACATCCTGTCCTCCAGGTTCTCTACAGGGTTGATCAGCTTGTGTTTTTTTAAAGGAGGCCACTCTGATGAGGCTCCAGGTGGATCTCACAGTAGGAGGCCAGACACACCAGGCAGGACTTCATGGCCTTGATCTTCTTCCCAGTGCAGATGTCACAGGTCACCTCTCCTGGTCTGGCAGGTTGCTGGTCTGGGCTGCCCTCTTGAATGGACTTCCTGAACTGAGGTGCCATCTCGTCATCACTGTAAATGAGGGAAACCTCAGTGCTTTCACGAGTATAAATAAAGGTTTAAAATGAAATCTCTGATAGGACAATATTTACAAAGATATCTGGTCTCTTATCAAAAAATATTTACACGTTGGACACTGGTACAGTTCATTGTTATCCCAGTACTTGGTGATGCAGGTCTTGCAGAAGGTGTGTCCACACTGGATGGAGACAGGCTCGGTGAAGACATCCAAACAGATTGAGCACAGGAACTGTTCTTTAGAAAAGAGATAGCTGGATGAGGCCATGTCTGTTAAATAATAAATACATTTCTTCATTAATTTTCTATTTAAAGAATATTTTATACTAGTATGTGAAAACTGGGAAAGCCCATTCAGAATTCTTACCCATTACAAAAGTCCTGCAGGGACCAATCCTGTAACATTTATATGAATGATTGTTTCATCTTTGAATGGATGTCAAGTTCATCTTTATGCAGATGACACTATCGTTTATTGTATTGCTCCTTCTGTACAACTAGCCAATGATAACCTGCAACTCTCATTTAATGTTCTGCAAGATGTGCTTGTTGGCATTAAGCTTAAGTACTTAATGCAAACAAAACAAACTTAATAATGTTCTCTAGGGCTAGAGATATTGATTAGCATATCGGATATGAATGGGTTTGTCATCGAACAAGTTACAGAATACAAATGTCATGGCATCTGGCTTGATGTCAAACAGTACTGTATTTGCAAATCTGGTATGTCATAAATGTATAGATGTAGCAGTACTGTCTATCTGTATGTCGTGTATGTCATATGTTGTGATGCATTGAAAATGGGGGACCCTGATGTAAACAAGACGAAAGTCTTTCTCTGGTCTGCATCCCCTTACTGTACCCATTCTGCAATCTGTTAAGTTTTCAATCAATGATAATTCTTGTACAGGAATAGAACCAGCTTCTCTATGATTAGCAGAAAGAGGGTAGTCTATCCATCTTGGATTATGGAGACGTGGTTTATAGAAATGCTGCTCCTTCCACTCTGAATGAGACCTCTAGGCACAGTCCTTCATTCTGCTCTCAGATTTATTAGATTAGATTCGTATGTATATATTATAAAATGTATCGTCATTATACAGCACAAGTACGGTACAAAAATAAATTTGGCATCCAATCAGAGTGCAAATGTAAAAGTAAAGCACAATAGTAATATAAAATGCACAGGTGATTATATGGGTATAACATATAAATGAGTGCTACTAGTAAGTAGTACTACTAGTAATAGTGCTAATCAGATGTATGTACAAAGTTGTAGTATTAATATGTACAATGATACAGGTATAAAGACACTATGATAAGTCATACTGGCCAGCAGCATAACGCTTTATCAACTCAGTAGAATCATCCTCCATGCGTGTGGTTTTACAAAGTCTACACAATGGGAAAGCACCAATCATCTGTCTAAAACCTCGTAACTCTATTCACCCTCAAATCTGTGTTCGTTTTTCTCATCTGCTGAAAAGTTGGGTTTTTGGAGTTATGAGGTTTTGTCCCGCCAGCAGCGATAACTAGTAAGAGTAGGTAAGGGATATGTACGTACATATATAGATATAGTATTGTAATGTTTCAAGGTTTAAAACATTATTGACGACTCTTGAGGCAGGCGTTAGTTCTCACTGTTTGCTTCTTTATTACAACACAGGTGCATAGGTTACAGTATACTCATCGCTACCACTTCCCCATGCCTCACGAGGCCGCACCCTAGGTGCCACACCCTCTTATACCTTTTCTAGGTCAGTCCCTGCCGCGTGTACATTTCCCCCAACGGAGTTTCACTTCTGCGTTCGGTTTGCGCGATCTGATTGGCCACTGACGTTTTTTTCAGCGCCAATCGTGTTACTCCTAACAATCGCGCCAGCAGGCTGTTACCCTAACCCTAACCTTAACCAACTAACCATAACCCTAACCCTAACCTTAACCAACTAACCCTAACCTTAACCAACTAACCTTAACCAACTTCAAAAGAGAGCAACTTCGAAAGAGTCGCCAAGCTTAACCAGTTTGTTAGGAGTAACGCGATTGCCGCTGAGAGAAACGTCAGTGGCCAATCAGATCGTGCAAACCGAACGCGGAAGTCAAACTCTGTTGGGGAAAATACACAGGCGTCTCTGCCAGTCGTCGCCAGCCCCAGGTTGGCAGAATGCAGAGTGACAGCTCGGCTGACCAACCGACCCAAATCCCAGGGTCGCTACAGTATCTACAGATATGTAAAAAAGGATTATATGCAGTTATGTACAGACAGATGTGTGGATATATATATATATATATATATATATATATATATATATATATATAGTAAGAATAAATATATACGGTATATACAGCATTATTTTACATGGGGAGGGGGGGTTAGAGAATGGTAGATAATGTAAATCATATTAATTAATATTCCAAATAGATTATTTACCTCAACCCCCAGAACCAAAGTCTAGAACTGGGATCAAACTAGCCCCTTTCGTGACTGTGATGCACCGAGGTAATACACAGTCCCTTGTCCAACCATGTAAAATTCCTACAATTAAGTCCGTCTCGCTTTTCTCTATCAAAACGCTTCTCGTACATCACAGAGACATTTCAAAGGTATTCACAGTTGCACGAGGGTTTCGGACAGACAAGCGCTAGGGTTTGAAAGCTCGGTGTTGCTAATAAACATTTTAAAAAAAATTATAAACTGGTCAACACAGCTTTATTTCCGGCGTTGGGTGCCTGTGATCACAGCGCAGGCGCATCAGGCAGCTAAAGCCATTTTGAGCAGTGTTGACCAGTTTATAAAAATTATTGAAAATGTTTATTAGCAACGCTGAGCTTTCAAACCCTAGCGTTTGTCTGTTCGAAACCCTCGTGCAACTGTGAGTACCTTTGAAATTTCTCTGCGATACTTGCGCGAGAAGCGTTTTGATAGAGAAAAGCGAGACGGACATAATTGTAGGAATTTTACATGGTTGGACAAGGGACTGTGTATTCACTCTGTGCATCACCGTCACGAAAGGGCCTAGGATCAAACAGGGACCAACATGTAACCAAACGAGAAGTCGAGAACTGTACCTCCAGACCACAATAGTCAGCAGAAATAGCCACTGCTGAATAGTAAATATTATTCATTGTTGAAGATTCATATACATATTAACTCACCTGTGGTTCCTTTAGCGTCTTCAGTTCACAAGGCTAGAGGTAACTTGTTTCTGTTCAATAACAATGTAGACTACAGAGTATGGACAAGCATCCAGACACAGTCAACCAAGCCTACTTAAATGCACTGCACACCTGACACCAATAAAGCCCACACACCTGCCTTCTTCTTCTTCTTCTTATTGAGGTTTAACGGCGGCCGACCACTTGTTAGGGTATGTGCCGCCATCTACTGGTATCCTTTACCTCCTACAAAACCCAATTCCCCTCACCTTCTTGGAGTGCAACTAACGCTGCTACTTCCCAATTGAGCCCCCCTCTGCGAGACACTCCTTGCCCCCTGCTGCCTGACTCTGTACACCTTGGTCACCCGCTGCCCCCTTATTCAATTCCTTAACCACCTCCTCCAATGTCAGACCTTCCATACCCAGATGTTGAACCGCTATCCTAACAATCATCTTTGTTCTATCTGTTCTACCCTCAATCTTTGCCGCAGTATTAATTACCCCTGCCACGAAGCCCACAATACTCAATTTCTCCTCCCACACCCTCTCTCTATCCTCCTGCCCTACCCTTTCTGCCAACTGCCCTTCTACAAACCCCTGCACCCTAACTTGACTTCCTTGTCCCACCCTCCTAGCCGCCTCTGCATACGACAACTTACCCTCCCTTCTAACACTCTGAACCACTACCTCCCTCTTCATCACCTCACACCCCCTAAACGCTACACTATGCTCCCCTCCACAACTACAACACCATAGCTTCACTCCCTCTCCACACTTCCCATAGTCATGCTCCCCGCCACACCTAGCACACCTCTGTCCCTTCCTACATGAAACTGCTATATGACCAAATTCCTGGCACCTGTAACATCTCAGAGGACTCTGAACAAATTCCCTAACCCTATACACCCCACTCCCTACATACACCTTACTTGGAACAACCTCACCTTCAAACTTAATCACAACCGTCTCCGTCACTACCCTATCTGCCCCCCTCTTCATCCTTTCTGCACCATTAACTTTCCCATTACGCACATCTCTCCCCAACTCTTCCACCAGCTGCTCTACGCTAACCTCCACCGAAACCCCAGCTATCACCCCCTTACATCCCCCCTCCCTCTTCTCCCCTACTCTCACAACCTTAATTATACCCACCCCTCCAATGCTCCTCATCTTCCCAGCCCTCTCCACCTGATCCACACTAACACACCCTACGGCCAGATTCCCATCCTCCAAAACTCTCGCATACCTTACCTCCCCTAATTGCTTACCTATGAGTTTGGGCAACTCGAAAAATCCTAATTTCCGCACTCCCCCCTTCCCCTCAAACCTAACCACTATATGAATCACTTCTGCAACACCATTACCTACACCCTCGCCTTCTGACCCACTCGAGCTATCTCCCCTACCCTTCTTCCTCTTTATCCCCTTCCCACTGTCCCTGCTCCTCTTCTCCACCTTACTCCACCCTTCTCCCCCGCTCTCACCCCCCTCCATACTTTCACCATCTGACTCCCTTCCCCTGTCACTACCATCCCCGTCCCTACCGACACCTCCCTCGCTCTCACTACCCGCCCCAGCTCCCAGCGGCGAAAGCAGTTCATCATGGATCAGCAAGGCGGCCACATCCACCTCCTCGTAACCGATAAAGCCGTCTAACACGACCCGGCACTTTTCACCGTCGATCCAGGAAACAACCCCCGGGTACCTCGCGCCTTCCCCCGAAATGTCAGCTATACAACGGGATCCCACCCTCCACTCCGGTGCCGCCTCCACTTCTCCGCACAACTTTCTGTCATCAACTTCCAAACTCCGCGCCAGTATCCTCTCGTCTATGCTCTCGTCCATCCGCCGACACACTTCCTCCCAATCCTCAGACCCTCCCCCGCCCTGCTTCGACTCCGCTTCCTCTCTCCGAGCGACCGGGTCCAACCCTCCTCCGTGCCTTCCTCCTCTCACCGACGCCATTACACTTCCGCCAGCCGCCTACCTCTCCCCACACACCTGCCATGCCGCATTGGCAATTAACTGGTGTCTGGTACCAGAGAAAACCCAAAATAAGCACACTAGAATAAACTAAAATAAAACCCACATAAACCGTGATCCATCACATAATTACCTCTGAAGCAGACTGGAAGCTGAATGGATGCAGAATGCACATTGAATAATTAATTTAATGGCAACCGTCCATATTAATAGGCGCTGTCATACTCTGTACTGGGACTTGTGCATTGTAACAACATTATTATGTATCAACATCCATTTAGTTAGCTGTTCAATTAGGCATGTATGAACAAATGTGTGGCCATATAGTTGTGTACAGTTAACTATTCTTAGCTATTTCACATAGTTTGATTATTGTATATTGGACTTTGTCTTGTGTGTGTACTAGTTCAAGTCTCTGGTACTTTGTCATGTATACTTGTAATATTATATGTTATGATGTAAGTAGTGTGTGTGTGTGTGTGTGTGTGTGTGTGTGTGTGTGTGTGTGTGTGTGTGTGTGTGTGTGTGTGTGTGTGTGTGTGTGTGTCTCTGTAAACATACTGTCAGCCTCCAGAACCACATCACTGCGCTCTGTTTGGCATCAGCGTGCAGGAAGAAGCCGTTTGCGTGCTTCCTCTGAGAGGGAGGGGCGGGGGGGGGGGGGGGGGTGGAAGCTCCAAAACATCCATAGTAATCAATCTGTTGAAACCAAACAGCAAGTAGACAACAACAACAACAATAACAACAACAACAAAACAAAGTAAACAACTTTCAGCGCCGCTGGGCTGGTGTGGTCTCGTCTCAGCGAGGGGGAGAGAATCAGACGTGACTTTTGACTTTTATTTTAAGCCCTTGGAAACCGAAACACAACTGAACGCTTTTAGTAAATCTCCACGGTCTAGTTTATTTTTCATGAATTTTTTTTTTGAGAGGAGACAGAGAAGTGTTTCTCCCTGTGAACCCTAGGCCTCGTATAAACGTCCTGTAAATTGTACTACTGCACATCACCGTGGCACCGACGCCGGCGCAGCGGACAAAACATTCAAGTCACACGTTGGCACAACAACTCTCCACCGTCTAGGACTTTAACGAGTCTCACTTCTCGTTTAATGGACGTATCCTGGTATTAAAATATTTATAATATGTTTTCCCTGGCTGCGACAACGCTCAGCATAAACATACTAGCCATAGCTAATAATCGTTCTATTAATAAACGCCCTACGAGGTCCAGCTCCCCACCTCTCTGCGCTCCGCATGGACGGCTGTGAGGGTATTTATTGTGTGTAAAGTCTACCGGTTTTACTGCCGCCTCACGTTGTTAATCCCTGCCTACACCTTTGCCAGTCAGAACTCCTTCAGGTCAGCGCTGCTGCACCTGGCAGGCGAGGGGGGCAAAGCTAGCTGTGCTAGCGCTGACGGCCCCCCGGTGGCCAGGAGGGGGAATGACCTGCGGATATTAGTTATTCTGCTCCCTTGGCTTGGAACATGTTTCAGAATGACCTGAAACTCTCTGGCTATGTAACACTGGATGCTTCATGAAGGGACTAGAGGCTGAATCACTGGTCTGTGGTTGACCACTCTACCAAAGGGTTAACCCTTTCACTGTCAAACGACAAAGGGTTAACCATTTCACTACCACACTACAGACGGTTAACCATTTCACGACCACACTACAGAAGGTTAACCTTTCACTGCCACACTACAGAAGGTTAACCTTTCACTATCACACTACAGAAGGTTACCCTTTCACTGCCACATGACAAAGGGTTAACCATTTCACTACCACACTACAGACGGTTAACCATTTCACTGCCACACTACAGAAGGTTAACCCTTTCACTGCCACATGACAGAAGGTTAACCCTTTCACTACCACACTACAGACGGTTAACCATTTCACTACCACACTACAGACGATTAACCCTTTCACTGCCACACGACAAAAGGTTAACCCTTTCACAACCACACTACAGAAGGTTAACCCTTTCACTACCACACTACAGACGGTTAACCAGGGGCGTATCTAGACCAAGCACTGTACTGGGGCACAGGGGGGCACCTAGGGACGCGAAGCGGGCCCGCGAAGCGCACACAGTAATTTTTTGCCGGTTTTGGGCGTTTTTTTTTGCCAAAATGGGCGGATTTTGTAACTTATTTTTTTTCTTTTTTTACTTTATTTCGGTTTTAAGGTTAGGGTTAGGTTAGATGCATCCATCTGTATGGAGAATGGGAGGGGTTTGTCTGATGTTGTACAAGTAATATTCATACTTGTGTGGTGTACGCGTTTTGGTTACTCACCCAATATGTGTGTGTCTGGTGAACCCACAACATTATTGGGATTTTAAAACAATAAAGCCATAACCATTTATGTAAAAATACTTAATACTTAACATATGTTAACTGTTATCTCAATTACAACCAATATAGACAGCATAAACAGTATGGTTAATATTAGCCATTTATCTCAGCTAGATTACATTTATAAATACAAGTGCTATTTGTTTTGTGTGATAAAAAATGTAAAACAGTATGAATGAAACAAGGTGGGGGCAGACAGTGAAGGTACACAGTGAACCTTTTTGCTTCATATTTACCATGTTTACTTGTTTTCACCTACAATTTCCACACGTTCGGGTCCAGTGTATAGTGCACCCAATGAAAACGTGTTATTTTATATGCTCTTCACAGAAAATGAGCCAAGCCCAATCAATGAGTCTCACTTCTCTTAGTAAACATTGAAATCAGGTCCCAGTCCACCAACCTGCTCCGGCGGCAAATCCTGTACTCGTCCTTTTGGGGATCGTCTGAAACAGATCTCAGCCATGTATATTTCGCACCATGTATATTATAGTGCCCACGTCCCAGCACGTCCAAGGACTACAGGCCGGTGGCTCTAACCTCTCACATAATGAAGACCATGGAGAGGTTAGTCCTGGAGCAACTCCGCCCGGTGACCAAACCCCACCTAGACCCACTCCAGTTCGCCTACCAGCCCCGACTGGGGGTAGAGGATGCTGTCATCTACCTGCTGAACCGAGCCTACACTCACCTAGATAAGCCGGGGAGCACTGTGAGAGTCATGTTCTTTGACTTCTTCAGTGCTTTTGATACCATAACGCCTGGGCTACTGGGTGAGAAGTTGGAGGCGATGCAAGTAGAGGCCCCCCTGGTGTCCTGGGTTGTGGCCTATCTGACGGGCAGACCACAGTACGTGCGCCTACGGAGCTGTGTGTCAGACAGACTGGTCAGCAACACCGGGGCCCCGCAGGGGACAGTCCTCTCTCCCTTCCTCTTCACTGTCTACACCAACGACTTCCACTATCGGTCAGAGTCCTGCCACCTTCAGAAGTTTTCTGATGACTCTGCGATAGTGGGATGTATAAAGGACGGTGACGAGAGGGAATACCGGGAACTGATAGGGGACTTCGTCACATGGTGCGATAAAAACCACCTGCAGCTAAATGTGGCAAAGACCAAGGAACTGGTTGTGGAGCTGGGGAGGAGGAGGAGTGCACCTGTGACCCCCGTTTCCATCAGGGGAGTTGATGTGGACATGGTGGAGGTGTACAAATACCTCGGTGTGCACATCGACAACAAACTGAACGGGTCAAAATATGCAGAGGCACTGTACAAGAAGGGCCAGAGCCGACTCTACTTCCTCAGAAGGCTGAGATCCTTCAATGTCTGTACAAGGATGTTGAGGATGTTCTATGAGTCGGTGGTGGCGGGCGCCTTCTTGTACGCTGTGACACAGCGGACTGTGGGGCAGCGGACTGAGAGCAGGGGACACAACCAGGCTGGATAAGCTGGTCAGGAAGGCCAGCAGCGTGGTTGGGGTGGAGCTGTACTCTCTAGCGAGGGTGGCGGAAAGGAGGAGCCTTGCTAAGCTCCAGGCCATCAGGGAAAACCCCACCCACCCACTATACACAGACTTGGCTGACAGGAGGAGCATGTTCAGTGCTAGGCTCACACTATCCAAATGCAGCACTGAACGGCACAGGAAGTCCTTCATTCCAACAGCCATCAGACTATACAATGCATCACTGTGCCTCACTGCATCACTGAGCACAGAGCGGCAGCTCAATAGTGGCAGGAGGCCGCGACTAGCGGCCTCCAGGCTCCAAAACAGGGGGCAGCGACGGCTGCCTGACATTGACCTTGGATTAATAGGAACCCAAGGAGGACAATACACTACCTGAAGCATACTGCACCTTATGTGACACTGTGAATATATATTTCATTTAGTTAGATAGTTAAATTATATTGACCAAATTGTTTACACTGCTGTGTTGTTTTTTACTACCTGTACCCCCCATGCCCCATGCCCTTCCCCCATGCTCAGTATATTTTTACTGTATTTATTTCTGTATATTTTATTTCATTTTTATTCTATTTGACTCTACTCTTATCCTAGGCAACTTGATTGATTTGTGTTATTATTCTAATTCGTGACCTGTCCTGTCTAAATGTTTAAATGTTGAGCGATTTGCAGTGTCAAATTTCCCACGGGATAATAAAAGTATTTCTATTCTATTCTATTCTATTCTTCTCAACGTCTCTTTTTCTTAGGAGTTGCCTCCATTTTCTCGTTTTGTTTAGCTAGCTTAACTTTTATCGTTTTCGGTGGTCTTTCTTCTCCACTTACTGATGCACTTACTGAGCATGTCTATGTTCCCCGGGTCCTATGTTCCCCGGTAGCGATAGATAGTCAGACCACCAGCCCTGATTCCAAACTCTAACCTTAACCAACTTCGAAAGAGGGCCTAAGCATAACCAGTTCGAAACAAGGCGGACATTAATAATTAATAAAATAATAAAAATTTATAAAATGTTCAATCAATCAATCAATCGGGGAACATAGGACCCGGGGAACATAGGGATGACCCCGTGATACTGATAGCCACTGTCTACATAAAACCACGTCATCACGCACCTGCGCGCCACACTGACAGCTCGAGCTGCTCGGCTCGGCTGTGCATTGGTTTTTGACACAGACGTTGCATTAAATGAACAACGTTTAAAACATAATTAATTATTGTTTTTACCATGATCTTTGAAATGCGTTACATTGTTCTGTTGCAGCGGGACGCGGGACAAACGTTCCACTGCGAAACGTCTTTTTTTCTTTTTTTTTGGGGGGAAATGTTTACTGGGGCACAGCTGACCAATACTGGGGCGCGTGCCCCAGTAAAAGTGGTCTAAATACGCCGATTCGGTTAACCCTTTCACTGCCACACGACAAAGTGTTAAGGTTATTCTGTAGTGTGGTAGTGAAAGGTTAACCTTCTGTAGTGTGGTAGTGAAAGGGTTAAAGTAAGTAGAGGTTGAGTGTTTTCAAAATGGTCGTATATATGTACATGTAGCCACAATGTAGCCACACTGAGTGGGGGAAGAACAAGAAGAAATGTAATTAATTTAACAAAAAAAGCTTCCGCACTTCAGCTGGTGATTCCCTGTGAGAATATGTTGACAGAAGGAGGATGACGTTCTTAGATGCTTCTTTTTGCCATTGATTAAAGGGGCACTACACCAAAAAAATCAAAGATGATTTATTTAGCACATAATCTCACACATCCAAAAAACTCTAAACAGTTTTGCACACATTCATTTAGTTTGACAGTTATTGAGAGTAAATGAGTTTGAATATATCGACGTTGAATCCTTGTGTTGTGTTAATTACAGCACCATGAAATGATGCCCATGAAAATATAGCAATTCCCTGTCTTATAGGGGCCGCTACCCTATCATTTCATTGGGCTTTAATTAAGACGACACGATGATTCAGTGCTCAAACTCATTTACTCTCAGTAGCATGTCAAACTAAATGAATGCGTGCGAAACCGTTTAGAGTTTTTGGAATGCGTGTGAGAGTATGTGCAAAATAAATCAGCATTGTTTTTTTTGGTGAAGTGCTCCTACACTACAGAAGGTTGGTTAACCTTCTGTATTGTCACAGTGTCTGTATGCCGTGACAATTAAAACTCTTGACTTGACTTGACTTGTGAAAGGGTTAACCCTTTGGTAGTGTGTTAGTGAAAGGGTTAATAGATTTCAATGGCAGACAACGGTGGGAAAACGTGACCAAACCGAACCCCACAGGTGACAACCCTCACGACACAACAACACAGAGAGACAGGAACACACTGTGAAAACTGTTTAATACGGGTGTATAATATTAATATATCATCATATCATCATATATCATCGGTTAACAGTGGTAGACCAAAGAACCGGGGATGATATGGTTTTGCTTGTAAATTTATTTTCCCACAATGGGTGTTTTGTTCCACAACGCGCGGCGGGCAGCGAGCCACAGAAGCCGCGCCAAGAGCCGCCGTCTGGTCGGGGAAATAAAAGATGGATTCCAGCAGGTCGTCGACCTCAAGGCGGTTCCTGGTAGTTGTCCGCGGCGCGCTCCCCCTGGACGGGACACAGAGAATAAACCATATAGGTGAGCGGGACCAAAGACAATAGTCATAAACTCACCACACCGAGGGGGGGAGGAGGAGCAGCAC
>NC_140180.1:108759547-109070542 GCF_963971535.1 Notolepis coatsorum | reverse complement strand
GGCCTGTTCGGGAAGGCCCTGCGGTTGATGACCTCAACGTGCAGAGAGATGGCAGAGGAGAGATCCATCCTCCAACCCCATTTTCCGCCTCCCGTCCTTGCCGGTGGAGGCAGAAGGCTTCCGCGACGTCGAGCTGTCTCCGTCGCCGCTACCACTGCCTCCGCCGCCGCTGCTGGCCCTGCCAAGAGGGCCAGGGGACGAAACGGCGCTTCTGCCACTGCCGGCCCATCCCAGACCGGAGGAGACGGTAGGGAACGTTGTGTCCAGCAGACTGTAACCTACCGTCCCTCCGGGGCTCCCCGGGGTGGCAAGACTCGAGCGGCGCGAGGTGGCAGACGCCGTTAGGAGTGACTTTTTCCCCTCTGTGTCCCCTCCCCTACACCCTCCCCGGCCCCTCTGTGATTTTGTGCCTTACACATTATTTAATTAGTAATAATAAAGAAAGTTCCCCGACGGAGGGGGACTGTGTTTTGGCCGAACAAACTGTGTGTTTCTTCAAACAAATCATATGGTGGGGCTGTGTATATATGAATCTGCCCTTTTTTACGTTGTGGGGTGAGTTGTGTTGTGATTACGAGGTTAAGCAAGGTCTGCAACGTACACTCGGTAATAGGTTCTATTTAGCTTGATGCTCCACATGCAGCTAGAACTGGTGTTATTCCATTGCTTTGACTAAGTATATGTGTTTTCACAATGCTGTGTTGTTTAGTTGCAGTAATACTCGTACGCACACATTTCACGGCCTAGCCGCTTACTCTCGTTCAGCGTGTTTTTCCTATGTATGACATAGGCAACGGGTATAGGATTCACGCACAGGCGACTTGTGTTTTGTTGTAAAACCTTTTACACTTTTTGTGGGTAGCGGGCATTGTATTAGCTTCGCTATGCTTTGTTTTCTACCGGAGGTTTTTCAAGATGGCTACGGTTGTTTTTCTGTGTGTAGGGATAAAGGGGGTGTTTCGGGAGGGGGTGTCGAATAAACCCCTCCTTCCCCACTTGATTGGTTTAGGGGATTTTTGATCTTTTCTGCTGAGCCAGTCAGGGCCAAGCCAGTGCTTGACAGGGGGGGGGGGGGGGGGGGGGGGAAGGGGTATTCTACCGACTCCTGTTACATGACAGGATCCGGTAGGTTTTCCCCGCCCGTTGTAGCGTTGTTGCTATGGCGACGCCTTCCATGAGCTGGTGTCTTAAAGATGTCGAGGTTGGGCGCAGGGCTCACAGGCCTGCTGCGCCCGGTTTATGTGTCAAACTTGAGTCTTTTGGTCACGTGTCTCACAGTTTACATATCTTTTTTCTTGACCGTGGTCTCATGTGGGAAGGTGTTTCTGGGAGGGTCTGGTCTTACACTCTGATTAAAAGGAGTGACTGGATTGAAATCATGTGAAAAACAGGGTTTTTTACTCCCAGCTGTGCAGATTGGGTCATACGGGTGATGCCTTTTCTTTATTTGTATAAAGAGTTGAATGTGTTTTGATGGATTGGAAATGAGGGTCCCTGATGGTAACAAGACTAAACGTCTTTCTCAGGTCTGCCTCCCCTTAACCTGTTGTGTGTATTGCCGTACTGGGTTGTACCCTTTTCTGCAGTCTGTTGGGTAAATTTTTTCATTCATTCATGGAGTTGATTGCATCTCGCCCCTCTTGTCGTTTCCCTGGGCGTCTTGGGGATTCAATATGGTGGTCTAAACGACCTGTTGTTGATGTGGGTATGTCCAAACGCACACATAGTGCTGGCTCAGGATGTGCTTTTGGGCCATTGGCTGACTAGCGCGCCTTGATTGCTTGGGTGAAACAGCGTTTTTATGGAGCAATTGGGATGGGGGTTTTTTCCTCTTCCGACACCCTGTGTGTTGTCGATGGGTTCCCGTTCATGTCAGGGGATGATGACGGAATGGGTCTGGACATATGGGGAAAAGTCTCACGCCCTAGGGGTGGGCCACCGGGCGCGGTTCATACCGACACGTCTGGGTGGCGCCTTCTTTTTTATGTTGGGATCAAACACGCATATCTGCCCCTTCTCCTGGGGTTGGCAGGTCGGCGTGATTAGGGCACGGGACTGGTTCTGGTCGTGCTGGTCCAGTCCAGTTGCACCCGTTGTCCGCTGGGGATGCAGATCTGCTGTTCTGGTACCCTGAGGGACTTGGGGTTTTTTCAGGGGGAAAAATGCTGGGTCGATCCGGGTGTCACAGGGTTGAGCGTTATGGGACCCTTGTTAGGTGCGTTGTATTCTGCACTGTCGTAATGGCTTACGGCCGTGCCGACCTGTACGCGTCCGATCTCGTCGGATCTCGGCCGCTGTGCGGGTTGGTCTTGGTTGGTACTTGGTTGGGTGACCTCCTGGGAATACAGAGTGCGGGGTGCTGGGGCTGGTCTTCCATTTTTTACGCTCTTCTCTTGCGTTTGACGCTGAGGGGCCTGTTGGGGTGGTTTTAACCTCCTCGGGGGACCCTGTGCTCCCCGTATCACCGGGCCCGGTCCGGGGTGATGCTCGTTGACCCGTAGGCCCGGGATAGCCCTGTTGGAAACCAGAACGCGGGCTGCGGCGGTGCCGCAGATGTGTTTTGGGGTTTCTTTCCTGGGGGTTATGGGACCAACCATTGCATGGGGTGATGCCTGGGTGGTTGGTTCTCTGGTGTGTTGCTGCAGTGTCAACTCCCGGTTCTCCGGTTGAGGGTGCCCCTGCACGTTCATGACGTCTGCCGATCGTATGGGCTTTTTCTGTGAGCAGCTGTCAGGGGTCGAGTGGTCTAAGGATCCCGCTTCTGACATGCTGTTTAAAGGCTTGGTTATGCGACAACGCCAGTTTACGCCCCTTCCGCCGGGGCGGCTGTTTTCAGCTGTCCTTTCTGGCGCCTGCCTCGTCCGCAGTTTCCAGGCTTGGGTTGACAGCCTGTTGCCTGGTCTTTTTCCCCGGTGCGCTGCCTGCTTCCTTGGTTAACTTTTGTGTGTTATGACCATACTGTCTGCCTGTTGCAGGGCCTGTGTTCCAGGCGGTGTGCTGTTGGGGAGGACAGGGCCCGCTCGCCTGAGGGGCCTTTGTCCGAATGCGCTGGCGATGTGGGGGGCGGGGTCACTAGGTGCCCACCTGGTGGGGTCTTGATGCTGGCATCATGGACTTCTCCGGGCCCCCATTCCAGGGAGTCCAGTCCTTTTGGTGGGTCTTGGTCTTCCTTCGCGCTCCGCTGCTACGGCCTTGCCACGGGGTTGGGTTTGCCCTTGACCCCGTGATTCTGGGGGCAGTGACGAGGTTGTTTCCTACGTTCGTTCCCGGGTGGCATGCGGGTTGTGCGTGGGTGTAGTCGTGGGGTCAAGCCACGGTCTGCTCACCCTGTGCGTTGGGTTGCTTGAGTGCCTCTTCGCACGGTCGGGTCCGTCGCCCTCTCGTGAAGCCCCTAATAGGGGGGATGCCCTCCATTAGGGGGGGTCGGGGGGGCTCGGCCCTCCCTGTTCTGATGGTTGTGGGGGGCTGTCAGCGGGGTGTATTTGTCAGCCAGCGGCTCCGCTTGGCCTCCCTTTGTGCAGTAGTGATGCCAAGCAGAGCCCCTAACGGAACAGAACGTTAGGTTATGGCTATAACCAAGTTCTGTTAGTTAGGGGTGACGCTTGGCATCAGACGGCCGCTGCAGCCCTTGACCTCACCTTGTGGTGAAAGCTTGGGTAGGAGGAGAGCAGGTGACCACACACCTGCTTATGAAGGTAAGCTGATGAGGGGTGTGGTCAGACTAATACTGGTATTAAAGGTACATTTGTGGAATTTATTCAGTGCGCGTGCACGTACGTGAGGGAGTGCAGTAGTGATGCCAAGCGTCACCCCTAACTAACAGAACTTGGTTATAGCCATAACCTAACGTTAAAGAGCTCTTCATACCTCTGTATAGTTAGCATGTTCACCTGGTTAAAGAGCTCTTCATACCTCTGTATAGTTAGACATGTTTACCTGGTTAAAGAGCTCTTCATACCTCTGTATAGTTAGCATGTTTACCTGGTTAAAGAGCTCTTCATACCTCTGTATAGTTAGACATGTTTACCTGGTTAAAGAGCTCTTCATACCTCTGTATAGTTAGACATGTTTACCTGGTTAAAGAGCTCTTCATACCTCTGTATAGTTAGACATGTTTACCTTGTTAAAGAGCTCTTCATACCTCTATATAGTTAGACATGTTTACCTGGTTAAAGAGCTCTTCATACCTCTGTATAGTTAGACATGTTTACCTGGTTAAAGAGCTCTTCATACCTCTGTATAGTTAGCATGTTTACCTGGCTAAAGAGCTCTTCATACCTCTGTATAGTTAGACATGTTTACCTGGTTAAAGAGCTCTTCATACCTCTGTATAGTTAGACATGTTTACCTGGTTAAAGAGCTCTTCATACCTCTGTATAGTTAGACATGTTTACCTGGTTAAAGAGCTCTTCATACCTCTGTATAGTTAGACATGTTTACCTGGTTAAAGAGCTCTTCATACCTCTGTATAGTTAGACATGTTTACCTTGTTAAAGAGCTCTTCATACCTCTGTATAGTTAGACATGTTTACCTGGTTAAAGAGCTCTTCATACCTCTGTATAGTTAGACATGTTTACCTGGTTAAAGAGCTCTTCATACCTCTGTATAGTTAGACATGTTTACCTGGTTAAAGAGCTCTTCATACCTCTGTATAGTTAGACATGTTTACCTGGTTAAAGATCTCTTCATACCTCTGTATAGTTAGCATGTTTACCTGGTTAAAGAGCTCTTCATACCTCTGTATAGTTAGACATGTTTACCTGGTTAAAGAGCTCTTCATACCTCTGTATAGTTAGCATGTTTACCTGGTTAAAGAGCTCTTCATACCTCTGTATAGTTAGCATGTTTACCTGGTTAAAGAGCTCTTCATACCTCTGTATAGTTAGACATGTTTACCTGGTTAAAGAGCTCTTCATACCTCTGTATAGTTAGCATGTTTACCTGGTTAAAGAGCTCTTCATACCTCTGTATAGTTAGCATGTTTACCTGGTTAAAGAGCTCTTCATACCTCTGTATAGTTAACATGTTTACCTGGTTAAAGAGCTCTTCATACCTCTGTATAGTTAGCATGTTTACCTGGTTAAAGAGCTCTTCATACATCTGTATAGTTAGCATGTTTACCTGGTTAAAGAGCTCTTCATACCTCTGTATAGTTAGCATGTTTACCTGGTTAAAGAGCTCTTCATACCTCTGTATAGTTAGCATGTTTACCTGGTTAAAGAGCTCTTCATACCTCTGTATAGTTAGCATGTTTACCTGGTTAAAGAGCTCTTCATACCTCTGTATAGTTAGACATGTTTACCTGGTTAAAGAGCTCTTCATACCTCTGTATAGTTAGACATGTTTACCTGGTTAAAGAGCTCTTCATACCTCTGTATAGTTAGACATGTTTACCTGGTTAAAGAGCTCTTCATACCTCTGTATAGTTAGACATGTTTACCTGGTTAAAGAGCTCTTCATACCTCTGTATAGTTAGACATGTTTACCTGGTTAAAGAGCTCTTCATACCTCTGTATAGTTAGACATGTTTACCTGGTTAAAGAGCTCTTCATACCTCTGTATAGTTAGACATGTTTACCTGGTTAAAGAGCTCTTCATACCTCTGTATAGTTAGCATGTTTACCTGGTTAAAGAGCTCTTCATACATCTGTATAGTTAGCATGTTTACCTGGTTAAAGAGCTCTTCATACCTCTGTGTAGTTAGACATGTTTACCTGGTTAAAGAGCTCTTCATACCTCTGTATAGTTAGACATGTTTACCTGGTTAAAGAGCTCTTCATACCTCTGTATAGTTAGACATGTTTACCTGGTTAAAGAGCTCTTCATACCTCTGTATAGTTAGACATGTTTACCTGGTTAAAGAGCTCTTCATACCTCTGTATAGTTAGACATGTTTACCTGGTTAAAGAGCTCTTCATACCTCTGTATAGTTAGACATGTTTACCTGGTTAAAGAGCTCTTCATACCTCTGTATAGTTAGCATGTTTACCTGGTTAAAGAGCTCTTCATACCTCTGTGTAGTTAGACATGTTTACCTGGTTAAAGAGCTCTTCATACCTCTGTATAGTTAGCATGTTTACCTGGTTAAAGAGCTCTTCATACCTCTGTATAGTTAGCATGTTTACCTGGTTAAAGAGCTCTTCATACCTCTGTATAGTTAGACATGTTTACCTGGTTAAAGAGCTCTTCATACCTCTGTATAGTTAGACATGTTTACCTGGTTAAAGAGCTCTTCATACCTCTGTATAGTTAGACATGTTTACCTGGTTAAAGAGCTCTTCATACCTCTGTATAGTTAGACATGTTTACCTGGTTAAAGAGCTCTTCATACCTCTGTATAGTTAGCATGTTTACCTGGTTAAAGAGCTCTTCATACCTCTGTATAGTTAGACATGTTTACCTGGTTAAAGAGCTCTTCATACCTCTGTATAGTTAGACATGTTTACCTGGTTAAAGAGCTCTTCATACCTCTGTATAGTTAGACATGTTTACCTGGTTAAAGAGCTCTTCATACCTCTGTATAGTTAGCATGTTTACCTGGTTAAAGAGCTCTTCATACCTCTGTATAGTTAGACATGTTTACCTGGTTAAAGAGCTCTTCATACCTCTGTATAGTTAGACATGTTTACCTGGTTAAAGAGCTCTTCATACCTCTGTATAGTTAGACATGTTTACCTGGTTAAAGAGCTCTTCATACCTCTGTATAGTTAGACATGTTTACCTGGTTAAAGAGCTCTTCATACCTCTGTATAGTTAGACATGTTTACCTGGTTAAAGAGCTCTTCATACCTCTGTATAGTTAGACATGTTTACCTGGTTAAAGAGCTCTTCATACCTCTGTATAGTTAGACATGTTTACCTGGTTAAAGAGCTCTTCATACCTCTGTATAGTTAGCATGTTTACCTGGTTAAAGAGCTCTTCATACCTCTGTATAGTTAGACATGTTTACCTGGTTAAAGAGCTCTTCATACCTCTGTATAGTTAGACATGTTTACCTGGTTAAAGAGCTCTTCATACCTCTGTATAGTTAGACATGTTTACCTGGTTAAAGAGCTCTTCATACCTCTGTATAGTTAGACATGTTTACCTGGTTAAAGAGCTCTTCATACCTCTGTATAGTTAGACATGTTTACCTGGTTAAAGAGCTCTTCATACCTCTGTATAGTTAGACATGTTTACCTGGTTAAAGAGCTCTTCATACCTCTGTATAGTTAGACATGTTTACCTGGTTAAAGAGCTCTTCATACAGCCCTCTCCCATCGTCCACCTGAGACTGCAGTTCCGCCGTCATGTCTTGGTCCCACACTGGGCTCCTGTGGTGAAAGAAAGGCAAGTCATGTAGCCAGCAGTTGCTATATTCATGTTAGTTTGAAAATAACAGTTGGGAGGACTTGGGTGAATCAAACAGAAGAAGTGGGTTGTTTTTTCTCCGTCATATTCACATGTATTAATATTGTTTTGTCCTCACGTGTCACAGCATTGAAGGGGGCAGGGGAGGGTCCGTGAGGGACCGCTGACCTCTGAACTCTTCCTCAACTCCACCTAGCAACAGAACACAAGGTTCATACTATTCAACATATAAGATAGATAGACAGACAGACAGACAGACAGACAGACAGACAGACAGACAGACAGACAGACAGACAGACAGACAGACAGACAGACAGACAGACAGACAGACAGACAGACAGACAGACAGACAGACAGACAGACAGACAGACAGACAGACAGACAGACAGACAGACAGACAGACAGACAGACAGACAGACAGACAGACAGACAGACAGACAGACAGACAGACAGACAGACAGACAGACAGACAGACAGACAGACAGACAGACAGACAGACAGACAGACAGACAGACAGACAGACAGACAGACAGACAGACAGACAGACAGACAGACAGACAGACAGACAGACAGACAGACAGACAGACAGACAGACAGACAGACAGACAGACAGACAGACAGACAGACAGACAGACAGACAGACAGACAGACAGACAGACAGACAGACAGACAGACAGACAGACAGACAGACAGACAGACAGACAGACAGACAGACAGACAGACAGACAGACAGACAGACAGACAGACAGACAGACAGACAGACAGACAGACAGACAGACAGACAGACAGACAGACAGACAGACAGACAGACAGACAGACAGACAGACAGACAGACAGACAGACAGACAGACAGACAGACAGACAGACAGACAGACAGACAGACAGACAGACAGACAGGTAGGTAGGTAGGTAGGTAGGTAGGTAGGTAGGTAGGTAGGTAGGTAGGTAGGTAGGTAGGTAGGTAGGTAGGTAGGTAGGTAGGTAGGTAGGTAGGTAGGTAGGTAGGTAGGTAGGTAGGTAGGTAGGTAGGTAGGTAGGTAGGTAGGTAGGTAGGTAGGTAGGTAGGTAGGTAGGTAGGTAGGTAGGTAGGTAGATAGATAGATAGATAGATAGATAGATAGATAGATAGATAGATAGATAGATAGATAGATAGATAGATAGATAGATAGATAGATAGATAGATAGATAGATATTAGTGACATCACAGATTTCAGGGAAGTACAGAGAAGGTCATTAACCAAAAAAAACATGTTTTTGAGTAGAGGGGGTCTTTAAAGTTGACCCATAAAGATGGGCCACATACTAGACACACTTAACGTGGAAAGCAAACTATAAGAAACCATGAACAGAATTGATTTGATCTTGTCTTAATTACCTGGAGCTGGGCTACTTTCTTCTCCAGCGTGTCCACCTGCTGTACCAGACCCTCTCTCTCATCCGCAAGACCGTCTTTGAATCTGTGGCAGGGGTCACATGATCATACACTTTATTGTAGTGTTGAAGTGGATGCATGGGGTCAAACCACATGACCCTTGTGTCATGATCCCCATTAGTCTTCACCAAGCAAGCTGACTGAGGCTCACTGAAACCTACTTTGTGTAAATATCAGTGATCCTCCGTCAGCTTGTACTGGGGAGGGGGGGGGGGTAATGGGGAGGAGAGGAGGGAAGGTGAAGAGAGGGGAGAAGAGAGGAGAGGAGGAGAGAGAAGAGGTGAGGAGAGAGGAGAGGAGAGCAGAGAAGGTGAGGAGAGAAGAGGATTGGATTGGGGAGGAGAGGAGAGCAGAGAAGGAGAGGAGAGCAGAGAAGGAGAGGAGAGCAGAGAAGGTGAGGAGAGGAGAGGATTGGATTGGGGAGGAGAGGAGAGGAGAGCAGAGCAGAGAAGGAGAGGAGAGGTCGAGCAGAGAAGGTGAGGAGAGGAGAGGAGAGCAGAGAAGGAGAGGAGAGGAGAGGAGAGCAGAGAAGGTGAGGAGAGGAGAGGAGAGGAGAGGAGAGGAGAGGAGAGGAGAGGAGAGGAGAGGAGAGGAGAGGAGATGAGAGGAGAGGAGAGCAGAGAAGGTGAGGAGAGGAGAGGAGAGGAGTGGGGAGGAGAGGAGAGGAGAGCAGAGAAGGAGAGGAGAGCAGAGCAGAGAAGGTGAGGAGAGGAGAGGAGAGCAGAGAAGGTGAGGAGAGGAGAGGAGAGCAGAGAAGGAGAGGAGAGGAGAGCAGAGAAGGTGAGGAGAGGAGAGGAGAGCAGAGAAGGAGAGGAGAGGAGAGCAGAGAAGGTGAGGAAAGGAGAGGAGAGCAGAGAAGGTGAGGAGAGGAGAGGAGAGGAGAGGAGAGGAGAGGAGAGGAGAGGAGAGGAGAGGAGAGGAGAGGAGAGGAGAGGAGAGGAGAGGTGAGGAGAGGAGAGGAGAGCAGAGGAGAGCAGAGAAGGTGAGGAGAGGAGAGGAGAGGAGATGAGAGGAGAGCAGAGAAGGTGAGGAGAGGAGAGGAGAGCAGAGAAGGTGAGGAGAGGAGAGGAGAGGAGAGGAGAGGAGAGGAGAGGAGAGGAGAGGAGAGGAGAGGAGAGGAGAGGAGAGGAGAGGAGAGGAGAGGAGAGGAGGAGAGGAGAGGAGAGGAGAGGAGAGGAGAGGAGAGGAGAGGAGAGGAGAGGAGAGGAGTGGGGAGGAGAGGAGGGAAGGGAAGGGAAGGTGAAGAGAGAGGAGAAGATAGGTTAGGAGAGGAGAGGAGGAGAGAGAAGAGGTGATGAGAGAGGAGCTGAACTATCTCTCTCTACAGTAATGGGGGTAACGCAGAGTGAACCTGTGAGGTGGTGAGCCCACCTCTTGACACAGCTCATCCAGTAGCGCTGCTGCTCACAGAGCCACTCAAACTGCTGTGCTGTTTCCTGTAACTTCCTCAGGCTGCCCTCGTGCTCCCGCTGCAGCTCCCCCACCTGGACACAAGACCACACTACACATCATTCACCCCTTATTTTTTTTTATCCACTTTTTCTCCCCATTTTTCAATTTTTCTCCCATCCCAATTTCGTATTTCCAATTCTTCCCTCCCCTGTCTTGAACGTTGCTAGACTATGCCTCCCACTGGTCGGCTGTAGTGAGGATAGAAGCCTTGCATCACGTGTCCCCTCCGGTACACGAGGAGGCAGCCTGTCGCATCTTTTCACCGCAGCAGCTCAAACTCTCAGTGGCGAGGAGTAACGCGTGGGAGGCTCACGCTGCCCCCGATACTTCCTGTTTCCGCTGTACCGGCGTCACCAAACCGACCTGTAGGAGTCGCTGTCTACAGCGTCCAATCCCCACCCACCGGCTTTCCCACCCTCTAACACTTGCCAATTGTGTTAGTATGACGGCCGGCCAAGCCGGTAGCAACGCCGAGAGCTGGGCTAGATACCAGCATATCCTGTGCTAGTAGCGAGTGCCTTGCCCACTGCGCCACTCAGCCGCCCTCATTCACCCCTTATTAAAGGCCTAATCCCACAAACCTAAACAAAGTAGACTCACCAACAACAACACAGGAAAAAATTTGAACATTGGAGTAAAATGGACCAATATTCTGATTATAATACCGTAGGTTAAATACTGGCCGTCGCTTATCAATGACTTGTTTTGTTTACACCAGGGTGAACGCTGTTGCATTCGCAAATATGAGAGCTCTGTCAATTGATAAGCGACAGCCATATTAGACACATAGCCATTTGCGAATGCAACAGCGTTCACCCTGATGTAAACAAAACAAGTCATTGATAAGCGACGGCCATATTAGACACATAGCCATAATTTAAGATATAGTTTATGCATTCGCAAATATGAGAGCTCTGTCATTGAAGTGGGTGGTGGCTGCGTAACAGCGTTCACCCTGATGTAAAGTAGCGATTTTTTATTGGTTTGTCATGACAAACCAATTACATAATCCAACATATGTGTAAAGAAACAACATATTCCAGTTAACGGTATATTTTTTAATGATTCATTACGGTATAAATTAGGTTAACTGGAGCTGCGTATTGCTGGCTCTCATATTTGCGAATGCAACAGCGTTCACCCTGATGTAAACAAAACAAGTCATTGATAAGCGACAGCCATATTAGACACATAGCCATAATTTAAGATATAGTTTATGCATTCGCAAATATGAGAGCTCTGTCATTGAAGGGGCTTGTTGCGGCTCATGCGCATGCGCGGGCGTAAGCGATAATTGGCTGCGATAAGGGGGGCGTGCTAGCGTAGGGTCACGTGGGCTTAGTGGCCAATCAGAGGACCCCGGAAACCGAACAGCGTTGTAGAAGGCATAGACGCACCCTGGACTCCCTTGACCCCCCCCCCCCCCCCCTCCTGACGGGAGCTTGGTTAGTGTGTTATGTTGTGTTGTGTATTTATTTAGTATTTATTGCTGGGAAGGGGGGGTACATGTATCCATGTTCCTGTTTCATGTATATCCAGAGCTTCAAACACTCTGTACCGAACACAAATACCACCAACCTGGTTGTGTGGCAATAAAGGTATCTTGTATCTTGTGTGGTCTACTTTTACAAGCACAGATACAACCGTTTATGTTGGTACCTGTCCTTGGAGCAGGAGAGGAGTGTGTGTGTGTGTGTGTGTGTGTGTGTGTGTGTGTGTGTGTGTGTGTGTGTGTGTGTGTGTGTGTGTGTGTGTGTGTGTGTGTGTGTGCGCGCGTGCATGCATGTGTGTGTGTGTGATGCGTGCGTGCGTGTGTGTGATGCGTGCGTGCGTGTGTGTGTGTGTGTGAGAGAGAGAGAGAGAACTGTACAACATCCAGGGCTACATTCAGATCCAAATGAGCACGTTCCATTTCCTGAGCCCCGTGGTGATGACATTCCCCATGTAAATACACTTCCCTGCAAGGGAAGAAGTACAAGGAAACACCACCTTCCGTGGAAATGGAACCAGCCTTAGATCACATTCAAGTAGTACATTCAAGTATTCAAGTATACTCAGGTTTTGATCCTTTGATCTTTTCCTTTGATCCCCGTTCTATACGCTCAGCCGGACGATCGAATCTCACCAGGTGGCAGTATCGCCTACCTTTTTAACTCTGATAGTCTAGTTCAGACAGTGTCTGTCCTGATCCCTGTCTGTCCTGACTCGCTCTGAGGGGGAGGATCTGAAGATCGCTAGGAGATCTTCTCGCCTCAAAACCTATAGTTTCCCGTAAACACGAGTAATTACATATAAACGAGTAATCACGATCGCCGATGGGATCATTGGAATTATTCTTTTTGGAGTACCTTCTGGCTAAGGTAAGGTATATTCTATGTTTATTTTACCGAACCTGAAACATGTTTCTGTAACGATCACAGTGTCGTATTTTACCGGACCTAAACCAAGCTTTTTGTAACGATCGCATTTTCGGGGTAAGACTACCTGACTACACTGACTCTGCATGGATTCAGTGAGCTTGTGGAGCATTGGATTCATGTTAGAAGTTTGCATTTTATATATCTTTCGAGGGAGAAATGAGGGACGTTCATTTCCTTCCGCAAAATGCAGCCATGAATGGTTTTGTCTGTACAGAGACATGGAGTTCCCTCACCTTCCTCTGGTGGGCGCTGCGTAGCTCCTCCAGCTCCACCGCCTGCTCCGCATGGCGGCTCTGCAGGTCCTCCAGCTCTGCATGGCAGCTCTGACGGTCCTCCAGCTCAGCATGGCGGCTCTGAAGATCCTCCAGCTCAGCATGGCGGCTCTGAAGATCCTCCAGCGCTGCCGTCCTGCTGTTGGTTACAAATTCAGCGTTGTGAGAAAGTACCTGCATCCACTAACTCAACGACTCACCGGATGCTGAGGTCGGAGGCTCTGTCTGGAGTGATGGCATCCTACCAGGAAAGCTATCGAGCTGCAAGCTAGCCTAGTTTAGCACAAATTAATGAGCACAATATTCATTCTGCTATGATACATTCATGATATATTCAGCTGTGTTCTCAACGAGGTCTGTGTTCTGTGTTCATAACCCCCCCAAGGCTCAGTACTTGGTCCCCTGCTCTTCATCCTCTACATCCTTCCACTTGGTCTGATTCTCCGCCAACATGGCCTCCGCTTCCATTGTTACGCAGACGACACTCAGCTCTACCTCTCCACCAAGACTATCACTCCAGCCACTCTCTCCACCCTCACCACCTGCCTCACAGATATCAAAACATGGATGCAAAATAACTTTCTCAAACTAAACTGCAATAAATCAGAAATCATCATTATCGGTCCAAACTCCCTCACCAGCCACACCCAGGATTTCTCCCTAAATATTGATGGTTCCATTGTCACCCCCTCCACTCATGTCCGTAACCTTGGCACCATCCTGGACTCCACCCTTTCTTTCCTTCCCCATGTGAACCACATAACCAAAACGGCCTTCTATCACCTCTGGAACATTGCTCGTCTCCACCCCTCACTCTCCGCTGCTGAAACACTGGTTCATGCATTCATTTCATCAAGACTGGATTACTGTAACAGCATCCTCTACGGCTCACCAATCACTATCCTCAATAAACTCCAATATGTCCAAAACTCTGCTGCCCGCATGCGCACCTCCACCCGTCGCTCTGATCACATCACCCCTGTCCTCCACGACCTCCATTGGCTTTCGATCAAATACAGGATACAATTTAAAATACTTCTCATCACATTTAAAGCCCTCAACAACCTTGCCCCTCCCTACCTGTCCGACCTCCTCCACCGTCACACGCCCACCCGTCGCCTTAGGTCTGCTGATGCCAACCTCCTAACACCTCCCACGACCAGGCTCCGGACTTGGGGCGACAGGGCCTTTGCTGCTGCTGCCCCCTCCCTCTGGAATGCCCTCCCCAGCCATATCCATGATGCAAACACCCTGACATCTTTTAAATCAGCCCTCAAAACCCACCTTTTCAATCTTGCTTTTGACCTCTAATTCTGTCGGTTTTATTTTATTTTGTCATGTATTATTTTTGTTCTGTTTTTGTTTTGCCATAGTTTTTGTCTCTTCTACCCATGTAAAGCGTCTTTGAGCACCTGGAAAAGCGCTATATAAAATAGATGTATTATTATTATAACGAGGTCTGTGTTCTGTGTTCACATTAACAAGGTCTGTGTTCTGTGTTCACATTAACAAGGTCTGTGTTCACATTAACAAGGTCTGTGTTCACTGTGTTCACATTAACAAGGTCTGTGTTCTGTGTTCACATTAACAAGGTCTGTGTTCACATTAACGAGGTCTGTGTTCACATTAACAAGGTCTGTGTTCACATTAACAAGCTCTGTGTTCTGTGTTCACATTAACAAGGTCTGTGTTCTGTGTTCACATTAACAAGGTCTGTGTTCTGTGTTCACATTAACAAGGTCTGTGTTCTGTGTTCACATTAACAAGCTCTGTGTTCTGTGTTCACATTAACAAGGTCTGTGTTCTGTGTTCACATTAACAAGGTCTGTGTTCTGTGTTCACATTAACAAGCTCTGTGTTCACATTAACAAGCTCTGTGTTCTGTGTTCACATTAACAAGGTCTGTGTTCTGTGTTCACATTAACAAGCTCTGTGTTCTGTGTTCACATTAACAAGGTCTGTGTTCACATTAACAAGGTCTGTGTTCACATTAACAAGGTCTGTGTTCACATTAACAAGGTCTGTGTTCTGTGTTCACATTAACGAGGTCTGTGTTCACATTAACAAGGTCTGTGTTCACATTAACGAGGTCTGTGTTCACATTAACGAGGTCTGTGTTCACATTAACAAGCTCTGTGTTCTGTGTTCACATTAACAAGCTCTGTGTTCTGTGTTCACATTAACAAGCTCTGTGTTCTGTGTTCACATTAACGAGGTCTGTGTTCTGTGTTCACATTAACGAGGTCTGTGTTCTGTGTTCACATTAACAAGGTCTGTGTTCACATTAACGAGGTCTGTGTTCTGTGTTCACATTAACGAGGTCTGTGTTCACATTAACGAGGTCTGTGTTCACATTAACAAGGTCTGTGTTCACATTAACGAGGTCTGTGTTCTGTGTTCACATTAACAAGGTCTGTGTTCACATTAACAAGGTCTGTGTTCACATTAACAAGGTCTGTGTTCACATTAACAAGCTCTGTGTTCTGTGTTCACATTAACGAGGTCTGTGTTCACATTAACGAGGTCTGTGTTCTGTGTTCACATTAACGAGGTCTGTGTTCACATTAACGAGGTCTGTTTTCACATTAACAAGGTCTGTTTTCACATTAATGAGGTCTGTGTTCACATTAATGAGGTCTGTGTTCACATTAACGAGGTCTGTGTTCACATAGTATATTGTATATTGTATGGTAACTCAGTTACTTCTATTCTGTATCAAACATTGTACATATGTATATACTGAACACTGTGACTTCTATTTTTACTTCTATTTTACATGCTATACTATTTTATTTCATACTTATCTTGTCTAGAACAGTCTCTGGAGCGTAACAGTAAGAAGCATTTTGTATAAAAGTCTTCTGTACTTCTGTATGACAACTATTAAAGAAACTTGAAACTTGAACATTAATGAGGTCTGTGTTCACATTAATGAGGTCTGTGTTCACATTAATGAGGTCTGTGTTCACATTAATGAGGTCTGTGTTCACATTAACGAGGTCTGTGTTCACATTAATGAGGTCTGTGTTCACATTAACGAGGTCTCTGTTCACATTAACGAGGTCTGTGTTCACATTAACGAGGTCTGTGTTCACATTAATGAGGTCTGTGTTCACATTAACGAGGTCTCTGTTCACATTAACGAGGTCTGTGGTTTATCATCAGTAACCATTCAATGATTTGTGGAAAGAGACGTTGCTGTTACGCTTTGAGCAGCACAGATATCTGATATTATATTATTATATTATATATTCAGCTTCGTTGTATCGGAGTGACGGTACTCCAGTGGTGGAAGAAGTACACAGTTCCTTTATTTAAGTAAAAGTAGAAATACCCAGATAAAATAGTACTCTGGTAAAAGTCCTCCATTGAAAATTCGATTTAAATAAAAGTAGAGAAGTGTTTGTGTATTCCAGTGCTTGGGAGCAGTCAACCCTTAAACCATTGACTTAAAGTAATTTTCTTTTTCCCCACTACCTATCTTTGTGAAAGTGGCTTCTCAGCTCTGGTCCAGCTGAAGACAAAGCAGAGGAACAGATTGGACATTGAGCATGACCTCAGAGTTGCTTTGTCTACCATCACCCCAGACTTTGAGACTCTTGTCAGGAGCAAACAACATCCCCAGTTATCCCATTAGTTCCCTGGGATGTTAAGCTAAGAAGTCTGCTAAGAAGCATATATTATTTATTATCATTAGAATTGTATTTCATTGGGTTTTAGCCCTAGTTTCACTTTTGTTGCATCCCCAGTTATCCCATTGGTTCCCCCAAACTTAGGTATGTTATGTTAAGCTAAGAAGTCTGCTAAGAAGCATATATTATTTATTATTATTATTTTATTTCATTGGGTTTTTAGCCCTAGTTGCACTCTTGTTGCAACCCTATTTATCCCATTAGTTCCCCCAAACTTAGGTCTGTTATGTTAAGCTAAGAAGTCTGCTAAGATAAGCATATATTATCTATTATTATTTTATTTCATTGGGTTTTTAGCCCTAGTTGCACTTTTGTTGCACTTTTGTTTATTTATTTCATGTTTTTAACAGTGCATGAAAGATTGTGTATTACTGCAAAAAAAAAAAAAATCAGAGTGGTTAAAAAATGTGGGTCACGACTTAATGACACTAGTACAGTATAGACCAGTCATCTCTCCAGTATGCTGGACACTAGTACAGTATAGACCAGTCATCTCACCAGTGTTCTGGACACTAGTACAGTATAGACCAGTCATCTCTCCAGTATGCTGGACACTAGTACAGTCTAGACCAGTCATCTCTCCAGTATGCTGGACACTAGTACAGTATAGACCAGTCATCTCTCCAGTATTCTGGACACTAGTACAGTATAGACCAGTCATCTCTCCAGTGTTCTGGACACTAGTACAGTATAGACCAGTCATCTCTCCAGTATGCTGGACACTAGTACAGTATAGACCAGTCATCTCTCCAGTATGCTGGACACTAGTACAGTATAGACCGGTCATCTCTCCAGTATGCTGGACACTAGTACAGTAGTATAGACCAGTCATCTCTCCAGTATTCTGGACACTAGTACAGTATAGACCAGTCATCTCTCCAGTGTTCTGGACACTAGTACAGTATAGACCAGTCATCTCTCCAGTGTTCTGGACACTAGTACAGTATAGACCGGTCATCTCTCCAGTGTTCTGGACACTAGTACAGTCTAGACCAGTCATCTCTCCAGTATGCTGGACACTAGTACAGTCTAGACCAGTCATCTCTCCAGTATGCTGGACACTAGTACAGTAGAGACCAGTCATCTCTCCAGTATTCTGGACACTAGTACAGTAGTCTAGACCAGCCGGCTTCCCTCTCTCTCACCGCAAGGCCCAAGTCAGCAGATTGAGAGGCACGCCGCTGCTTGAGGGTCGAAGAGTGTTTTTTTTTGTTTTTTTGCTGACTTAAAATCACAGATCTCAACGCCGATGTTTTCATTGAACCTCGAGACGACATGACTTAGAGATCTGTCCGCTGTGTTTGCAGAGCAGCCGCCGACAGCTTCACTTGGCTCGGGTTTTTGTGAGAGAGAGAGAGAGATGGTAATCAAAAGTTAGCGGTTCCACTCATTAATTTTTATGTTTCTTTTTGTAACATATGCCCTTATCTAGACGAGCGTTCTGTTTTTCTTCTTGTTTTTTTGTTCGGTTTGCACAGCTGGGTAGACTATAATAAGTATGCATTTAAATCAAACCGCTGCCAGTGGAAGTCTTAAGACAACAGGGGACATCACAGGTCAGATCCTTCCCCGACCCTGCCCTGCCAGCAGTAAAACTAATACCACACCCTCAAATCTCCAATGCATTTCCGAGGAACTTTTGTTTTTTCAGGAATTCACTGGCAGCTCAGCAATAAAAGATATGAACCATGTACACACAACGTCGGGGGTTCAAATCCCATTCGTAGGTGTACCATGGGGCTAAAAGCAGGAAAAACTACATATGTGAATAGTGGCTATACATTACAAACACAAACGATTACTCGTTGACTTTGGAAACATCATGCATTTATTGAACTTTTTAACTCTGGATTTCCTTGAACTTTAAATATAATTCAACTGAAAAACTAAAAATGTTAGCTGGCTTGCCCGGCTCTACTTTCCATGATTAAGATAAGATAGATAAGATATTCCTTTATTGATCCCCTTGGGGAAATTCATATTATAATATTATAATATAATATATAATATTGCCAACCGATACTAACATCTCCACTCTCTCCTTGAAGCCACTGGCCCCCCGGACAGCAGGCCTACCTGTGCAGCTCCGTCTTGAGGCTCTCCGTCCGTGCCGCTCCGCGCTGGGCCTCAGCGTGCAGCTCCTCCACCAGGGCCTCCAGCTGGACCTCGGAGCTCTGCAGGCCCAGCAGCTCTGAGTGGACCTGCTCCAGCTCCAGGCCCAGCAGAGCCGCGTCCCGGAAGCTCTCCTCCTCCGCCAGGCTCACGTGGCGCTGCAGGAGCACCACCAGGTCCTGGGGGCCCAACACACCAGTTATACACTGAGGGGCCAAACACACCAGTTATACACTGAGGGGCCAAACACACCAGGTATACACTGAGGGGACCAACACACCAGTTATACACTGAGGGGCCAAACACACCAGGTATACACTGAGGGGACCAACACACCAGTTATACACTGAGGGGCCAATTCACCAACACACCAGTTATACACTGAGGGACAAACACACCAGTTAGACACTGAGGGGACCAGCACACCAGTTATACACTGAGGGGCCAATTCACCAACACACCAGTTATACACTGAGGGGCCAAACACACCAGTTATACACTGAGGGGCCAAACACACCAGTTATACACTGAGGGGCCAAACACACCAGTTATACACTGAGGGGCCAATTCACAAACACACCAGTTATACACTGAGGGGCCAATTCACCAACACACCAGTTATACACTGAGGGGCCCATTCACAAACACACCAGTTATACACTGAGGGGCCCATTCACAAACACACCAGTTATACACTGAGGGGCCCATTCACAAACACACCAGTTATACACCGAGGGGCCCATTCACAAACACACCAGTTATACACTGAGGGGCCCATTCACAAACACACCAGTTATACACTGAGGGGCCCATTCACAAACACACCAGTTATACACTGAGGGGCCAATTCACCAACACACCAGTTATACACTGAGGGGCCAATTCACCAACACACCAGTTATACACTGAGGGGCCAATTCACAAACACACCAGTTATACACTGAGGGGCCAAACACACCAGCTATACACTGAGGGGCCAATTCACAAACACACCAGTTATACACGGAGGGGCCAATTCACAAATACACCAGTTATACACTGAAGGGACCAACACACCAGTTATACACTGAGGGGCCAATTCACCAGTTATACACTGAGGGGCCAATTCACAAAGGGATTGCGCAGCTTTTTCTGAGGCAATGTCGGTGCAAATAGCTCCAAAACACACCTTGCAAATAACACAAATAACCCTTGCAAAGGGTGAAATACGGTGCTAACTGCATTGCCATCAACATTGCGTCTCTGTGCGTCGGTACTATTTTCAGGTATTTAAATGAGGTAATATGGGCGGAAAATGTGCCCCTTTCTATATCTTTCATATGCAAATGAGCCTTATTGCAAAAACACTCCAGTTCACAAAGATTTGTGCTAATTGCCACGTGCAGTTAAGGTGACGCTATTTACGCCTTCAGAGAATTGGTGGTAACTAAGGGCATTAGTGGCCAGCGTCTCCGGTGATCTGTTGGGTTAGGTAATAATCACAATAAAGATAATAGAACCTGCACACTCATTATGCTCCGGAAAAGACTTTTGATTTATAACGTTTTGTCAGGTCCATGAGGAGTAGACGCTGGAAACACGGTCAATGAAAACTTTATTCTGGAGTATATGAGAATGCAGGTTCTATTCTCTCAACTAAACATTAAATACAACTTAATTAAAACCTTAAAACCTAAACACAGAGATAAACCCTGAGTCGATCTGACCTTCCTACGCTGAGCTATATGGTAACTTTCGTGTACCTACCGCATAATACCTCCGCAACAATTCACCTGTAGGGGGTAGGTGCGCGAAAGTTACCATATAGCTCAGCGTAGGAAGGGGTTTATCTCTACGTGTTCAGGAGACTCAGGTGGTAAATACCAGCGACAAACCACCAAGTGGTAAATACCAGCGACAAACCACCAAGTGGTAAATACCAGCGACAAACTACCAAGTGGTAAATACCAGCGACAAACTACCAAGTGGTAAATACCAGCGACAAACTACCAAGTGATAAATACCAGTGGCAAACTACCAAGTGATAAATACCAGCAGTAAACTACCAAGTGGTAAATACCAGCGCAAACTACCAAGTGGTAAATACCAGCGTCAAACTACCAAGTGATAAATACCAGTGATAAACTACCAAGTGGTAAATACCAGCGGTAAACTACCAAGTGATAAATACCAGTGGTAAACTACCAAGTGCTAAATACCAGCGGTAAACTACCAAGTGATAAATACCTGTGGTAAACTACCAAGTGGTAAATACCAGTGGTAAACTACCAAGTGGTAAATACCAGTGATAAATACCAGTGGTAAACTACCAAGTGGTACATACCAGTGATAAATACCAGTGATAAACTACCAAGTGGTAAATACCAGTGGTAAACTACCAAGTGATAAATACCAGCAGTAAACTACCAAGTGGTAAATACCAGTGATAAACTACCAAGTGGTAAATACCAGTGATAAACTACCAAGTGGTAAATACCAGCGGTAAACTACCAAGTGGTGAATGAATGAATGAATGAATGAATGAATGAATGAAAACTTTATTTAACAGATTGCAGAATGGGTACAATACAGTACGGCTCAATACATACAATTGTTAAGGGGATGCAGACCTGAGAAAGACGTTTGTCTTGTTTCCATCAGGGTCCCCCGGTAAATACCAGCGTCAAACTACCAAGTGATAAATACCAGTGATAAACTACCAAGTGGTAAATACCAGCGGTAAACTACCAAGTGGTAAAACATACTTTATTATGAACATGGAGCATCATGAGACAATAAATATGATGATGATGCTACGATTCCTAAAACATCACACAAACCACCTGCATCCAGAAAGAAAGGTTGAATAAATCTGCCGCCTTGCATCTGATTGGTCCTGATTTTACGACCTACCTAATGCACCCAAACACCATCACCTCGTATATATATATACTATTTGGTCACTTGACACGTTGACAAGGCCCGACTGAACACACCAATAACATACAACACTTATTTACGACCATGCGTTGTGGTTGGATGTGAGGCATTCCATGCGTGTATCGCTCTGCCTTTCTTACATTTTAATTAACTCACTAGATTGAAATCACCTGTTTGTATTTTTAACCACGACACACATGTTCTGTCCGCTAACGGAACATGAACTGTTTTTCTTTTGTGGGGGAACTAAGTAAATTCTAATCCCGGAGCTGTCTGTCTTTGTTTTATGTTTGAAGTGATTATGAATATGTTGTGGAAAAGCAATAACGCGCTGCAGACCGTGCTCTGTTGTGGTTCCTGGCAGCTGTCTGTGGGACTGCGTCCGCGGGAGCCAGCGCTCCCTCTCCTTAAAGGGGAAGTTCACCCAAAATAAAAACAAACAAACATATTTTCCCCCCTCACCCGGGAGCGCTATCTACAGAGGAAGGAACTGAGGCGTGGAACTCCGTCTCACCAGCTCCAGGACAATAAGCAGACATGGGACTCTACGAAATGAATGGAGTGAGACATAAAATAGCTTATCTAGTCAAAGTAGAGGAGGCTTGTTTGATTGAGCAACAGATTTGCCCCGTTCAGGGTCTTAGAAACATATTGACATTTTATGAATGTCATTCAGTGGATCTGTGGAGATGTTTGTTATATTTTGGGTGCAGACTGATATATTTCATATATATATATATTTTTTTTTTTATCTTTTTCCCCCTCCTTTTTCCTCCGATTTTCTCCCATCCCAATGTTAGTCGTTATGCCAATTCCCAATCCCCTTCCTGGTCGCTGCGCACTTACCCCCCACAGTCGGTCTGGGAGAGTGGAGGCTATCACGTGCTTCCTCCGACACACGTCTAGCCAATCAACCGCTTCTTTTCACCTGGCAGCGCGGACTCTCACTGAGAGGGTGTAACGTGTGGAAGGATCACACTATCCCACTTAGATCCTATCCGCGCTTAGCAGGCGCCCCGACCGAACTGTAGGAGTCGCTGTTTACAACGACCCGGACCCACCCGCCAGCTTTCCCACCCTCTAATACTGCCAATTGTATTAGTGTGAACGGCCAGCCAAGCTGGTGACAACCCCGGAGCTGTGAGCTGGATTCGAACAGGGAAATCCAGCATCTCCGGGGGTTGGTGACGAACGCAATCTCCGCTACGCCACCTGACCGCCAGTGATATATTTCATATTTCACCTTTTTTGACGATTTGTACCGGGCCGGAGCCAACAACACAAACAATGGTCCTCTTCTCGAACGTGTTCGCGCCTTGGTAAAAATCTTGGTAAATATTATAACAGATTTACGGAAATCCTCCTCCGGATTTCTGAACATGTGAAACGGTCTCCGTAACTCGTCAGAATCTTCGCAACTGGGTTCGCATGAATGAAATACGTCATTCATTCTTAAACTGAAATGTGCGTTCACGTTCATGCATTTGCATACAGACACGCCCCGCCAGCTCCTTATAAGGCGAATGTGGCGTGTGCAAAACAGCAGATGTTCGACATTGCCATTCACCATGCTGATCCATTCTACAGGTAGCGCGGAAGCGATTTGCGACTGATCTCAAGATTAGATTCAAATGTATTGTTATTATACAGAACAAGTACAATACACCATCCAACCAGAGTGGATAAATAACTGCTCCATAAATAAATAAATGCGTGGAGAAAGGCTTAGTGAGGCAGCCTCAGTGCGCGAGCACACACACACACACACATACTGTATACGTGCTAAATTAATTGTTCCAGCAAAGTAGGCTTCTATTATTCTAATGACTTGTTTTATTAGGTATTATAATAGTAAGTCCTACTGTAGAACATGACATATTAGCATGACATCTCATTTAGTAATGTCAATAATGAACGCAATAATGAACGTGATTAGTTTTGATGGTGGGGGGATTCCAAACCCTGTAAGGTGGGCATGCATTTAACATTTAAATGCATCAATCTGGTGCACTTTAAGAGGAAAAGAGGCTAGAGAGGCATGTCCCCCCCAAATTTGGAAAAATATGATATCAAGAGTAGTGTATCTACTCCCGGTCTGTAATTCTAGTTTCAAAATAAACCTAAAAGCTTAATTTGCGTATTAAAGGGGAACTATTTTACTATTTCTTTCACTATTTGGGCACTTTTACACAATTCCTGTGAGTCTATGGAACACCTCTGTAATATATATATTTTTTTTATTCATTGTTTTGTATTTCTAATCAAGTCCTCAAAAACAGCATTTTTCTACCTCAAGATCTCGAGCTGTTTTGAGCCTGGGCTCCTAAACCACTGCGGAGCGTCGTGTTCGCCTGAACATTAACATGCAGCAGTGACTATATGACATCACATTTTAGGCACATTTTTAAACGACTCAGTTCAGTGAGGGTGAATATTGTGAGAGGAGAATTGGAAGAATGCGCCAATATGAGAATTTTGAGACATAGATCATATTAATATAAGTTCACATAGCTAGGAAACAATGCTAAACACTCAAAAAGGCCATTTATAAGATAGTTCCCCTTTAAAATCATTCAACATTTCTACCGGGGGACGATGCCCCCGGACCTCCCTACTCCGGGTCCCCTCCAAACTTGTCATGAGATCTGCAGCCCTGACCATCCCCCCTGTTCTTTTTTCACAACTCGCGTACTACTGCCTACAGGATATATGTAACGGTTGTGACATCGTCACCTTAAACGTCGATGCCCCGAGGGAGTTTCGAACCCGTGGTCTCCCACGCCGCAGGCAACAGCACAGACCGCTATACCAAGAGGTGAACTCACTGCTTTGTAACGTGTCTATCTGTCTTTTGAGGATGAAAGTGAGTTTAACCCATAGCACCGCTACTCACCCCAGTCACTTCACAACATCTGAAGTCCTTCGTGACTGTGCTTCGCGGTACCATCCGTTACATATATATATATATATACAGTATACAGTGTATTGAGTGAATAAAAAAAAAAAAAAATTAAGATTAAATTTTTTCTTTTTCTTTTATTTTAGGGGGGCCCCTGGTGCCTTCGGGGGCCCTATGCAACCGCATAGTCAGCATATGGCAAGAAGCGGGCCTGCCTCCACGTCCCCACCCTGGTACCTGTTGGCGGTGCAGGCTGCCGGCCAGCTGGTTGTGTTGGAGGCGGAGCTCTGCGTGGAGCTGCCCCTGTCGGTGCAGGCGGGCGGCCGCGCCCTGCAGCTCCTCCTGCAGACCCTTCTCCCTCGCCCCGCCCAGCGCGCACTCTCTCTCCAGCACCGCTGCAGCGCGCCACACAGGCCCACCAGCCACAGGGAACGTCAGGGGAAAGGAGAGAATAGAATAGAAATAGAATAGAATAGAAATCAACGATTGGATTCATGACATATATACATAATGTAAAATATGTCATTCTCAATTAGAATCCAACTAGAAAGATTCTACCGGATTTGGATGAAATGGGCAGAATATGTCAAACATGAAAGGTCAGACTTTAGTTGAAATGTTAAAAGAATAGATGAGAAATGTACTTTTTGCACGAGAACCACGAGAACCTAAGTTCAGACGCTATCTTGTTTATTTTAATTTATCTTATTTAATATTATTCCATTTTATGTGTTTTATTTTCCATTTTTTATTTCTTTAATTCCCAACCCCAAAAACAAAAAACCTTGGGTCAAAGGGAAATAATCGAAGGACATTCTCACATTCCACAAACAAGAAAAGAATTGATGAACATTCTCACTCCTCACATACGAGAAGGAAGTGAAGGAAAAATTACTTTCCGACGGGCAGTGTTAATTGCTTGACTTAAAGGAACACGCCAACTTTGGGGGAAATAAAAAATTCCCAACAGTCACGAAATACACTCCAAATACAACTCCAAAACGTTCCTGTAAACATGTTGTGACCTGTGTATTTACCACGTGGAGAAATAAATGTAAAAAGAAAATTACATTTTCGTTTTCTAAGCAGATACATACTCTGAAAACTTTTTTTGCCGAACCACTGGCTGCCTGGGCGCAGTGATTTCATCACCTCAAACGCCCCGTTTTTCAAAAAAGCAACAGGGCTTTTGACATGATGCACTAACAAAACAAACGTTTCAAACAACATAAGCGTTCCGCCGACAGAAAGAAGCCAAAGTACCCGGATGTGCCGGTCTGATGTATCTCAGCTCGTGGGGTCGAGCTCCTGTCTGTACAAGCTGACGGTACAGACTCCCAGAAATCTACTCCGAGTAGATTTCAATCATCTCCTGTCAGCTTGTACAGACAGGCAGACTGTGTGTTGGTCTGCGGCTCTAACTACCTGGAGGTAGATGAGGAACAGCATGGACTCTACTGATCCAACATCATCACTGGAAAATTATAATAATTAAAAAAATATATATAATTATTAACTAACCTTAACTAACCTTACTGTCATGCACTTGTCCTAATAAACTAACCTACACTGTAGCACTCAACACTTTGATGAACATTGTTACTCAGCTGATAGAGTTGTGCCCTTCCTGATGTCTTGTCGTACAGAACTTGTAAGTCGCTTTGGACTGGACTGGACCACGAGCCCCGGGCCGGAGCCAACAACACACACGAGGGCCGGGCCGGAGCCAACAACACACACGAGGGCCGGGCCGGAGCCAACAACACACACGAGGGCCGGGCCGGAGCCAACAACACACCACAAAGGCCGGGCCGGAGCCAACAACAACACACACGGGGGCCGGGCCGGAGCCAACAACACACACCACAAGGGCCGGGCCGGAGCCAACAACACACACCACGAGGGCCGGGCCGGAGCCAACAACACACACCTCGAGGGCCAGGCCGAAGCCAACAACAACACACCATGAGGGCCGGAGCCAACAACAACACACCTCGAGGGCCCAACAACACACACCACGAGGGCCGGGCCGGAGCCAACAACACACACCTCGAGGGCCAGGCCGGAGCCAACAACAACACACCATGAGGGCCGGAGCCAACAACAACACACACAAGGGCCGGGCCGGAGCCAACAACACACCACGAGGGCCGGAGCCAACAACACACACCTCGAGCCCCGGGCCGGAGCCAACAACAACACACCACGAGGGCCGGAGCCAACAACACACCACGAGCCCCGGGCCGGAGCCAACAACAACACACCACGAGGGCCGGAGCCAACAACACACACCTCGAGCCCCGGGCCGGAGCCAACAACACACACCACGAGGGCCGGAGCCAACAACACACACCTCGAGCCCCGGGCCGGAGCCAACAACACACACCATGAGGGCCGAGGCCAACAACACACATGAGGGCCGGAGCCAACAACACACATGAGGGCCGGAGCCAACAACACACATGAGGGCCGGAGCCAACAACACACATGAGGGCCGGAGCCAACAACACACATGAGGGCCGGAGCCAACAACACACATGAGGGCCGGAGCCAACAACACACATGAGGGCCGGAGCCAACAACACACATGAGGGCCGGAGCCAACAACACACATGAGGGCCGGAGCCAACAACACACCATGAGGGCCGAGGCCAACAACACACCATGAGGGCCGGAGCCAACAACAACACACCTCGAGGGCCCAACAACACACACCACGAGGGCCGGGCCGGAGCCAACAACACACACCTCGAGGGCCAGGCCGGAGCCAACAACAACACACCATGAGGGCCGGAGCCAACAACAACACACACAAGGGCCGGGCCGGAGCCAACAACACACCACGAGGGCCGGAGCCAACAACACACACCTCGAGCCCCGGGCCGGAGCCAACAACAACACACCACGAGGGCCGGAGCCAACAACACACCACGAGCCCCGGGCCGGAGCCAACAACAACACACCACGAGGGCCGGAGCCAACAACACACACCTCGAGCCCCGGGCCGGAGCCAACAACACACACCACGAGGGCCGGAGCCAACAACACACACCTCGAGCCCCGGGCCGGAGCCAACAACACACACCTCGAGCCCCGGGCCGGAGCCAACAACACACACCATGAGGGCCGAGGCCAACAACACACATGAGGGCCGGAGCCAACAACACACATGAGGGCCGGAGCCAACAACACACATGAGGGCCGGAGCCAACAACACACATGAGGGCCGGAGCCAACAACACACATGAGGGCCGGAGCCAACAACACACATGAGGGCCGGAGCCAACAACACACATGAGGGCCGGAGCCAACAACACACATGAGGGCCGGAGCCAACAACACACATGAGGGCCGGAGCCAACAACACACGAGGGCCGAGGCCAACAACACACATGAGGGCCGGAGCCAACAACACACACCACGAGCCCCAGGCCGGAGCCAACAACACACACCACGAGCCCCAGGCCGGAGCCAACAACACACACCATGAGGGCCGGAGCCAACAACACACCACGAGCCCCAGGCCGGAGCCAACAACACACACCATGAGGGCCGGAGCCAACAACACACACCACGAGGGCCGGAGCCAACAACACACACCATGAGGGCCGGAGCCAACAACACACACCACGAGCCCCAGGCCGGAGCCAACAACACACACCACGAGCCCCAGGCCGGAGCCAACAACACACACGAGGAGCCGTACCTTTGTCGTGCGCCAGACGGTTACACTTGGACGTCAGGTACTGGATCTGGCTGTAGTCCTCGTCCCTGTGCGCTCTGAAGAACCTCCTCATCCCCGTCTCCTGTTTGAACCCCACCCACCTCTCCTCCTCCTCTCTCCCCCCCCTCTCTCGCTCCGTCTCCCTGTGATCTCCTTCCAACCTGTGCTCTCTCTCTCTCCCCTGGTCCTCGCAGCAGAAGGGTTCTAGGTCATTGATTCGCCACTTCGCCACTTGCGATCTCCCCCAGAGAGCAGGGGTGGGCGTGTTGTCCCGATAGCCACAGATGTAGGTCACGACGTGGGGCTCCGACAATGTTTAACGTCCCTGGAGGTTTATCTGCTCTGTCTCTGCCTGGTGGAACACCTGCCCCTCGGAACACACCTTCATCTCAGAGGGCAGGTTTAAGCATTAATCCAAGCGGCTGTTTTCACAACACAAAGGTCATGGAAGTGTACACGTGCACACACACACACACACACACGCAGGCCCCCCCCACTGTGTTTGTGTGTCAACTAGTCCTATTGTGTGAAGAAGAGCAACACTGGATTTGACCTTTTTCTTGAGTTCGATCCAAAGTTGTCAACACAAATCACGTGTTAAACGGTGATCCTGCGCTCCGAGGCAGGCAGCGAGGCTTCTGGGAGACGGCGCAGCGAGTCCAGGGCAAGTTCCATCCGGCAGCTGGGGATGGTGAGCGGGCTGGCTTCGTTAAACTACACCCTCGGGTCAAAACGTTTAAAGACTTAAAGGTTGCACAACATGCTCCTATGAAGGAACAGACCACGCCGGTCTGGCTTCTATGAAGGGAAATACCGCCCGGCATGGACTCTTTGCACGTTTTGAAGTGTATATATATCGACGGCAGGCACGTGCACACATAGGGGTGAAGGGGTGCCCGGGCACCTGCCTTTTTCATTTTTCATTAGAAAGTGCCCTTTTTATGCAACCCTCTTTTTTTTCTTTTTTTTTTTTTTTTTTACTGTTGCACATATAGATATACTGCCCTGCCCTTCCAAATGAAAGATGTCACGATAGAATCTAAATATTAGGTAAAGAAAGAGAGAGAAATGCCACCCCTCTCTCTCTCTCTCTCTCTCTCTCTCTCTCTCTCTCTCTCTCTCTCTCTCTCTCTCTCTCTCTCTCGCAGGCAGGCTACATAGTGTTATTAAAGGGACATTATGTAGTTTTGGTGACATCTAGTGGTGAAACTGAATGTACCATAGACTTGTATTAACCCCAAAAATTACATTTCATACTTTTTGCCCTTTTCTCCTATTGGGCACCTGCCTTTCTAAAGTCCTGTGCACGTCCCTGTATGTGAGATGTAATCTCTCAAGACAACGTCGTCTTTTGAGGGGACCAGCACTTGGTCGAAAATAATTCTTATATTGCACTACTGCTCCAGAAGAGAGGCCAGCCCTGTATAATGCTTAGAAGAACTGTATCCTGAACCGACCTGTTTTGTTTCAGCCTCTGACCAGACTGACTGAAAACAAAGAAAAGGTGAAAGAGTCTCATTAAAGGTAGATTCTGTAATTCCGTCAAACAGTGACCTCTAGGCAATAGAGCCCTGCTTGGTATTGCACTTTGTTTACATTCGTTTTGTTCTAATGTGTGGGTTAACGTTGAGCGGGGAAAGGGGAGGGTTTGCTATTGCTGGCCACAAGTTGTAAACTCCAACCCATTACAGAATCTACCTTTAATGAGGCTTACAAGCTCATTAAAGGTAGAGGTTGAGTACTTAATTATCTAAAGATGGTAAGTTAGAGTGTTGTGTTCATTCATAGTTAAAGACAGTGGAGGTTGAATGAATGAATGAATGAATGAAAACTTTATTTAATAGATTGCAGAATGGGTACAATACAGTACGGCTCAATACACACAATTGTTAAGTTTCAAGTTTCTTTAAGTTTCTTTAATAGTTGTCATACAGAAGTACAGAATACTTTTGTACAAAATGCTTCTTACTGTTGCGCTCCAGAGACTGTGCAAGACAAGATAAGTATGAAATAAAATAACATAGTAAAATTAGAAGTAAAAAAATGAGGTCACAGTGTTCAGTTTAAACATATGTACAATGTTCGATGCAGAATAGACGTAGTTACCATACAATATACAATACTGTGCAGTGTACTAATATACAATACTATATAGTGCAAGGCAGAAATGGAGAAATGGGACGAGGTGCAATTTAGGTACAATTCACAGTAGGTGTACGAGTTGTAGTGCAAATCCTTTATCAATAAATATAAAGTGTAAGTGTGTTTGTGTGATCTAAAGTGTGGAGAGTGGGTGCTGCAGTGTGTTGTTTGTTTGAGTGAGTGTGGGTGTGTGTGCTGTGTGCATTTGATGGTTGTTGCATAGTGATTATTGTTCGTTTAGCGATTATTGTTCGTTTAGCAGCCTGATGGCCTGGGGATAGAAGCTTCTTCTGAGTCTTTCTGTGCTCGCCTTAAGACTCCGGTATCGCTTGCCTGACCGCAGCAGTTCAAAGAGGCAGTTGTTCGGGTGGCTCGAGTCCTTAATAATTCTCTTAGCCTTCCCCTTGCACCGCTTGTTGTAAATGTTCTGGAGGGTGGGAAGCCCCCCTCCAATTGTGCGTTCGGCTGAACGTGTCACTCTTTGTAGTCTGCTACGGTCTTGTGCAGTGCTATTCCCAAACCAGGAGGTGATGTTGCCGGTCAGGATGCTCTCTATTGTACATGAGTAGAAGTTCCTAAGGATCTTCTGACTGACTTGGAACTTCCTTAGGCGCCTGAGGAAGTAGAGGCGTTGTCGTGCCTTCTTCACAACACTGTCAATGTGTGTGGTCCATGTCAAGTCCTCGGATATGTGGGCTCCGAGGTACTTGAAACTGTTCACTCTCTCAACCGGTGCCCCGTCGATGCTGAGGGGGCTGTAGTCCTTGACCCCCGACCTCCTGAAGTCCACAATCATCTCTTTTGTTTTGCTGACGTTCAGGGAGAGGCAGTTCTCCTGACACCACTGTGACAGGTTCTCTACCTCTTCCAGGTAGGCCCTTTCGTCGTTGGCAGAGATCAGGCCCACCACCACTGTGTCATCAGCAAATTTGATGATGGTGTTGTTGTTCCGCTGTGCTACGCAGTCATGTGTGTACAGGGAGTAGAGGAGGGGGCTCAGAACACAGCCCTGGGGGGCCCCTATGTTGAGCGTGATGGATGAGGAGGTGCAGTTGCCGGCTCTTACCACCTGGGGTCTGCCCGTCAGGAAGTCCAAGACCCACTGGCAGAGGTCATAGTTCAAGCCCAGGTCCCTGAGCTTGGCTATGAGTTTGGAGGGGACTATGGTATTGAATGCTGAGCTGTAGTCGATGAACAGCATTCTCACATAGTTCCCCTGCCTCTTGTCCAGGTGTGATGCTGCTGTGTGCAGCACATGGGCTATGGCGTCCTCCGTGGACCTGTTGGGGCGATATGCAAATTGCAGAGGGTCCAGGTTGATGGGGAGGGAGGAACAGATGTAGCCCTTCATGGCTATGGAGGTGAGAGCTACAGGGTGGTAGTCGTTGAGGCAAGCGGGCGTAGATTTTTTGGGTACAGGGATGATGGTGGACTTCTTCAGACAGGTGGGGATGACAGCCTGTTCCAAGGACAGGTTGAAGATGTCAGTGAATACCGGGGCCAGTTGGTCGGCACAGACTTTTAGGACGCGGCCGGGGATGCCGTCCGGTCCTGCTGCCTTCCTGATATTCACTTTTTTAAAGATCCGTCTCACCTCATGCTCTGTTACCCTGAACACTGAGTCTCCATCAGCAGACCCCCAGACCAGGGGATGCAGACCAGAGAAAGATGTTTGTCTTGTTTACATCAGGGTCCCCCATTTTCATTTCATATTGACATTTATGACATACTCAACATACATGACATTTATGGCATAGGGACATATAGGTATTTAGTACTGATACATTTGTGACATATACGGTATTCAAATATACAGTACTGTTACTCATAGATCCTGACAGAGTATATACATATGATGGGGAGGGGACTGTACATTAGGAGGGGGTGGGTGGGTGGGAGAGAAATATACATATACGGCGGGGAGAGAATATATACATGCGGTGGGGAGAAGACTGTCTATTAGGAGGTGGTGGGGGGTTTGGACATTTACGGTGGCCAGTTTCGAATTGCAGTCTCCCGTAGGTGCTCTTTAAGAGCGGTTTTGAATGTGGGTAGGGATTCACATTCCTTTACATCTTTGGGTAGGGCGTTCCACGTTGATGTGGCATAATTGCGAAACGTGTTTAGTCCCTTGTTTGAGCCGAATCTGGGTTTAACATGATTTGTTGAGCTTCCTCTGGTGTCGTGGTATTCACTGACCTTTGGGAAGTATTTTGACATGTACATGGGTACCTTAGTCGTATAGTGTATCTTGTAGACCAGGCCCATTGCAAGTTGCTGTACTCTGTCGTCTACTCTAAGCCATCCTAGGTTGAGTACTTTATTATCTAAAGATGGTAAGTTAGAGTGTTGTGTTCATTCATAGTTAAAGACAGTAGAGGTTGAGTACTGCTTTATTATCTAAAGATGGTAAGTTAGAGTGTTGTGTTCATTCATAGTTAAAGACAGTAGAGGTTGAGTACTTTATTATCTAAAGATGGTAAGTTAGAGTGTTGTGTTCATTCATAGTTAAAGACAGTAGAAGTTGAGTACTTTATTATCTAAAGATGGTAAGTTAGAGTGTTGTGTTCATTCATAGTTAAAGACAGTAGAGGTTGAGTACTTTATTATCAAAAGATGGTCAGTTGGAGTGTTTGTTTGAACAACAAAATAAACAAAAAATAGCAATGCAAAAAAAATACAAAGCTAATTTGCTGTGAAAATAAAAGATAATAAAGATAGAATAAAAATAAGACTCTTGTCTGAAAAGGAATAGGAAGAAGCAATGTTCTTATCAGGCCCAACCCCTTAACACTTTTTTCACCTAATATTCCTTTTTTTATATTTCCTTTGATATATCAATCACTTCATCATTAGTCCTACATTAACCAAGTACACCATCAAACTGTATTAAATTGTCTGCAAAGTAAATAATCTGCAAACAAAATCACTTGACGATCAGTCCATGTATCAAGTAAATAGTATATAATGATATATATTCATTACCGTTAATAAATTATACGTTACTTACATTTGCATAGACCTTCTCCGAAATATTATTTGTTTTAAACAAAGAAAAGTATCCATTAGATTAGGCAATGCAAATTCTGTAATGTTCACTTATTTTGCCATATTTCAGTTACTGTGTAGAAGTGTGGGGCAACAATACATGAATAACATGAAGCCATTAGTACAAGCCATCTTTTTTGTAAGAATGATTCATGAAGTGGATTCAAGAGAACACACTAACAGACTGTTGATTAAGTCAGGACTTGTGAAACTTAAAGATGTAGTTGAGTTACAGACAGTATTAGACAGGGCAAAAAGCAGAGTATTACCAGAAGGTTTGCTTGTTTTTAGCTCAGAGGACGAGAACCATAAAGTTAAGTATGTAGGACTTTAAAGCAGATGTGTATTTCAGTATATGGCGTAAAAGTGTGGGTTTCTCCACAGAAAGATTTAAAGGGTTGTATAAATATCTTTCTGTTCAAGAAAATGTATAAAGAACAATCAGACTATGAAGGTTTCCTTAGTGATATAGTGAATGATTGAGTATGGCTATGATTCTATTTTAGTTTTTCTTTTCTTCCTCTCATGTAACTGTAAGTATTGATTTGTTGTTGATCATTTTAATTGACAGACAATCTTTTTCTATTGTATATTTATTGTTTTGAGTAAAGGCCAGGAAAAATAACATTTGGTCATACAATGTGCAAATTGAAATGTGCTTTGATCTGCTTTTTTCTTTTCTGGAATTCAGAAAATAATGCATTGCCCTGGGCAGAACAAATATTTATTAAAAAAAATGAACTTGATTTAAAAAGACGTTGGTCTGAGAAGGTTAGTTAATGCTATTAATAACTGACAGTGAATGTGCAATCGTGAATTAATTTAACTGAAAGAGAACAGTCTGCAGGTTATGGTGCTTCTGCCATACTTACCTAGGACTGCAGTATCCATTCCTTACCAGACGGGGGAGACAAACCAAAGCTATTTCTTCATACTAGTAGTTAGTGAGGTTTCATGTGTTCTGGTTGGGGGCATTGATTGATTGATTGATTGATTGATTGAACATTTTTATTAACAGATTGCAGAATGGGTACAGTACAGTACAGCTCAATACACACAATTGTTAAGGAGATGCAGACAAGAGAAAGACTTTCCTCTTGTTTACATCAGGGTCCCCCATTTTCAATTCATGACATTTATGACATACACAACATACAGATATAAGAATCTAATCTAATCATCTAATCTAATCATGACATTTATGACATACAGATATACAGTACTGTTACATTTGTGACATACAAGATATGCAAATATACAGTACTGTTAAACAGATCCTAACAGTAAATATATACATACAAGGGGGAGGGAAATGTACATTAGGAGGGGGTGGGTGGGTGGGAGGGTGTTCGTACATTTACAGAGATTATGTATGGCCATGGTCGGATGAAGTCAGTTGATGCTGTGCGGACCAAGATGCTGCAAAAAATGGTGGGTCTTGATAAAGTCCTGGATGCAAAGTCCAAAGTAGACCTTGAACGCCTGCCTCCTGCCAAGGTCTGTCTCATCCCACATGTACAGCGAGTCAACTTCAGAGTTGCCTGCTACAAAAGAGCAGACCAGCCAATATTTGAGATGCCCAAACCCTATGATGAGGATATGGGCTGGGAGAAGATGATGGATGAGGCCGTGTTAGAGCCTGTCTGGACGATTGGACCCATCCTCCCTCCTTCTCTTGTTGAGGTACTGGCCCAGAAAGCGGAGTCAGAAGAGCAAGAAGCTCTTAATAAGGAGGCAGATTATGCAAAACATAAAGTGGATGAGGAGGATGGAGAGTACAAGTGTGATGAGGATGGAGATTGGAGAGATAGACTTTGACGATCTCTTTGATGATGATAGGTTTTAATGTTGTGCCAACAGAGAAGATGTACTGTAATAGTACTTTGTTTGAACCTTAACAAAACATATTTCACTGGATTTCAAATTGTATAGGAAAATGTGTTAATTTGTCTATGTAGAACAAATTAGTCTTCCACTTTTGGCCTTGTTTACACAAAATCTACAATATTTAGGGCATAACAGCATGATACAATCTTTATTAACATTGTATTTCCAACCTCAAATTGATCTCATCTGATGGACTACATTAGAGTAAAGTTAGAAAATAGAGATGTGATCTAAACATTTTCAGCTTTTTTTGCATTTTCTTGTCTTGAAATAGAATCAAGATGTGTTTGAATCTTAAAAAAATAACTATTTTACTGAATTCCTTGGGTCAATATTGTTTGGGGAAATGTTTTAATTTGTCTCTATATGTTGTTAACTTCAAAAGTTATGCTGTTTACTTTTTCAGGTTTTCGTTCAGGATAGGTGTAATAAAGGGTTAAAAATAAACCCCATGGGACATTATTTCAACCGGTTACCTGTTAAAATCTTAAAATAGACACGTCAAGGATTAAGAAAAAACACGTGGCGAAAAGAAATCCAGGCCATGTAGGTGGACCTGTTTCCATCTAGACTAATACATACGAGGGGGAGGAGACTGAATGAATGAATGAAAACTTTATTTAACAGATTGCAGAATGTGTACAATACAGTACGGCTCAATACATACAATTGTTAAGGGGATGCAGACCAGAGAAAGACTTTTGTCTTTCATTGGGAGGGGGTGCAAGGTGCAAGCATAGGGAGGGGGGGGTTGGACATTTACGGGGGCCTCCCGTAGGTGCTCTTTGTTCTCAGTGTTGGGACAACCCCTCATCCTGTAAAGACAAAAAGGACATTTTCCCTAGGCAGACTTTCTTCTTTTAGGCACTGTGGTCAATTCAGTTGATGATAGAAGCAGCTGTCCATAATGTTTTGTCCAGTGTGTGTGTGTGTGTGTGTGTGTGTGTGTGTGTGTGTGTGTGTGTGTGTGTGTGTGTGTGTAGATATGTAACAGGCAAACGTCCTTCATGGAAAACCTCAAGACGAGTCTACAGCTCCTCGTCACACCCTAACTTCGGCTCAGGCTCTTCATCGGTTTTGGCCTCCACGCCGTGTTTCATGTCAACATTTACCAGTTGGTCTGGAACCCTCCCAGTTCCCAGGGGCGACTTGCTCTCAAAGCAGACCTCCAACGTGCCATAGTCCTCTGTGATAAATGCAAACTTCCCTTTCGTTGCATCTTCCTTTGAGTAAAGAGTGTGGCTTGAGGAGTCTGTGATCTTCACGTTCGTTTTGGTGTTTGACTGTTCGCTGATTTCATACTCCCCCGCGACAAGGACATTTCTGTGGATCTCTTCCCGTAAACACTTTCTCGAATTGACGGGTAAAAAGAAAGACGTTGAGAATACTGACTCAAGGAGAACCGGTAGAAGCAGTAGTACAGCAAACCGAGCCATGGCTGATGTCAACCAACCCGGCGGAGTTCCTTCACATTAGATGCGAAGCGGCGTGATTTTTTTCCGTAGCCGCATTTCTCGGAGACGCTCTCTGATTGGCCACTGACGTTTCTGGTCATGTGACATGTGCGCCCAATCGCGTGACGCCTGTGTCTTTGCCCATTTCCGCCTCGAACAGCATGCAAACTACCTAACGCCTAGTTTATCACTGGATAAGCTTAGGCGACGCTTTCGAAGTTGGTTAAGGTTAGAGTTTGGAATCAGGGCTGGTGTTCTATCGAGTTGTTTTGGGGGTTATTCAGGATGCTGAATCCATTTATGATACTTAAGAGAAGAAATGTATTTCAAAATTGCAATATTTACTGGAATTTACCAATTTTTTATGAATTTTCAGTTTATAAATGTTTCAGAAGATGCTGAATTTATAGATCATTTTCATGAAAAGTTCAATTGTAAACAGAATGATAATAATAATAATAACTTACATTTGCAGAGCGCCTAATGGGGTACTCTAGGCGTTTATGCTTGGTTACTGGGGTAACTGCTGCAGGTGAGCTCTGCCATGAGTCCACGTGGCAGCGGAGCTGTTTGTTGCCACAACTAGAAACTATTCTACTGGATTTTTGTATGTAACTGACCTTATAAAATTTCCTCAGAACCCCAGTTCCTAGCCTTGACTAAGACTTCAGTGTGCTAATCGTTAACGCAAAACTTCCAAGTGAGTAGTGGCTAATTTGCACCATGATCTCATTCCTACTGTGGCAACGAGCAACTGCAGCTGCAGAAAATACAGACCCCTGATTTTCAAGGATTGTTGTTTCAATGCAAGTAAGTTGAGAAAATATAAACAGATACACAAACTGTGGTTTTATTACTATCCAATAACAAACACTGAATATAATATGATCACAAGCTGTCAGATGGCTAATGTTAACCCTAAGAGCTAGCTTACTACAGTAAGCTAGCTCTACAATAAGCTAGCTCTACAGTAAGCTAGCTCTACACAGTAAGCTAGCTCTACACAGTAAGCTACAGTAAGCTAGCTCTTAGGGTTAACGTTAGCCATCTGACGGTAACTAATGTTAATGCATAGCTAGTTAGCTATGTTAGCAATGTATGTCATGTAGGGGTGTAACGATTCAACCTCACAATGATTAGATTCGATTACGATTCTTCAGGCAACAATTCAATGCATCATGAAATCTCTTCATTTGACCACGATTCGATTCGATTAATTTTCTATCAGTTAATTCCTCCAAAAATGTTGAAAACACAAATGTGGCTGGGGGAACTGATTCACTCAGCATGAATGGACTATAGGTCAACAAAAACAATACACACAAAAAAAAATATCTTTTTAAAGATTTAAATTTTTTTCCGATTATAATCGATTCTAACATTTTCGAATCGATGCAGTTGAATCGTCACATTAGAATAGATGCATTTCGATGCATCAGTGAATCGTTATACCCCTAATGACATGAATGTGTGATTATTACCTAGCCTCGCGTCACCAGGCTCTATCCCTTGTCACACAGAGAAGCATCAAGTTTGATTAAAAATATTGTATAGAATATTCATATGGTACTTTTGCTCTCCTTAATGTAGAATTGTGTGATAGAAGATCTGAGGCACTGAGGCAGAGAGAGACCCAAAAGGTAATGCAAATACCAGTCAAGTTCATGTAAGATACCAATAACATGGGAAATACATGTTTTCATTGGAATAGTGAACAGCCCGTCCGAAATGTACATTCTGGCAATGTATCCATATTGCTCTGTAATGTAGAGTGGTGTGGTAGTGCAGAGACGGTGGATACAAATAGTGCATTCTTCTTTTGTTAATTTCAGATTGACATGTCAAGGAAGAAATGCCTATTGGAGCCCTGTGACGGCAAGGACAATGACTTCAAGACATCTGGACCAAAAGGCATTACAGCTTTGCTTCAGAGGAGTGAAGAGCTTGACGATTCAGCTACAACTGAGACTTTATCGAACATCATTGCTACCCATGGTGTGTCAGCCTCTGTAGTTTGTCACAAATCATGTTATAGCTCATATAGCTCTAAGTCTAGAAAGGCAACCAAACGCAAGCTCAGCTCATCTGATGGTCAGCTAGGGAAACGTATGTCTCGTTCTCATGCCTTTGACTTTTCTAAACAATGTCTGTTTTGTGGTATCATTTGCGAACCCAAAGACACCAAACACCCTGATAGATGGAAGCCAGTGAAACAATGCCGGACTGTTGAGAGACCAGGAATGCAATCCTTCAAAAACATCATCTTGTCTAAATGTGATGAGCGCCAGGATCAATGGGCTGAGGAAGTGGCTCTACGGGTAAATGCCGTCCTGGACCTGCATGCAGCCGATGCCCAGTATCACACCAAGTGCTACGATGACTTCAAGAGAGTTTCCTCAAGTGCAAGTTCCCAATGCAGACCGTTTGATAGCTATTTAGCTGCTGTCATTGACCACATGAATGCAGACAAGTCATCAACCTGGACAGTGTCAGAGTTACATGATATATATGTAGCCAACTCCGGGCACCTCTGCAGTAAGCAGATACTATCTAACTTGTGTGACTTTTATGGCGATGCTGTAGCTGTCATGAGGGTAGAAGGGTGCCAGACTATTGTTGGTTTTAGACATTCCATGAGTAAGTCACTCAAACTGGTCAAACAAGAAAAAACCACTGCCGCTGATGAAGTTATCACCAAGCTTGTGAAGAGAGTGCAAGCTGAGGTGCAGAATATTCCCTTGCACCGTGAATATGACCTTGGCAGCTTCCAGCATGACAAGATCATACAAGCCACAAGTCCATCCCTTTTGAAGTTTGTCTCCTGTCTGGTATCAAAGGAAGGAAAAGTGACCAAACCATCACTTACACTCGCTCAGTGCATCCAGCAGCACATCAGTGGGAGCTGGAATCAGACAACCCTGGGGCTTGCCGTAAGACTCCACCATAAATATGGTAGCGCAGAGCTGGTCAAGAATCTTAACGAGCATGGCATTGTCACCACCTACGATGAAGTCATACGGTTCCGGAAGTCAGCTGCCAAATATGTTTCAGAGGACCCAGAGAAGTATCTGCGCACAGTTGGCTTGGAGAGGCAGATTGGCCCCACAGTTGGGGTGATAATTTTGATCTTGTGGTCTTCACACGGAACGGTCGCCGCACGACTCATGCCATGGCCACTCAGTTTGTGCAGAATCCTGCAGGTATTCTGTTCCCTGGAGGAGCCACTCCTGGTGGTGGGGTCATGTCACTAAAACTACCTCGTCTGACAAAGCTTGACGCTGGGAAACTCTGTCTGGCTCACAAGAGCAGTTTTGTGATCGAACATTACACAGGCCCCAAGAAGATGACACCACCAGCTCTGAAGTCCCAAGAACTGATGCTATCCAAGATGCCATCACACAGAGTTTGTCAAGAGCACAGAAGAAGGATGCTGCTTGGTTCTCGCAGCTCCACTCTTCCCCTCTTCCCCTGGACTGGTCAGCATACAATGCTGTGCAAGATCGCAGTGATGATAACAGAGTTACAAAACTGAAGACCATAAGTGTCTTTGGACCACTACTTGACTCCCCACCTGCGCACCCTGATACAGTGCTTAGTACCATGGCCTACTTAGACACATCACTCAAGCAACTCGGTATGAGCCAAAGCCATATAACATTTGATATGCAGCTATATGTGGTTGCTTGCCTCATCAAGTGGAGTGATCCGAAGCGATGGCCTTCAGTGACTCTCAGACCTGGGATGATGCACACACTCATGTCATTCATCGGCTCAATCGGAAAACTGATGAAGTCAACCGGTGTGGAGGAGCTTGTGCGTGCGTCATTTGGAGGCCTGACATCAATCTTCAATGGGAAGGCCTGGCCCAAGGCTATGCGAGCCTTCCGCATGGTTGTTTCTGCTCTTCTTCATGACTTCCTAGAGGAGGGAGAGAAGACTCATGAGCACATGACAGCATTCCTGGTGAAGGCCAGATAGCACCCCACTGGCCAGCTATGGGTGGATTGTTTCATCCTCCCAACCCTGATAGCTCTCAGGTTCTGGCGAGCAGAAAGAGAGGGTGACTGGCTGCTTCAACAACACTGTCTTGAAGAGATGCTCCCCTATTTCTTCGCTGCTGGTCATCACCACTATGCAAGATGGATCACCTGGCATCTGCGTGACATGCAGAACCTTCCTTCTACTGCCAAGGATGACCTCCTTGCTGGAAGCCATGTGTGCCGCCACTCAGACAGTGCAGCTGCAGTGAGTGCAGATATGTTTGGGGAGCAAACATGCATCAAGCAAGGTAAGGGAGTCGGGGGCCTGAAGGGCCTCTCTACTAACCCTGAGCAGGTTGCTGTTTGGATCCAGTCTTTCGGTATCTGCTCCTATCTCTCCAAATCCATGGATGAGATATACGATGACGCTGACACACCAGATAAAACAATTCACCCCAACAAACACAAAGAGGAAGGTAAAGCAAGGCAGGAGTTGGACACAAAGGACCGAGCTGAAATCCTGAAAGTACTTCAGGAAAACTCACATCCGCTCACCACAGAGACAGCAACACTCCGCCATATCATAAACGGCCAGGTGGCAGATGGAAAGGTGAATGTGCAGGATGCATTGAAGATAGGACAGGACATGAGCACAGAGTTCTCTTCAACACTTCCTGAGGGCTTTCATGCACCCATCAAAAAAAAGGTGGTAACAATGGAATTCACCACAAAAAGGGTGAAGGTGAATGAAAATATCACATGTGACCTAGAGGCTCTCTTTGCTCGGCTACTAGTGGTGGGAAGCAAGAGAAGCATGGAGCTGTCTGACCTTTTCAACTACGAGCTCAGCCCAGTCCCTGCATCCATCATCAATGAGTATGGATGCCTCAGGAAGGGGAACAAGTCTGTGATTGTCCAGCGTCTTGGAATCCTTGAGCCTGATCCCTCTGTCCCAGATGTTGTACTTGTTGATGCATCGCAACTCATCTACCACGTGGTGTGGCCATCATCAGGCACCGTTGCTGACCTCGCAGCTGGCATGGGGCACCGGCTTAAACGCTACAACACTCAAACATGTGTCATCTTTGACCGCTATGAGCAAGTGTCTGCCAAAGACCATGAGAGGCAGAGACGAGCTGGGGAGAGCTCCACAGAGTACCACCTTTCAGTGACAACTCCTCTACCTAGTCGCGAAAAAGTGATGAAGAACAAAGCTAACAAACGGAGACTGGGTGAGCTTCTGTGCACACACAGTATAGGAGATCACATCACAATGGTTAGTAGAGCAGACAGCATTGTCACACATGACAAGGCCGATGTCTCCCTGATCTCATACATGCTGGATGCCACCATCAGTGGAGCTAAAACAGTCCGCATTCTCAGCGATGACACTGATGTGTTTGTCCTGATGGTCTACTGGTGCTGGAAGAGGGACATCACCTGTCATCTACAGATGGAGAGATGGGATGGGACTGTCCTCAACATAAATCTGACAGTAGAAAACCTTGGTGAGCAGTGTCGCTCCATCCTGGCTATCCATGCTCTCTCCGGATGTGACACCACCTCTTATCCATGTGGGAAAGGAAAGGTATCTGCGCTTAAGGCCATGACAGCAGTATCTGGTGATCTGCTTCACATCATTGGAGAGGAGGGAACTACAGATTCACAAATCACAGAGACAGTGAAGAGTTTCTTCCTGGCTCTGTACAACCAGAGAAGATCAGCATCTCTCAACAATGCCACATATGAAATCTACAGAAAGCGCAAAATCCCCCCAGCACTGAAGACACTGCCTCCGACAGACCTTAACGCTCTTCTCCATGGACCACGTGCCCATCTACAGGTGCTGCTTTGGAAAGCAGCAGACCGCCCAGACCCACCAGCTGTGGACATCACAGAGTTTGGATGGAACAAGAAGGAGGGTGAAAAGGAGGGAGAGGAAGTCATCATGCCTGTCCTGGATGGAAGCCCAGTTGCTCCGCCTGCCCTCTTGGAAATGATTAGTTGCAACTGCAAAGCAGGTTTGAAGCCATGTTTAAAAGCAAAGTGCAGCTGCGTAGCTGCAGGCCTGGCTTGTACCAACTACTGCTTCTGTAAAGGCAATGACAGCACATGTTGCAACTCACTGACACACTCGCAGCAAAAAGAAGATGACATTAAAGTAAATTCAGAGGAAGATGAAGACAGTGGGGAGGAGTTTGATCATGAGGAGTTTGATGATGTGGATTCAGAGTTCTGAACACGGTAGCCACTTTCTGAGTGAGAAGTAATTATCTACTATGCAGTAGGAGGAAGTGCATATTGTTATGTTGTGGCCTATATGCTTGAGTAATGTAAATACCTTTCTTTTGTTATTTCTGTTTTATTAAGCTATGTTATTGTACACCAGTTGCATGTTGTACCAGTTTTAATTTAGTTTTTCCAATTTGCTGTGAGTCTTTGTCTTGACAACGCAGATCTTTATAAACCTGCCTATCTACTGTACTATGACAATATGACATTACCATATGAACTATTTGGGGTCAGTAGAGATATTGTGAATACATAATGTCTGTGCTGTCAAAATGTAATAATTTCAGTGTCCTCTAAAACTTTCTAATTGACTGAAAATGCACCAAAATTGCACCAAAATTAGTTGAAATTTGGATTTTCTTTTTAAATATTGCAATTTCATAACTCTTGAGTATCACCAATGGATTCAGCATCCAGAATAACCCCCAAAACCACTCCAACATTGTTGAAATTGATCAAGTAGTTTCTGAGATTTGTCCATTTAGGCGATTATGCAAATTTTAGCTAATTATGCAAATAAAAAAGTTGCCCAACATTTACAACTTAGCATCCGGCAGTTTCTAAGTGCTGGTGACCCATACTATCCATATCTATCATAAAAGTTTGGTGGTTCCAAAATTTCCGGGTTCATCGTGTTGGCAAATAGACTATTACACTAAATGGTAAATGGCTGCATTTAAATAACAGCTTTTATCCAAAAGCGCTTTACAATCTGTTCCTCACATTTTACCCATTCACTCATACAACACTACTCATCACTGGTACTATTTAAGACCTCCTTCTGTATTTCATTGGAAAATAATACATGTTACATTATCTTGAAAATGGAGCAACGTTTGGCTGGTTGAAAAGAAGAAATAAGAGCAATTTAGCCAAATATGGAATGAAACACTACATGCTCTGTAGAGATGAACAGCTTCTTGTTTTTCGTCTTCTGAACAGCAGGACACGTGGGACAGGCTTTCGGGGGGGACTGACGTCTGGAGATGGACGTGGCGGGTGCTGATGGGCTGATCTCGGTGCCAGGCGGGGTCACCGCACTGCAGGGCGTGCCAGGGCTGGACCATGGCAATTCACACTGAGCCATCGATGGTGGTCTCTGTGGACTAGCTTTCTGTGTTTGGCTGGTCCTCAAGTATTAACTATTTCTCGCTGCTCCTTTTAACATGAACTATAGCTAAATATGAAAAAGAATGACCTTAAATATTGAGTATTTCCTGTAGAGGTCTTCCCTTTAAATTTGTTCCTCTGCTTCCAGCACTGACTGAGGGCTCCAATTGCATTGACTTTTACGTCGACATTTAACTTTTTTTTTTACTTATTACTGTATATTTTGGGTGTATATTTTAGAATGTATATACATATTTTAGAATGTATATCCCTGACCATATTTTTATTCTTATTTGTGATTACCTAGATGTTTATTGTGAGCGATCTGTAGTGCTGAATTTCCCTCGAGATCAATAAAGTACTTCTATTTTATTCTGTAGATAGGTTGTTTTCGTTTTGATGTTCTGTTATTATCCTTTTTTTTTTGTTTTGTTTTGTAAAACAATGAGAATGAAACGTCTCACTGACGGAGACGTGTCCTGAGGACGGCGTGGCTCAACACCACCGAGGCAGCTGGGAGGTCAGAGGTCAGGGGGCACGAGGACAGCGTGGCTCAACACCACCGAGGCAGCTGGGAGGTCAGAGGTCAGGGGGCACGAGGACGGCGTGGCTCAACACCACCGAGGCAGCTGGGAGGTCAGGGTGGCTCAACACCAACGAGGCAGCTGGGAGGTCAGGGTGGCTCAACACCAACGAGGCAGCTGGGAGGTCAGAGGGCATGAGGACGGCGTGGCTCAACACCAACGAGGCAGCTGGGAGGTCAGGGTGGCTCAACACCAACGAGGCAGCTGGGAGGTCAGGGTGGCTCAACACCAACGAGGCAGCTGGGAGGTCAGGGGGCACTTGTAGCCTACAGGCTCCACATAGTCGGGCGGAGCGGACTGGGCAGACGTCCGCGTCGCTCACTTGGTGTCGCGTGATTAAATTTCTCGGAGACGCTCTCTGATTGGCACTGACTGACGCTCTCTGATTGGCACTGACTGACGCTCTCTGATTGGCACTGACTGACGCTCTCTGATTGGCCACTGACGCGTTTGCCCAATCCGTGACGAGCTGTGTCTTTGCCCATGTCCTCGTCAAACAGCCTGCAAACTACCTGGCATTCTATCGCCATGCTCTAAGACAGACTCTAACCTTAACCAACTTCGAAGAGTGCCTACGCTTAACCAGTGTAGAAACAGGCGTCGGCCAATCAGAGAGCGTCTCCGAGAAATGCGGCGTACATATGTAATCACGCCTTGGTGTCACACAGAAGGCTGCTCGGCGTGTTGGTTGACATCGACCTGCATTAAAAGCGACACTGATCAAATGTCAGACCGTTTCAATTAATACCAGATGTAAACTTTTACAATACAAATGGGTCTATAGAATATACAATGACACCAGAGAAATTACACAAGTGTGGGGTAGAGGTGGGGACCCTGTACCACTGTATGTGGTGGGAATGTGACAAGATGCAGGAGTGTTGGAAAGAGATTCTGGAGCTCATCTCCGAGCTGACGGAGATAGAAGTCCCGATCGATCCTAAGTTATGTTTACTACACATGTACCCAGAGAACTTTCCAGCTAACACTAGAAAGAGGAAATTGATACCTTTTTGTCTGTTACAAGCCAAGAGTGGTTGCTCTAAACTGGAAGGAGATGCAGAGACCAGGATCTAAACAATGGTTAAAGGAAGTGTCAGAGAATTTGGCAATGGAAAAGCTAACCTACATACAAAAGGGGAAAAAGGAACAGTTTGAGAGGACATGGGTGACATTTGTAGGGTTCTTGAAAGGTGTGAGAGTGTAAAGGAAAGAGATAGGAGAAATGAGTTTGGGGATAGGAAAAGGAAACAGATGGGGGTGGAGGCCGAAGAGGGTTTTTTATTTTTATGATTTCTTATGACTCATTTTACTGTATTTCTTTGTTGAATGTTTATGTGAATGTCGATTTGAACTATAGAGTTGGGGAAGGGAGGGGGTTGAATTGTATTTTTTGTCCTGTATTTTTGTCGTATATGTGTAAAAAAAGAAAAATACAATAAATATATTGTAAAAATAAAAAATGTGACACCAATCTGCATTTTACTCTGAACACTCGCTCCGTGCCAAGAGAGAGTGAGTAGGGCAGGATCATGGTTCTATGGGTAGGATTGGTCCGGTAAAACTTTGGCAGGTAGACGCTCAATTTAGTTTTACTATCGCTAATCGTTATCCATTCCAATTCATAATCATTTGGACCATGTCTTTTTTTCATCATCTGAAGAAACTTGAGAAGTTTGGCTTTTCTAAAAGTGTGTAAAACTGCGAGTTTTATTTCAAAATATTGCAAACGGAGATAAACTACTCTTTATTTTGACATCGGTGGACGACGCCATGACAGAAAGTGTAAATAGTCCGCAAGGATTGTGGGAAATGTAGTAAACTGGCACGAGAAATGTAGAAAATTGGTACGCGGTGGTACGCTTGACTATGAAACCTCAAACGACTGCGGACATGCCGTGCGGAGTCCGGTCCGCTCACAGTATGCCCGACTCTGTGGAGCCTAAGCCTGTTTGATGCTGTAAAGACCTTACAAAGTGAACCAGCCTAAGCCTGTTTGACGCTGTAAAGACCTTACAAAGTGAACCAGCCTAAGCCTGTTTGACGCTGTAAAGACCTTACAAAGTGAACCAGCCTAAGCCTGTTTGACGCTGTAAAGACCTTACAAAGTGAACCAGCCTAAGCCTGTTTGATGCTGTAAAGACCTTACAAAGTGAACCAGCCTTAAGCCTGTTTGATGCTGTAAAGACCTTACAAAGTGAACCAGCCTAAGCCTGTTTGACGCTGTAAAGACCTTACAAAGTGAACCAGCCTAAGCCTGTTTGACGCTGTAAAGACCTTACAAAGTGAACCAGCCTTAAGCCTGTTTGATGCTGTAAAGACCTTACAAAGTGAACCAGCCTAAGCCTGTTTGTTACCAATACAAGAGTGGCTCAAATGCATTTTAAAATCACTCAAGGAAAGGATGTTCAAAAATGGCATTTATTTAAAAAAGAAAACCACCATGTTGACTTCGTGCCTCTTTTTTAAAACACAAAAGTTGGAGATAGAAAATGGCATCGGACATCTACACAAAGCGTCCCGTAACACAACCAATAAATTAAATATTCTTCCGGATCTGTGAAACAACATAATAGCTTTTTTTCCCCCCTCAACAAAACAAAGAAAGAAAAACATTTCGACAGACCCATCCCACAATGACCAGATTCTCATAACATTTGGGGGTTGATGTCGTTGAGAAGACGTGACGTTCAGTAGTTCAGGGCGTCTTGGCGGCGAGGCGAGGTCGACATGCTGCCGGCTCTCTGGGAGTGTGTTCCTCATTCAAAAACCATAACTTGCAGTTATTCTCTAGCTAGGCCATATGTTTCTATCGTCTGGCAACATCTAACCGTTGGATTCTGACCAAACTCAAATCAACTGGAGCGAAACAGGCGACTTCCATCTTATCGGAGCGTCCCGGATGCAGTTCCACCCCGACGCTCCGGGCGAAGACACGTCCTCCAGAAGCAGCCAAGTGGCTTTTTCAGATCAGAACTGTAATGACTCTGAAAGGACATCTTTTGAGTTGCGTCTTCTCCGTGGTCGCCCCGCTGGGATTGAATTGCATCCGACTGAGCTTGAAGCCAACACTGGAGCCCGGGGGGGAAAACAGGACTCGCTCATTCGTGGCTCAATCAAAGAGAGATGTCTCGGTCTAATCCATCAGCACGGTGCCAGACCACCGGAGAGGGAATGGATCTGAGTTGAAGATAACCGGAATTATATCCATTTAGAATGAATTTCAAAAACTGATGTTACATAAAGTAAGACAGGAATGTCAGCTGTTTTGAGACGGTATAAGTTCATCAAGTGAGGTAACGACGATTAAAAGGAAAAGAGAAAGCGAGGTACCATCGCCCGGATACTGTTAATATTATCGTTATTGGTATTACATGCATGTTTTTGTCGACGCCGTGCGCTCTGGAAGACCAGCGAAGCACACACTCGACTCCCGACTCATCAGCGCTCATTTAACAGTAAGTCGAGAACATCTCACTTCTACGCTCCTTCCAGAGACCACGTCTTCACAGTGGTACCTCCGTGCCACCTGGGGGGGGGGGGGGGCTGGATCTGAACTAGATGTGAGAACCTTGCAGTCAGCTGGTGCGGGAGCGGTGGCCCGCGGGGCGGCAGAGGCTTAATACCTTGCTTAGCTCCGCTAATGCAGTTAAATGTAACAGAGCAGACTGAGTGACCTACACCGTTAGGCCTGCGAGAGGCGCTATAGCGACGACGACACGAGCCAATGTCAGGGTTCCCACAGACATTACTAAATGAAATTCAAGGACAGGACTTTCAAGTACTTTCCCAAGCACTATTTTTTTCATTTTAAAAGGGCATTTAAAAGGATACAATTTCAAGGACCTTTTAAGCACCTTGTTAAAAAAAATTGGCTGTTTAAGGAATGCAATGTGCACGTCTCTCACTCAACCCCCCCCCCCCACACACACAGAGAACACCGTACAACAAACCAAACCCATGAGGAGGCAGACAGCAGGTGGACTGAAGCTGCACCTCCTTTCCTTTATACAACACAGCGCTGAAAGCCACATTTCTAATACGTCTAGGGGCCGTCTGCGACGCAGCGTGCCGTGGTTTAAGTAGCGCCGGGGTCTTAACTTGGCTCGGTGAAGTCCCTTCTTCCTGTCGTCAGCCTAATCCCCGGCTAGCGGCCTGCTAATGCTTCCCCTGCTTTTAGAAACCCTTGCTCTGCGGCGTCGAGTCCATGCACACAGAGAGAGAGATAGCCTGTGCTGTTTACTGTAAGGCAATAGCTACAACAAAACTGCTTCACTCCGCAGAACGTGAAGCAAACGAGAGCCTGTATCGAGTTGGCGTCCGGGGGGAGGGGGGGGATATCGCACAGTCATTCAGAATTTGATCTCTGGGACGTCGAGGGAGGTTTACCGCTTCTGCCCAGGCCTGCGTTTGTTTTCGAGCCGATCGGTTCAAGATTTGGAGGTCAGAGGCGCCAGAAGCTCTCAGCTTCCGAAAACACCGTCTGCACTGGCTTTGACTGTGCTGTTTAAAAGAAGAAAACAACTCTCCTCCCAGTCCCCACTTCCCTAAAACACCATCTGCATAAATAAGTGACGACATCCAACATTCTGGTTCTAGACACCGTTCCCCACAGAGTCTTGGGTGATGTGTGGCGGGTGGATACTAACCAGAACAGGACCGATATCTGATACTAGTATCGGTACGGGTGCATACTAACCAGAACAGGACCGATATCTGATACTAGTATCGGTACAGGTGCATACTAACCAGAAGAGGACCGATATCTGATACTAGTATCGGTACGGGTGCATACTAACCAGAAGAGGACCGATATCTGATACTAGTATCGGTAGGGTGATACTAGTATCGGTAGGGTGCATTCTAGTATCGGTAGGGTGCATACTAGTATCGGTAGGGTGCATACTAACCAGGGGAGAGATGACGACTACAGCGCGGCCGTGAATTTATTTATTTTTTGGTCAGTTCCACGTCCCGCTTGACATTCAACTGGAATTAGTTTTCTCTGCACTGATAAAAATTAACAATATGTGATTGAAGGCTGTCAGCTGAGGACCTCAACATGTGAATGATGAGAGAAAAAAAAATAAAACATCTGACTGAACGTCAACATTTCCCACCCGAGGTGTCAGTGTCAGTTGAAGAAAATACATAAACAGGTTTATTTTATAAAAAGAAAGAAAAATAATTATTGCACTGGTTTTCATGTGTCCGGATGGGCGGCCATATAAATAACAATGACGAGAACAGTAAAGTAACAATAATAACGCTAATAATAATAATAAAAACAGTTACTAAGGTCCCCCCCCGCGAAGCCCCTCCCCCTTGGCGTTCACCACTGCTGCCAACTGAAGTCGTCGTTGGAGCCGAACACCAGGAAGAAGCCCAGGATGGTCGCGAAGATGACCACGTTCCCCGTCAGCACCAGAGCACACGCCCCCCAGGCGATCTGGAGGAAACACAGTCACAGTTCAGCTCAACACCCGCTCTGATTTTCTTTTTAAACAATATGTTTATTAGTATTTTTTTTTCTTTTTTTCAGTTTTACAGCATCAGTTCAACAGTTCAACAACCATACAAAAGGAAATGCTGCCAACTGCCCCCCCTCCCCGAGTTACAGAAAAATAGATACAAAATAAACCACCCCCCCCCCCCCCCTAAAATAAAAATAAAAAATCATTATAGACAAAAGAAAACCCCTCCCCCAGACTAGGACCTCAACAAATTATTTTTTTTCTTTTTTTTACACATTTTGAGAATTTAGTAAACCCAGTTACACCCGTCTAACAGGTGCCCATACTTCTATACCAAACAAATAAATATCTAACGTTACCTCTTTTCTCTTCAAAGAGCAACTAATAACATTTACAGTATCATTCATTGCAATATATACCCATCAGAAAGACAAAAGGGAGCTTCAATAATAGCCTACATCGTCAACCTACTATGTAACACCCGCTCTTATTTAGGGTCAAAGAGGAGAGTGAATGAAGACACCACTAACTTACCATCTTTAGATAATAAAGTACTCAACCTCTACTGTCTTTAACTATGAATGAACACAACACTCTAACTTACCATCTTTAGATAATAAAGTACTCAAGCTCTACTGTCTTTAACTATGAATGAACACAAGACTCTAACTTACCATCTTTAGATAATAAAGTACTCAACCTCTACTGTCTTTAACTATGAATGAACACAACACTCTAACTTACCATCTTTAGATAATAAAGTACTCAACCTCTACTGTCTTTAACTATGAATGAACACAACACTCTAACTTACCATCTTTAGATAATAAAGTACTCAACCTCTACTGTCTTTAACTATGAATGAACACAACACTCTAACTCACCATCTTTAGATAATAAAGTACTCAACCTCTACTGTCTTTAACTATGAATGAACAAATCACTCTAACTTACCATCTGTAGATAATAAAGTACTCAACCTCTACTGTCTTTAACTATGAATGAACACATCACTCTAACTTACCATCTTTAGATAATAAAGTACTCAACCTCTACTGTCTTTAACTAGGAATGAACACAACACTAACTTACCATCTGTAGATAATAAAGTTTGAAAACATTGTACCTATCCTATCTATCTATCCAATCCATTCTAGGACTGAGAGCTGTGCTTTAACCCTTTCACTACCACACTACCAAAGGGTTAACCCTTTCACAACCACACTAGTGAAAGGTTAACCGTCTGTAGTGTGGTAGTGAAAGGGTTAATGGAACGTGAACTCACTACGGCGGCTCTGGCGAAGATGATGGGCAGACCGAAGGCCGAGATGACGATGCCCGTCGTGAGGAAGATGGCCAGCTCTTTGCAAGCGTTGCTGGCCGAGTCCGTGTCGTCAACCACCCGCCGTGAGATGCAGTAAGGGATGGGACAGAGGATGTAGAAGAAGAGGAGGAACAAGGGCCAGTATTTACTGAGAGAGAGAGAGAGAGAGAGAGAGAGAGAGAGAGAGAGAGAGAGAGAGAGAGAGAGAGAGAGAGAGAGAGAGAGAGAGAGAGAGAGAGAGAGAGAGAGAGAGAGAGAGAGAGAGAGAGAGAGAGAGAGAGAGAGAGAGAGAGAGAGAGAGAGAGAGATTAGGGCTGAACAATATATTGAATTCATCTTGATGTTGCAGGAGTCATTTTCTTTATTTTCTTTTAAATTATTTTCAAAGATCCCATGCAGATATATTTAGACCCTTAAACATGTTCTATATTGAATAACAATTTGTATAAATGTGATTTTTTTCAACCACATTGTTCAATAAACTACTGAAAATGGGGGCAGATGATAAAGGGAGAGGTAGAAGATGGAAGGAGAGAGATGATGGAAGGAGAGGTAGATGATGGAAGGAGAGGTAGATGATGGAAGGAGAGGTAGATGATGGAAGGAGAGGTAGATGATGGACAGATAGGTAGATGATGGAAGGAGAGGTAGATGATGCAGGGAGAGTAGATGATGGAAGGAGAGGTAGATGATGGAAGAGAGGTAGATGATGGAAGGAGAGGTAGATGATGGAGGTAGATGATGCAGGTAGAGGTAGATGATGCAGGGAGAGGTAGATGATGCAGGGAGAGTAGATGATGGAAGGAGAGGTAGATGATGGAAGGAGAGGTAGATGATGGAAGGAGAGGTAGATGATGGAAGGAGAGGTAGATGATGGAGGTAGATGATGCAGGGAGAGGTAGATGATGCAGGGGAGAGGTAGATGATGCAGGGAGAGGTAGATGATGCAGGGAGAGGTAGATGATGGAAGGAGAGGTAGATGATGGACAGAGGTAGATGATGGAAGGAGAGGTAGATGATGGAGGGAGAGGTAGATGATGGAAGGAGGGGTAGATGATGGAAGGAGGGGTAGATGATGGAAAGGAGGTAGATGATGGAGGGAGGGGTAGATGATGGAAGGAGGTAGATGATGGAGGGAGAGGCAGTAGTTCCAGCACACAGTTCGTACTCCCGTCTCATCACCTCCCGACTTGTTGAGTCACCCTCTCGTCCCGATCCTTGACCGATTCTGGCTCTCGCCTTGTCCTGATCTCAGTTAAAACGGATAAAACAACTCCTCTCTCGACCACATGTCTAAATGAACACATTGCTTATGCAACAAACGCTAACCATGGCCCCCGCACCTGAGCCCCGCCTCCCACACAGAGCCGACCAGAGGACAGGAGCAGCGTGATTGGCTAAATGTCGTGTCAATCTTATATGAACAAACGCGCATGTAAAACACAATGGGCAATACCGAGGTCATATCCATATATATCGTACGATAAGTCGATAACGTAATTATCGTGACGGGCCTACGAACCGTGCCGTCCCTAGTCCCAAACGACAAATCTTTGAGTTCCCATGGCTCTGCTGCTCCTCCGATCTTTTAAATCCCAAGTTCCCAACCATCTCCCAAATAATTGCTACATGGTGTCGTCTCATCCTAGATCTCGTTACTTTGAAGATACATTGATTTGATATAGGGATGTTCGATATTTGCTTTTTACCGATATATCCGATACCGATATATGCAGGGTTTCTACCCCCCCCCAAAAAACGATATAATTTCAGGTAACTAACATTGCATATCTCTTGTGGTGGAATTAACACTTTCTTTTTGACAATAAAAGTATACATCGATGTGTTAATTTCACTGGATGCATTCAACAAGGCATTCTAAATGTAAACATTATCTGTGCATCTCCCCTTTTCTTCTCTCTCTCCCTCTCTCTTTTCCCTCTCTCCCTTATTTATTGTAAATTTCCTTGTATACTATTGCTACTGTAATTTTGTATTTTATTTACTTTTATGCATGTACATAACCTTGTTTTTGTTGCAGCAATTTGATATATGCTGCCTGTGGTCAAGCCAGGTGGAGGGTGAAGAAACATGAGCACTGCTTAATGTTCAGATTCAAAACACAACAAGTGATATTTGGCCTGCTGCCCATACACTCAAGCCAAGGGAAATATTGACTTCCTCTCCGACAGTCTGACTCACTATAATCATTCAAATCACAACTGAAAACCCATCTGTTCAAACTCGCATATTCACTATACCCCCTGCTTTTTTTTTTGTCATTTTAACTTCACTGTTTTTATACTTCCTGTTGTTTGTTTAAATTTTACCTTGACTTTTAACTGCCTTGCCGTGTATTTTTTTGTCTATGATCTGTAAGGTGACCTTGGGTGTCGTGAAAGGCGCCAACAAATAAAATTTATTATTATTATTATTCATCTCATCTTTTTACCCAGTGTGTGTAACAGCCTTCCCCTCTATAAGCGACTAAAGCTATTAAGCCTTAGCAGAAATGAGATGAGATGAGATAGCAGTAGCACTTAAATTCGCCTTGGTCACTTCCCGTCATATTGGTCAAGTAAGTCTGATGCAATGTGAGGTAATGATGCGCGAGTGCTTGTTCACTTCAGTGATAAAACATAGCTATGCAAATGCCTCTTCATGAACGGAAATAGGATATATATATATGCTATCGGAATTACAAGCTCTTGATTACCAGAGGAGATCACCTGATTATTTTCACATCCATAGTTTCTGTGTTTTGATATAGATGGAAGTGAATTAGTCATCAGCTCATTCACCTTATTCACCTCACTGGCGCCATCTTTATTTTCAGTGCATTTCAGTGAACTGATGACTAATTCACTTCCATGTATCTCAAAACACAAAACCCACAGTGGTGAACAACTGTGAGTCAGGTGATCACTAGGCTGGTAAAGATATGCCTCCTAAAATGTCTAAACGGAAGTACAGGAAGTACAGGCTACAGGCTTTCCGGTTTCGACAAAACAATTATAGAAACGTGTGAAGTGCACAATATTTCCTCGTTTAAGCCACTGCAACGGCTTTGCCTGAAGAATTGACTACATGACCGGGACGTTCTAGCTTGTTTGCCGACAGGATTCGGGAAAAGTTTGGTCCGTTCGGACTTCGGAGGCAGCTTCCAGGGGAAGTACATACACCGTAAATTCTACCCCATAGACACTTTCGGCAGTAGTCCTTTACCAGGCTTTATCTCATGGAGATAAAACTGGGAACGAGGTTAGGTGATCACAAGCTTGGTTTGATTCTGACACATTACATCAAACTCCACCAATATGGTGACAGGGTGAATAAGGTGAATTGAAATGCATCCATAGCGACCTATGAAAACAAAGAATGATCTGATCTCCCAGAAATGTGTCTCGTGCTCGTGTCCCATCGTGCAGCTCCAATCCCACACGGAGAGGTTACTGGGCGGCACGGTGGTGTAGTGGTTAACACTGTCGTCTCACAGCTAGAAGGTCCTGGGTTCGCCGCGTTGCCAGGTACCCAGGTGGGGGTATCTCCCGGGCCTTTCCGTGTGGAGTTTGCATGTTCTCCCCCTGTGCTTGCAAGGGTTTCCCCTCCCAATAAGATAAACGGTGTCGTGTCTCTGACGAAGACGGACAGGAGCACTTGGATTGATCCCCGGGCGCGGCCCACGCCCATGTCTGCTCCCGGCTGCCCTTAGGGGGAAGGACGACGGGATGGGTCAAGTGCAGAGAGACATTTAATTGGCGACTCAGTGCATCTGTGTGTTGCTGTGTGTTACCCATCTTGCATGTGTGTGTTAATCTGCATGACAATTAAAGACTTCTTCTTCTTCTACTACTATATGGGTGTAACTTACTCATACACTTCTTCTTCTACTACTATATGGGTGTAACTTACTCATACACTTCTTCTTCTACTACTATATGGGTGTAACTTACTCATACACTTCTTCTTCTACTACTATATGGGTGCAACTTACTCATACACTTCTTCTTCTACTACTATATGGGTGTAACTTACTCATACACTTCTTCTTCTACTACTATATGGGTGCAACTTACTCATACACTTCTTCTTCTACTACTATATGGGTGTAACTTACTCATACACTTCTTCTTCTACTACTATATAGGTGTAACTTACTCATACACTTCTTCTTCTACTACTATATGGGTGTAACTTACTCATACACTGGGAGGGCACATCCCAGCATGAGGAACATGAGTCCAATGGCCCCACCGAAAGACAGGCTGATCAGAGCTAGATGAGAGACAGAGAGCAACAGTTAGCATTGACAGCCCAGACAGTAGCTCCTTTCACGCTGCCCGTTCAAGCTGGGAACCTTACCCCATTATTCCGTCACGCCGGAACAAACACAGAATGGAAAGATCGCGAGACAGGGGTGTGATGTTTTCATGATGTGATGTGGGGGTTAGCTTGTAAGTTATATCATAAGTAACCAACAACTATTTTCATATTGTGGTGGAGCGCTGCCCCATGCCACTATCCCCACACCACCTACCCACAGGAATATTGCCCTGTACAGTTATTAATTGTTGCATTAAAGGTGGGATAGAACAATGGCTGGCCACATGATATAATAATAACCATAATAATAATGGGCTACATGTTTTATATCTAACTTCTTTGTGTGTGTGTGTGTGTGTGTGTGTGTGTGTGTGTGTGTGTGTGTGTGTGTGTGTGTAGGAGAGGGGGGCTCTAGTATTACTATGGGTGAGGTATTCTCATGTGATGGTGATCAGCTGATTTCACATATACCAGTAGCTTGTCTTAACTAGCTCACGCGCAAGGATTATGTGAAACTGGCGGGGAGGCATGGGGCTTTCACATGGGAGGGGGGGGGTACCTGCTGGCCGCTGCCTACAGTCTTGTACGATACGATACGAACGAATGTCAGAGACCATGGCTGTCACACCGCTTCAGTGTGTGAAAACGCCAAAAGCCGGTTTTAAAGAGCAGTCCCCTGGGTGCCCTCAAATGTTATCCATCGTTCCCAGTTCATTGTGTGATTGATTGATTGATTGATTGAAAACTTTATTAACAGATTGCAGAATGGGTACAGTACAGTACAGCTCAATACATACAATTGTTAAGGGGATGCAGACCACGAAAGTTTTATATGACATACACGACAATACAGATATACAGTACTGTTACATCCAGTATGGAGCAGCTTCAGACTTGCTGAAAGTCAAGACTATTTTACTTTGAGCACTTTTTATTTCTGGATTTGGGGGAGAGTTGCTCGTGTTCACTAATATTGTTTCGACTGTCTTAAGACTAGATAACGTGTATGATTGATTGATTGACTGATTGAAAACTTTATTAACAGATTGGAGAATGGGTACAATACAGTACAGCTCAATACATACAATTGTTAAGGGGATGCAGACCAGAGAAAGACTTTCATCTTGTTTACATCAGGGTCCCCCATTTTCAATTCATCATAACATATATAACACACACACGACATACAGATAGACAGTACTGCTACATCTATACATTTATGACATACCAGATTTGCAAATACAGTACTGTTTGTGATACAAAAAGAGTCCAGAAAAGAGAGTATATACATTTGACGTATGTATGAGACTTCTCTGGTCTGCATCCCCTTAACAATTGTGTTACTATTATACCCATTCTGCAATCTGTTAACAAATGTCAATCAATCAATTCAATCAATGGAAACTTAAATTGGGTGTAGTTCGTCCTCCTCGTTGAATACAGCCAAACACACCGACATGACATGGGGGACCCTGATGTAAACAAGACGAAAGTATTTCTCTCTCTGGTCTGCATCCCCTTAACAATTGTGTGTATTGAGCCGTACTGTACTGTACCCATTCTGCAATCTGTTAATAAAGTTTTCAATCAATCAATCAATCAAATGCAGGCTCATTTGCAGTGGGGGGTGGATGCTGATCACGTTGACATTAGTTTACTTAACCGACCAGGCTAGAGGGCTACTACCATCATCCATCAGCCGACACAGTGAGAGGTGCTGTAGCTGCTAACTGACTGACTGACTGACTGTGTTGGCCTTGCAGCTAGCCACCCGCTACCGTGAGCTAACATCAGCAAACTAGCATATATCGATCCATCATAAGACAAGTTAACGTCACCGCTAAATCAACTGGTGTGGAATTATTATGTTCCTTCAGTAAAGCAGGGTGAAGATTGGTTTCGTTACCTTTAATCCCGGCCATTCTCCTGGACAGAAGCTTGAGAGACAGCCCTTGACAAACGACAACAATGCGCCCTCCTCCTCCTTGGACCTCTCTCCAGCTCGCACCGTGCAGGGGGGGGGGGCGTTGCGCATGCGCTGCGCACAAGCTCAATGAAAAAATAAAAAAATCAAATCAGGAATAGGGAGGGATGTGTAGTGGTTACGTCATTTTCGGTTTTTCCTGTTCCACCCTCTGTTCCATTTAGTGTATTTCCCCATTGACCATTTCTAAATCGGCTCGTTTTAGATAAATAAAGCCTGGTTGGCATGGTGTACCTTTCTGTGCGTATTTATCCACACTCTATAGCTCAACAGGAAAATATTCGCAATTAATCGTAAAGGTAGCAAAATAACAACGTTTATGTTTTCGTTCGCTGGGAAACTACACTGCTATTTGGGCCGCTGCTGACTGACGTCACCACAGCGTAGCCTCCTGGCTTTAGTCGCAGACCTAGGATCAGATTTCCCTTACATTCCATAAGCTTAACAATTCGTACAATGGGAAAATAACTGACCCTGAATCTGTGGCTAGTATCTGTTTCACCCAACACTAGTGCTCCAGTGATAATAGCCATTTATCTCTAAAGCTATAACCACTATTTGTAAAAGCCACAACCACTGTAAGAGCCAAAGCTATATATATTTAGGTTATTGTATATGAATGTTTAATATTGATTGGATTTAGATAAAGTCATTGAACCATCCTATTTAACATAGAACCTTCTAGAACATTTGTGGTGATGTCATAATAGTTCTTGCTGGAACATAGAACATTCTGGAACGTTTGTGGTGATGTCATAATAGAACTTTCTAGAACATAAAACATTCTAGAACCAAAGTATGACGTCATGATAGAAAGTTACCATATTTGTATTTATAATTTAAATCGTATAACGTTATTTTGCTGCATATTAAATCACTGTAAATACTAATGTAAATCATTGTTTCGTTGTACATATTGTGTATAGTTTATAACGTTAATGTTTTTTACATGACGTTAGCTAGCTAGCTTGCTAGCCGGCATTCCCGAAACTCCTAACATGCCCCGATTTATAATGGTTCTCTCCTCTTTGTATACCTTTGTCCTCACAAACAAAGTATTCTTCCAGGGAACTTATGGACACGACAGTAGTAGTAGTTATAAGGTTTTTGAGCTTGTAACGTTGTAGCTAGCTAGCTTGCTAGCCGGCATGATGCGTGTGCAGTGCTTGCCCCACAGGTCTGAGAAGAGGACCTGCACATTTTACTCGTTCCAGAAACTCCTCTACATGCCCCAATTTAAAATGGTTCACGACAGTAGACATTGCTAACGTCTAGTACGTTTAGCTAGGTAATCTTAACGTTAGCTAGCTAACTAGCTTGATATCAGCTTGCCGTGACGTTGTTTGGCGACAGCCTAACAGGCTGCCTGTTTACTTTCCACAAGCAACTTGTCCTTCCGCGTTCCCGTTTTGCGCTCTGATTGGCCACGCACGTTTCTGGTCATGTGACATGTGCGCCCAATCGTGTGACTGTGACGGCAAGTTTTTTGGACGGTTAGTGGAAAGTATAGACGCTAACAGGCTGCCTACTGGCTACTGAACAACAGGCTGCCTACTGGTAAATGTAGTCCTTTTTTTACGACAAATTAAGAACCTTATATCTACCTTTATTTCAACCAAAAATGCTTAAACAATAATGTTAGTGGTAGAAGGGAACTCATGGCGACGTTCTGGTGAACAGCCACATGAAAGAGCTCCCGGTCATTGAATATCAAAAAAGGAAGTAAAACAATTCAAAGCGAAATAAAAAGTGACAATCCAAGGATATAAGAGAGGAGGAAGGAGGAACACGAGAAAAGGCGAGAGAAAAACGACCCCAGAAGAAGTACAAAGGAGGGTGCAGGAGATGATTCAGGCTGCCATGAAACAGTGGGAAGCTAGCATGCAGGCTGGCGTGACGCAGTGGGCAGCTAGCATACAAGCTAGCTTACAGGCTAGCGTGACGCAGTGGGCAGCTAGCATACGGGCCGGCATCCAAGCTGAAATGCAGAGCGCGTTGGCTAGCCAACAGGCTAGCGCAGTAGCTAACCAGGAGCTACAAGCTAGCATACAGGCTAACGCAATGGCTATCCAAGCTAACACGCGGAACAGCCAGGGCAACATCGATGGACTCAGGGAGGAGTTGGAGAAGGGTCGGGGAATACAAGCTAACGTGGCGTCGGACCGCAGCGAGGCCTGGCTGGTGTAGAATGATCGTCTGGAGGCTATGACTTGGTGCAAGCTCGTTTATTGACAACTTCAGTATGCAGTAACAGACAGACTCCTTCACGTTCCGTGTAACAATATATAACTCCAGATCAATGCGCATGCCTTAGAACTACCCCTGCATATCTTATATACTTCCGTATATGACATCTCCCCTTTTCAGCATGTTATCTCTAACATCATAGGAACATTCCAAATGAAAAGTACTATAGGCTGAACATACCTTTTTAACTTAAATCTGAGACATCATCACACATTCTGGTCTCTGTCTAAAACAATGAACTGTTTAAGCTTTCAAGTGTTATTATTACAGTTAAATCACCAACCAACATTTCAACATCCAATACAACATTCCTTTCTTTTTTTCTTTTTTTTTTAACATTGTACCCAAAACTCTGCACAGTCCATTTTACCCGACCGATCTACAGGTCAAGTCTCTTGACTGGCTTACTCAGTCGTCCCGATCGGGTCACCGTTTGACCAGACAACGGGGTTGTAGCTGTAGCTGTAGCCACACTCTGACTGGCAGGAACAGTCTCTAACAAGGTGTGTCTGTCAGAGTGGGAGTCTGTCCCTGCGCACTCACCAGGCGTTGCTGGGGTTGGCTGCATCGCAGGCACCGGTTGGAGGTGGCGGCGGTTACGCCGCAGCTCTGTTCCTTGCTGTGTCTGGATGACGAAGGATCTCGGGGTGCTGCTCTCGCTGGATATCACTGCTGGCAAGGACCACTTCTTGTCATGGTCCAGCTTGGAGAGTACAACGTCTCCTGGTCGCAGGGCGGGTAGGGCCCTGGCCCCATGACGGCGGTTGAAGTAGAAGGCCTGTTTAGCTTTTTCCTTCTGATCCTTCTCTTGCACAGCTGCCTTGCTGGGCCATTTTGGGGTGAGGTTTTTCTCAAGAGTGGGGAGGGTGGTTCTGAGTTTCCTCCCCATCAAGAGCTCCGCTGGGCTGTAGCCTGTGGAGGAGCACGGAGTAGACCTGTAGCTCAGTAGAGCCATAGCTGGGTCATCTTGCTTGAGGATTTTCTTTGCCGTCTGCACGGCTCTCTCTGCGTGCCCGTTGCCTTGCGGGTGATGAGGGCTGGACGTGTAGTGTTTGAAGTCCAGTTGCCTAGCCAGCTCCTTGAACTCCATACTTGCAAACTGGGGTCCATTGTCGCTCACCACTTCCTCAGGAATTCCGAATCTCGCGAACACGGCCTTCAGCCTCTGAATGACTTGTGTACTGGTTGTGGAAGACAGGTGGAGTATCTCGATGAACCTAGAGTAATAATCTGATATTACTAGGTAGTTGTTGTGCTTGTACTCACAGAGGTCCATGGCGATCCTCTTCCAGGGTCGCTCTGGGAGTGGCGTGGAGAGGAGAGGCTCTTTTTGTTGAGTTCTTTTCAGTTCACAGCACACCTGGCACGACGCCACAAGCTGGCTTAACTCTGTGGAGAGACCAGGCCACCATACTGAGGAACTCGCTCTCTCCCTACATTTCACTAGGCCCTGGTGCCCTTCATGGATTCTCTGAAGGATCTCTCCTCTCATCTGTCTCGGCATGACAATCCTGTTCCCTCTTAGGACAAGTCCATTTAGCTCTGACAGCTCTGATTTCACTGGGCCATAGGGTCTCGCCTCGATAGGCACCTCGGCTAGGTGTTCAGGCCATCCCTTTTTTATGAGTCTGGCGACTGACAACAGTTCGGCGTCAGCTGCTGTGGCCGCTCTGATCTCGTCCATCTTGCTTGTGGACGCTGGGATCCCCTCCATTACACTAGCCACATAGCATGCCACCTCACGCTGTGTGTCCAAGTCTGCATCTGTGTTGGCCATTGGGCTGCGTGACAGAGTATCTGCGACAACCAGAGTCTTTCCAGGAGCATACTCTGCCACCGCGTTGAACCTCATGAGCCTCATGAGGAGTCGCTGGCATCGGAGAGGCACATTGTCCAGGCTGCGAGTGTTAATGAGAGGTACAAGGGGCTTGTGGTCAGTTATTAGCTTGAACTGGCCCAGTCCACTGAGGTACTGGTCGAACCTCTCGCACGCCCACACGCCCGCCAGACCTTCTTTTTCAATCTGGGCGTAGCGCGTTTCTGCTTCGGTGAGGCGTCTTGAGCAGTACGCCACAGGTTTCCACTGCTCGCCATGAAGTTGAAGTAGCACGCCCCCTAACCCGTAACTGCTTGCGTCGGCAGACACAGCGGTGGGCTTGCTCACGTCGTAGAAGGCGAGTACTGGTGCTGTGGTCAACAGCTCTTTGATCCTCTGAAAAGCTGTTTGCTGGGCATGGTTCCATGTCCATGTATTCTTGTGCTTCAGGAGCTCATACAGCGGTTGTCCTACTGTTGAGAGGTCTGGGACGTACCTGCCGAGATAATTCACCATTCCCAGCACCCTCCTCAGCTCCTGCACATCTGTTGGCGGCGCCAGCTGCCGGATAGCCTCCACTTTTGCTGGGTCAGGCCGGATCCCGGACTGGTCGATGATGTGCCCGAGAAACCGTAGCTGACTTTGCTTGATGGAGCACTTTTCTCTATTCAGCTTCAGGCCAGCCGTCTCTATGCGCTGCATCACCTTCTCCAGGCGACTGTCATGCTCTTTTTCTGTGGCCCCGTAGACGAGAATGTCGTCCATGAAGATCTCGACGCCCTCTAACCCGTCCAGGGTCTCCATCATCTTCCTCTGGAAGATTTCCAGCGCGCTTGTGATCCCGAATGGCAGTCGCTTGAAGTTGAACCTGCCAAACGGCGTGATGAAGGTGGTGAGCTTACAGCTGTCTGGGTGCAACAGGATTTGGAAGAATCCACTGGCGGCATCGAGTGACGTGAAGACTGTGGCCCGCTTAGCTTTGCTGTGATCTCGTCGGTAGTGGGCAGGGTGTACTGTTCTCTTTTAACAGCCTCGTTCAGCCTCTTGAGATCCACACAGATGCAGGCTTTGCCTGTGCTCTTCAGGACCGGCACCATGGGTGCACACCAATCGGTAGGCTGTGTCACCTTCTCAATGATGCCATTCCTCTCCATCCTTTGGAGCTCCTCCTTGACCTTCTGCAGCATAGGGAGAGGTACACGTCGCGCTGTGTATACCGCGTACGGCTGGGCGCCATCTTTCAGCAGTATTCTTACTGGTTCAGTTTGTAATGTCCCATGCTCCCCGTATGCCTGCAAATGTTCATTTTTCCCGCTGCTGCTCACCGTTTCCTCCACTCTTCTCACTAAATTCATTTTCACTGACATTGGCCTGCTGAGTAGGTTGTTTACTGTAGGCCCCCGGATGACATAAGCTGTGAGTGGGTGTGTTTTACCCTTGTAGGTCACAGTGCTCTGGATCTGTCCTATTTCCGCAGGCTCCAGCGGTCTGTTTGGCATGAGTGAGTGGTAGGTCTCCTCGTGAATGATGCTCACATCCGCCCCAGTGTCGATTTTAAACTCGACCGGTGTGGAGCCCATCAACACCTTGACGTCCGACCTCTTTGGCGACCCACCTGCTTTACTCACTTCCCCCATGTAGTACCCATCTTCTGACCCAGAGTCCTGCTGCTGTTGCTGTTCTCTGACCTCACGTACTGCTTTCCTATTTCTACACACTTTGCTCCAGTGCCCTACTTTGTCGCAGGTATTAGATGTGGACTTTTTAGCTGGACAGTTCTCATCTCTACTGTGCCACGTTCTCCCACATTGTCTACATTGTCCTCTGTCGCCCCCTTGTGGCTTACCCTGGCGGCCATTTCCTTTGTAGCGCTTGTTGTGAGTCACCTCGTGTATCGCCCCGCCTCCGGCTGTCTCTCCTTGCATGCTGATCTGCGCCGCAACCTCTTCAGACTGCCTGACAGTCTCTATGGTTAGCGCGAGTGTCAGATATCTCGTCATCTGCAACTTACGGGAGACTTCTTTGTCGAGGACTCCAACGACGATTCTGTCACGGATGTTCTCATCCTTGCTCGCGCCGAAATCACAATGCACAGCCAGTTCATACAAAGCCCTAATAAAAGTCTCTGCTTTTTCTCCTGCTCTCTGTACCCGTTGATGGAAACATGCCCGTTCGTGTATGACGTTCCGTCGCGGTACAAAGTAGTCATCGAACTTCACTAGCACTCTTCTAAAGTCATTTTGATGTGCTACTACTTCAAATTCAAACGAATGGAATATATTCTCCGACTCGCTTCCCATAGCATATATCAGACTGCTAACCTGCACGGTACCCTCTTCCTTATCCAACTTGGTAGCCGTTCTGAATTTCACAAAACGCTGCTTCCATTCGGGCCATTCTCCTGGTTTGTCGAAAGGAAAACTCGCCGGCGGTTGAAATTTTGCCATTTTGTTTTTCTACTTTACTTCTGACACCATGTAGAATGATCGTCTGGAGGCTATGACTTGGTGCAAGCTTGTTTATTGACAACTTCAGTATGCAGTAACAGACAGACTCCTTCACGTTCCGTGTAACAATATATAACTCCAGATCAATGCGCATGCCTTAGAACTACCCCTGCATATCTTATATACTTCCGTATATGACAGCTGGAGCTGGAGAAGGAGCTGCAAGCTAACATGGAAGTTAACACGATGAAAATGGCGCAGCGGGGGATGCAAGCTAACGGGACGTTGGACCGAGGCGGGGCCTGGCTGGAGAGGAAGCTGCAGGCTAACATGGAAGTTAACAAGATGAAAATGAAGCAGCAAGGGATACAAGCTGACGGGACGCTGGACCGCAGCGAGGCCTGGCTGGAGAGGGAGCTACAAGCTAACAAGGCCGGCGCGCGGACTGGACTCGATGCAGTGCAGGGTGTTCGGAGGAGCATGGAGGCTGGTTCGGGAGAGGTGAAACGGACGGCCCCCGGGGGAGGGACAGGGAGACGCTGGATACAATCGGACCAACCAGGACTCGGGCACAGAGGTCGGCCGGACCATCGATTCCGCACGCGAGATGCAGGCGCAGAGGCCGTCCGGGTCGGCCAAGATACGAACACGGAGGCCACACACCCCAACCGGGATCCGAGCACCGAGATCGACCGGACCAGCCATAACTCGAATAACGAAGTCTCACACACCAAGCAGGACTCGAGCACTGAGGTCACACACACCGACCAAGATTCAATATCGCATATGCATATAAATAGATAGTGAATGGAGGTAGGGCGGTCAGGTGGCGTAGCGGAGATTGCGTTCGTCACCAACACCGGAGACGCTGGATTCGCCTGTTCGAATCCAGCTCACAGCTCCGCCGTTGTCACCAGCTTGGCTGGCCGTTCACACTAATACAATTGGCTGTATTAGAGGGTGGGAAAGCTGGCGGGGTGGGTCCAGGTCGTTGTAAACAGCAACTCCTACAGTTCGGTCGGGGCGCCTGCTCAGCGCGGATAGGATCTAAGGGGGGTAGTGTGATCCTTCCACACGTTACACCCTCTCAGTGAGAGTCCGCGCTGCCAGGTAAAAAGAAGCGGTTGATTGGCTGGACGTGTGTCGGAGGAAGCACGTGATAGCCTCCACTCTCCCAGACCGACTGTGGGGGGTAAGTGCACAGCGACCAGGAAGGGGATTGGGAATTGGCATAACGACTAACATTGGGATGGGAGAAAATCGGAGGAAAAAGGAGGGGGAAAAAGATTAAAAAAAAAGAAAATATATATATATATATATATTAAAGCTGTCAAATATATCGCGTTAATATCGCGTTAACTCCCGATTCTATTAATGCCACTAATTTTTTTAACTCAAGATTAACTAAAAAAAAAAAAAAATTTTTTTTTTTTTTTTTTTACTAGACTTCACTCAAGTGTATTATTGATGCTCTCATTGATACTATGTTTGTTTCTGAAGTGTGTGTGTGTGTGTGTGTGTGTGTGTGTGTGTGTGTGTGTGTGTGTGTGTGTGTGTGTGTGTGTGTGTGTGTGTGTGTGTGTGTGTGTGTGTGTGTGTGTGTGTGTGTGTGTGTGTGTGTGTGTGTGTGTGTGTGTGTGTGTGTGTGAGATATAGAGAGAGAGGGGGGTGAGAGAGATGAGGAAGGGGCAAAAGAGAAAAAGAACTGGGAGAGTGTGTGTGTGAGGGAGAGAGGGGGGTGTGTGATTAATCAGCCCTTGTGTGTGTGAATGTAACAAGTTCCTAACGTTTTCTTTCCCCTATTATTTCATGCACACTTTATTCATTGTTTTAAATTATTATTTTCTTTTAAGTTATTTTGTGCATCACTCTGTTTTGAATTTGATGCAAATTTGCAATGCATGAGGGTCATCCTTTTGTGTTAAATGGCTGCACAAAGCAAGCATTTGTTGACTCGCATGTTGATAAGAGTATTAAAACTTGGAACTTGAAAAAGATCTGTTTAAGGTAAAAAAAAATAAAAAATCGATTAATTTGCGATTAATCGCGAGTTAACTATGGACAATCATGCGATTAATCGAGTTAAATATTTTAATCGTTTGACAGCACTAATATATATATATATATATATATATATATATATATATATAGTGAATGGAGGTTATGATTCGAGACACTGCAGACAACACACAGACCACTGGGAATACAGACAAGGTAAACACATTAGTGGAACACATTAGTTGGGGAAATTGGGACTTGATTCGGGACATATAATACAAATAATATGTGCTAGACTAAACTGAGGACACTAGCACACATGACACACAACTAAGATGACGGGGAACATGGGGAATCACATTCGGAGACCTGACCGGGAGCTCGGGAAATGTACTATATGAAAGATAAAAATTAAAATAAAATGTTGGACAATTCAGATTCAGAGTTTTTATTTGCTACATGGAAGCAATACAATCATACAGTTTTCATACAAAATCATAAATACAGTTCTACCATGGGCAAAAGGAGCAGGAAGAAGAATAAATCTTATGGTTACCTGCCCCCTATTCTTAAACTAAACAAGTATCATTATCAGTTTCATTTGTTCATTTCTAACCATACAACCTATACAATACAAGACAACCACAAAACAGCACTACAACCACAACAAAACAATAGACAACAGTAACAACAGACACCACCCATGGTCCGAAAAGTGGGATGGAAGAAGCCAAGCCTGTGAACTTCCATTCCCCACACCCCAACCATCAACCGCTACACACACAACATGCAACACAGCTCCGCTTCCCACATTCCCCCGACATCTCAACAAGACACACATGAGTCTGACCAGTCAATACATATTTTATATACATACTCCTTTTCACCCTTTTTCCGCCAATAACGTCATACAACTGGTTTCAAGTTCATGCGAATTCTGCCAATAACGGCGTACGACGTGTTTCAAGTTCATATTCATATTTCACCCACGGAGTCTTGGCTGATGCTGTAGGACTCAGCACAACTCTGCAACGCTTCAATACTGCCACCTGGTGGCTGATCGGCGAGTTGCCAAACCGGAAATTCCCGTTGCAGCTCGGTCCGTCCCCTAATTCCGTCCGGCCACTCGTTTATCGTCCCGGGACTCAAGACACACACCGTGGATATGGATCTTTGCCATAACTCAATAATCCACATGATTTGGGCGTATATTAGTATTATACAAACCGGAACTGGATCGCCTCGATCCACATCACATAACTGGGATCTGTTTGCTCTCATCGCCCAATGCTACGAGGAAGATGCCGTGAGTTTCATCGTTTTTGTTTATCATTTTCGATACAAACTGCTGTGATCAATATATCACCCATACTACATAAATCATTTAACGTCGGTCACGGAATTATAAACGACCCCCCCCCCCCCCCCCCCCCCCTCCGTTCACCCGCAGATGATCAGTCATAACGTTTAGGACCATGTACAGTTGAAATTTTTAATATAGCGTGCATCGGTATCAAACGGCATTTGATAATCTAATATATGCATTTATGTCTATATCTCACGTTCTAGGAAATACTGCAGAAAACGATAAAAACATATTTATACTCTAGACGGTATTTTCGTATGAATGTGTGAATGAAAAAGTTAAACGTTCCTACATCCTGAACGATAGATAATCGATGTTGAATGGGCCATAGTAATGTCAATTTAGCAATACAATTTAAAAAGTTATAGCCCTGCAAAGAAGGTGAACATCTCCATAGACTTACAGTACTGGCAGAGAATGGTATAAGATGATCAAAGTGGTGGCAGGGAATGGGTTAATGCCAAACATCATGTTCACCCTCCTCCTTATACCTTTCCAATATTCCTTTTTTTAACTTTCTTTTAAACTGGTATATGTTTTTACTCAATTTAACCTCCTCGTCCAATCCATTCCATAATCTTACTCCACAAACAGATATACACATAGATTTTTAGAGTGGTTCTTACACCCGGTTGCTGGAGTTTCTGTTTCCCTCTAAGATTATAAATCCTGGTTCCTACCCTCAGTGAACCGATATTGGATGGGGGTTGGAAGAGAGTTATGTGAAGCTTTGAACATGATTTCGGCAGTTTTAATTTTGATCAAGTCCCATAATTTAAAAGCTGATGCTTGTAAAAACAATGGTAGAGTGTTGGTTGTACTTAGCATTGTACATACTCCTAATGGCCTTTTTTGCAGAATATAAAGAGGTGATATATTGGAACGATAAGTATTACCCCATACTTCCAGACAATAATTTAAATATGGGACTACAAGTGCATGGTAGAGGATGAACAGTGACCTTTGGTTGACAAAATTCTTGGATCGATACATAATCCCCACACTTTTGGCCATCTTGGATTTTACATGACTGATGTGTGGTTTCCAGCTTATCCTGTCATCTATGATCACACCCAGGAATATGGTTTGATTTACTCTTTCAATACATACATTGTCTATCATAACTTTCACTGTTATGTCACTATTGCGCTTTCCAAATAACATTAGTTTAGTTTTACTCAAATTCAACGACAATTTATTCTCATCAAACAATTTTTTTAACTTGATCAACTCCTGTGTGATCACCTGCAAAAGATCCTGTACATTTTGCCCTGAACAAATTATATTAGTGTCATCTGCAAAAAGAATGAATTTCATGATAGATGATACTTATGATACATATGTCATTAATGTATAATAAAAACAGTATCGGACCCAAAATTGACCCTTGCGGTACTCCGCAGACGATGTTCATCAGTGTTGACCTATATGTTTGTCAATTTGTACAAGTTGTTTCCTGTCTTCCAAATAACGTTCGAACCAATTTAGAACAGTTCCTCTAATACCACATCTATCAATTTTTTTTAATAATATACCATGATCTATCAAATGCCTTTTTCAAATCTATAAATATTCCTACAGCTAATTTCTTATTGTCCGTACATGATTTCCTCAATTAGGTCTGTAAGTGCCAATGAAGTTGATCTATTATGTCGGAAACCATACTGGCTGTCGGAAAGCAAGTTATTTTTTTCAATAAAACTGAAAAGTCTTATTGAAAAAAGCTTTTCTAGTATTTTTGAGAACTGAGGTAGGAGAGAGACTGGCCGGTAATTTGTAAAAGTATGTTTATCCCCTGATTTAAATAATGGTATTATTTTTGCTATTTTCATTTTATTTGGAAATGTTCCTGTTTGAAAAGTTAAATTGTAAATGTGAGTTAGTGTGAGAACTGGAGTCTGGAGCACAGCCCAATTGCTGAATACACGAGAAGAGAAAGGAGCGGTTTCAAGGGTGTTTAATGGAAATTGAGCAACACAGGAATTGGGGGGAAATAGAACAGGGTTAATGTTCTGTCCTGTGGCTGCCACGGCGGCAGTGAGCGAGCAAGCGGTCCTGGTGCTTGTCGGGGGAGCTGCTGGGTGGCAGCGGGTGAATAGGTGTTCCTCTTCGGGAACAGGTGACGTCCAGACAGGGACGCTGGAGCTGCTGGGTGGCAGCGGGTGAATAGGGGTTCCTCTTCGGGAACAGGTGACGTCCAGACAGGGACGCTGGAGCTGCTGGGTGGCAGCGGGAGAATAGGTGCTCCTCTTCGGGAACAGGTGACGTCCAGACAGGGACGCTGGAGCTGCTGGGTGGCAGCGGGAGAATAGATGTTCCTCTTCGGGAACAGGTGACGTCCAGACAGGGACGCTGGAGCTGCTGGGTGGCAGCGGGAGAATAGATGTTCCTCTTCGGGAACAGGTGACGTCCAGACAGGGACGGCGGTCCTTTGGGGCACAGGAGAGAAACGGGTTAGAGTAAGCCAATACACGGAGGGTATCTAGCAGTAGAGCTTGTGGCAGAGACGTCGTACCTGGGCAGTGGTAATTAATACCACGACAGCTTCTGGTCAGCGTCGAGGTGCAGATATAGTCCCCTCATCAGGGGAGGATAGGGTGCAGCTGGGGAGAGTGGTGTGCTTGCCCGTGTGTGAATTAGGGGGATGGAATACAGCTGGGTGAATGAGGGTGAAGGAAGGGGTGACTGAAGAAAGAGAGGATGATGAGGAGTGCGCAGTGGATAGAGAGGGGGATGAAGAGGAGCGTGTGGAGGACGTGAGGGGAAAAGGAGGGGGAGTGAAGTAGGCCCGTGCTGTGATTATGACAGTTAGTGGTTTTATAATTCCTCCAACAATTTTCTTAATCGTCTCCATATCAATATCATTATAATCTTTAGATATTTTATTCTTACAGTTCAATAGAGTGTCCATTACTTCATTTTCATCTACCGGATAAAGAAACATTGAGCTTGAGTTGAAGTCTATCAGTTTATCAGTGACCCAGTTGTGAATGTAATTTTTTCTGCCAATTCAGGTCCAATACGTACAAAGAATTTATTAAAACCATCAACCACCTCATCCATGTTGCTTATGGACTTTTCATTTACAATAAAATTATCTGGATAGTTCACACCATTAGACCCCTTTCTGATAAGATTATTAAGCACCTTCCAAATACCCTTAATATCATGTTTTTTTTTACTTTCTAGTAGATTGGCATAGTATTCCTTTTTACAGTTTCTCATAATAATTGTTAACTTGTTTTTATACATTTTATATTTAGACTCTGTTTCATTAGTTCTGTATTTAATAAATCTTCTATACAACAGGTTTTTATTTTTGCAAGCATTTAATAGCCCCTTTGTTAACCATGGATTCTTTGTGGAATTTCTTCTCTTGTCCTGTTTTTTTATTGGACATTTTTTGTCATATGATGCTTTAAATATTTCCAGAAAAGAGTCATAGGCGACATCAATATTATTTGCTTGGTATACTGTATTCCAATCCTGTTCAATTAAGTTATTTCTCAGAGCAGTCAATGACTCCTCACTTCTTACACGGCTATAGTTTAAAGGTCAACCTCCACGTTGTATTTTTGTTCAATAAACAATGTGGACTAGGCCAACAGTGGCTTTCATGAAGAAGGGGAAAAAAAAGTATTGAAATTGACCCAGTTTTAGCGTTTTTATCAAACATTTTGTCTGCCCAACACAATCACCACGCACGTGCATATTTTAATCAATGGTTCATAACGTGCGTGTGTAATCGAAATGATCGTCACAACAGGTGCAGGGCACCAGGGGGCTCACCAGGGGGCGCTGAGAGTCACACAGCTAGTGGCAGGCAGAGAGCCTTGCTACCATAGATATATGCTTGCTACTAGCCGAATGAAAATGTATCTGTTTCACCTCACTATTGCTCCGTGATTATAGCCATCCATCCATCTCTAAAGCTAACCACTATTTGTAAAAGCCACAACCACGTTACCATATTTGTAATAATGTAAATCATTGTGTCGTTGTACACATATTGTGTTTATAACGTTAGTAGATAACATAGCTTAGCTTGGTAGCTATTGTGCTAACAACATATCCCGACATCCGGCTCGCTGGCCGGCATGAACAGCCGACCCAAAATGGTTCTCTCCTCTCTGTACACCCCGTCCCCACGGGTGCCCTGCTGGGGGGCCCATGGACGCGACGGCGGCGGCAGCCGTAGGGTGCTCGAGCCCGTAAAGGCTATAGTGTTACACGATAGCTATGAGCTAACTAGCGCTGCGGGCTCCGGCGCCCTGCGGCCGCCGCTGTTGTCGAGTCCACAAGCTCCTCCGCGGGGACGGGGGCACACAAAGAGGAGAGAACCACCCGCAGGGACGGCGGGCTATAGGCTAACGTCAGTGAGTGTAGTGGTCCCGACTGTAGCAGGGACGGCGGAGATATAGGCTAACTGTGATGCACCGAGTGAGCCACCATTGATCTAGTACTATGACCCGGACGGACATAAGGCATACGTTTCCTGAAGTGACGTCATGGCCGTGCTAGGTGCTAGCGTCTGATAAGCTTTTAGATTCGGCTCATTAATATGCACCTGTTGTCCTGTTGTGACGTCGGCGTTTGATAAGCTTTTTTGATTCGCGCGTGCATGTTATTCGTGCATGGACCTTTTTAACTCTTTCAGAGTGGCATTTCCGGTGTCAAATGGAAAAAAAATAGATAATGAAATTATATACCAATGATGTAAACTACCCATAATTGATCAGTAGGGTTTAACCTGGAGGTTGGGCTTTAAATGTTTTGCCTCCAGGACTTTTCTATACATAGTATCATACACAACAAAAATTGGTAGATGGTCACTAATGTCATTAAGTAATAGCTCACTCACAGTATTGTTATCTATTATGTTTGTAGGGACATTGGAGAATCCCCACTGGGAATATCTCCATCGTTATAGGAGGGGGCCTCTCCAGGAGAGCCTTTCCAGGGGCAGAGCTAGGGGGTGGCTACCTGGGCTCAAGTCCCGGATGTATTCTGAAAAGCCCCGAATCTATTTAAAAAAAATAAAAAATAAATAAAAATAAATAAAAAAATAAATGATTTTTTTTTTTTTTTTTTTTTTTTTTTACAATTCATCATTGTTACATGAAAATATGTTTGCACCAGATTTAGCAGAAGCCAATTTCCATCTGTGGTCTATCCAGCTGCTAACTGTATTTGAGTGAGTTAAGTCTTGGTGTTATGGTAGACTCAGACCTAAGCTTTAAATCACAATCAACAAGTTGACAAAAACTTAATTCTTCCACTTTAGAAACATAGCTAAAGTACGGCCATTTATAAATCAAAAGGACGCTGAAAACCAGATCCATGCCTTTATCTCAAGCCAACTCGACTACTGTAATGCACTCCTTACCAGCCTCCCGAAAAAATACGATAACTATTTTATTGCAATGCACTATTGCATTATTTTATTCTATTTTACTAACTATTTTATTGCACTGCACTATTTTACTTTGTATCAGTGAATCATAGACGCCTGGCCATAAGAGCATTCGGAGCATCTCTGCTCTCCCACTATTGAACTTGGGGGAGCAAAGGTATGATCTTGCTCCACCACTTTTTGATTATATGAAAAATATGATATATCCCCCCCCAATATATAAATCTAACCATAACTACGTTATGGTTAACTGAGTTTTATAGTGAAAAGAGCAGCTTTATTGGTCAAGATTGAAGGCTCTATATTGCAGGAAATTGCACATACAGGTTCATTAAATTCAAAAAAAATCTGTCGTGGAGGGGGTCGTGCCTGACCGCCAGGCCACGTGAGCGGATCGGCGCGGCCGAGAAATCCGCTCTTCGCTCTTTAAAGCTTGGTCCGCTCCGCTAATCGATCATGTTGACCCCGCCCCCAAGTCGCTCCCCGCTCACCTTGAATCGAGCCCCGCGCCAAATCGCTCGGCAGATTTTTTTTTTTTTTTTGGAGCATGGTGTAAATCAGCTCAAACTACAACAGTCTACACCCCCTGGGCCCCTTAATAATTGTTTGTATTGAGCCGCATTGTAATTGTACCCATTCTGCAATGTTAAATAACGTTGTTTATCCATCCACTAGCTCTATTAAGCGATGATAGGCTAGCCGAGCCACAATGCTATGGTCGCTGCCATTAACGTTAGCATGTAAGCTAACGTCAACAACAATGGCGTCGATACGTTTTCTAACAGGAGTGAGTGTGGGCGTCTCTACAGTGACAAAGCCTGAACCGGATATCACAGGTTCACCCTTCTCATTGGTTGAAAATGGCCTTCATGTTTGTACATCGCCATCTGTTGCTTTGGCATTGTACTGCATGTATATTACATCAACAGTGTTAAACCACTGTGAGCGACCTGGAGTGGATTGGAGCGGAGGAGAACTCTCGCTCCGGACGTCGCGCCGACCCATTTTAAAACCCACTCCTCGCTCACGTCAAAACCGCCCGCTCCGCGCCCCACGCCGCTCACGCTCCGATCCGCTCACATGGCCTGCTGACCGCTCCAAACCACCCCTTGCCTGCCAAAAAAAAAAAAAAAAAAAAAAAAAAAGGGGGGGCCCGTCTGGGCTAAGCCCCGGATCTCCTACAATCCTAAATCCGCCCCTGAGCCTTACCCCTCCAACCCGCCAACGGGGGTCAAACGGGGTTAAAAAGAATTACCTGGGAAGTGCCAATTGTCTATTGATTGATTGATTGAAAACTTTATTAACAGATTGCAGAATGGGTACAATACAGTACAGCTCAATACACACAATTGTTAAGGGGATGCACAACTATACAAGCAAAACTGTACATTGGAATATTGACAACCATACTTGGTCATTTTTACTGTACATTGGAGGGGGTTGGGTTAGGACATTTACATGGGCCAGTTTCGAATTGCAGTCTCCCGTAGGTGTTCTTTGAGAGTGTTTTTGAAAGTGGGTAGTGATTCACATTCCTTTACAGCTTTGGGTAGGGCGTTCCACATTGATGTGGCATAATTGCGAAACGTGTTTAGTCCCTTGTTTGAGCCGAATCTGGGTTTAACATGATTTGTGGAGCTCCCTCTGGTGTTGTGATCGTGGTATTCACTGACCTTTGGGAAGTATTTTGACATGTACATGGGTACCTTGGACGTGTAGTGTATCTTGTAGACCAGGCCCATTGCAAGTTGCTGTACTCTGTCGTCTACTCTAAGCCATCCTAGGTTGTCAAAGTGGGCAGGGGTGAGGTGGGTTCTAGGAGTAAGGTCAAGCAGTAGTCTGACTAGTGTGGTTGTAGCGCACCAAACAGGGTTTGACAGAGAGCGAGCGAGAGAGAGAGGGACAATCATATAGACCCTCGTGACAGAGCACACATACACACACGCGCGTCGCGCTGTCATCTCTCGGTCTGTCTCTCTCTCTCCCCCTCTCTATCTCTCTCTCTCTCTCGATTCGGGAGCATAACGCCCCGTCTATAGCTGTAGCGCGCGGCACAGTGGAAGACTTCCTCAAACGGGAGAGGGAGAGAGAGGAAGAGAATGGGACCTGCGTATCTCGCACGCAGCTGTGTTTACACAGTGCTCTCTCTCTCTCTCTCTCTCTCTCTCTCTCTCTCTCTCTCTCTCTCTCTCTCTCTCTCTCTCTCTGTCTGCCACTCGCAGACTGTGTGGATGACTGTCACTGAAAGTGCTTATGGGCGGAGCCCAGCCAATAACAGACTGAAATCTTGAGGCTGGAAAATGATGCTTTTGAGTACTCCATTAGAAATATAAAACAATGATTTTTTTTTTTAAATAAACCTTACAGATGTCTTCCATAGACTCACAGGAATTGTGTAAAGTTGCCCAAATAGTGCTAGGAATAGCAATGCAGGTTTAATTAAAAACGAAGGTTCGAACGTCCGTTCGAAAAACCCTGATGAAGTTTGAATCACTTTATTCAAATTGAGGATTTAGTTTGAGGATATATATATATATAATAAGATGTTTTTATACATTTTCTTTTTTTAATTTTACTTTTTTAATAAAAAACGAAGGTTCGAACGTCCGTTCGAAGAACCCTGACGAAGTTTGAATCCCAAAAACAGGCTTCGGGGACAGCCTTACCAAACATTATTTATATTATTCAAATAGACTCAAACATGTTCCGTTGTGATGTCACAGTATGATTTCATAATAGAACATTCTAGAACATTTGTGATGTCACAGTATGATGTCATAATAGACATTCTAGAACATTTGTGATGTCACATTATGATGTCATAATCAAACATTCTAGAACATTTGTGATGTCACAGTATGATGTCATAATAGCACATTCTGAACATTTGTGGTCACAGTATGATGTCATAATCAAACATTCTAGAACATTTGTGTTCTATATATATTCAACAATTTTCTCAGAGGATCTCATTGTGCATCGTGAAACAGGACTGAACAGTACTGAACAGATAGACTAAACAACATAGATTGAAGCCTGCATTTCTCAACCAACAACCAAGGTGCCTTGCCTACCGTTTTGCTGTGGAAAGGTGAGTGTCCACAACGGCTAGCTAGCTGTTCTACTTGAATACTGAATGTTAATATTGAATCAGACAATATTGAATACTGAATGTTAATTCAGGTTGACAGTTGACAGGGGGCTGGAAAGTTGATTTAATAAAAGAAGGAATACTAATTTAATCAGATTAATCATTTTATTCAAATTGAGGATTTAGTTTGAGGATATAAACATAAAAAAAAAAAAAAAAAAAAAAAAACGAGAATACATTTTTTATTTTATTTTTTTAAACGAAGGTTCGAAAAACCCTGACGAAGTTTGAATCCCTAAAACATGCTTCGGGGACAGCCTTACCAAACATATTATTTATATTATTCAAATTGAACTCAAACATTTTCCGTTGTGATGTCATGTCATATGATGTCATAAAATAGCACATTCTAGAACATTTGCGATCTCACACTATGATGTCATAATAGACCATTCTAGAACATTTGTGGTCACAGTTGATGTCATAATCAAACATTCTAGAACATTTGTGTTCTATATATATTCAACAATTTTCTCAGAGGATCTCATTGTGCATCATGAAACAGGACTGAACAGTACTGAACAGATAGACTAAACAACATAGATTGAAGCCTGCATTTCTCAACAAACAACCAAGGTGCCTTGCCTACCGTTTTGCTGTGGAAAGGTGAGTGTCCACAACGGCTAGCTAGCTGTTCTACTTGAATACTGAATGTTAATATTGAATCAGACAATATTGAATACTGAATGTTAATTCAGGTTGACAGTTGACAGGGGGCTGGAAAGTTGATTTAATAAAAGAAAAAAAACTCATTTAATCAGATTAATCACTTTATTCAAATTGAGGATTTAGTTTGAGGATATAATTTTATTTTAATTATAAAAAAAAATGAGAATACATTTTTTTATTAATTTTTTTTTTTAAACAAAGGTTCGAACCTCTAGGTTCGAAAAACCCTGACGAAGTTTGAATCCCAAAAACAGGCTTCGGGGACAGCCTTACTAAACATTATTTATATTATTCAAATTGAACTCAAACATGTTCCGTTGCGATGTCATGTCACAGTAAGATGTCATAATAGCACATTCTAGAACATTTGCGATCATACAGTATGATGTCATAATAGAACATTCTAGAACATTTGTGATGTCACAGTATGATGTCATAATAGTACAGTCTAGAACATTTGTGATGTCACAGTATGATGTCATAATCAAACATTCTAGAACATTTGTGATGTCACAGAACACTAGAACATGTCATAATCAAACATTCTAGAAAAAAAAATTGTATCTATTCAACAATTCTCTCAGAAGATTCAGATGCTGTGGAAAGAGACAATACAGACCCTCTCCCGTTGGCTGGCGGTGCACAGGCATCACCCACACTCACAATTTCCCAGCACGGAATTGTCTAGTCTAGATTACTATACACCTTACAAATATTGTATTTGTCATGAGTCATTCTCCTCTGTTAACTTTGCCATCTGTTGGATTTAGCCAGGTCTTAGTTCTTGGCTCATGATAGTCAAAACCATATCACAACACTAAAAATCGATTTTTTGATTATCTTTAATTTAGCTTAGAAAATAGAATCAATTATCAGCCCCCCCATGGTACTGCTAGCTGTAAGATAATGCTATTTGAGATTATAGGTTTGCAGTGGGCTTGCCTGAGCTTGATTTGTGGATCTATATAACGTGTTGCACTATTTTTTTTTACTGTACAGGTGCAGAGATGCAGATCTTCGTGAAGACCCTCACCGGCAAAACCATCACCCTAGAGGTTGAGCCAAGTGATGCTATTGAGAATGTCAAGGCCAAGATCCAGGACAAAGAAGGAATTCCCCCAGACCAGCAGAGGCTGATCTTTGCCGGCAAGCAGCTGGAAGACGGCCGCACCTTGTCCGACTACAACATCCAGAAAGAATCCACTCTCCACCTTGTCCTGCGTCTGAGGGGAGGCATGCAGATCTTTGTGAAGACCCTCACCGGCAAAACCATCACCCTAGAGGTTGAGCCAAGTGATGCTATTGAGAATGTCAAGGCCAAGATCCAGGACAAAGAAGGAATTCCCCCAGACCAGCAGAGGCTGATCTTTGCCGGCAAGCAGCTGGAAGACGGCCGCACCTTGTCCGACTACAACATCCAGAAAGAATCCACTCTCCACCTTGTCCTGCGTCTGAGGGGAGGCATGCAGATCTTTGTGAAGACCCTCACCGGCAAAACCATCACCCTAGAGGTTGAGCCAAGTGATGCTATTGAGAATGTCAAGGCCAAGATCCAGGACAAAGAAGGAATTCCCCCAGACCAGCAGAGGCTGATCTTTGCCGGCAAGCAGCTGGAAGACGGCCGCACCTTGTCCGACTACAACATCCAGAAAGAATCCACTCTCCACCTTGTCCTGCGTCTGAGGGGAGGCATGCAGATCTTTGTGAAGACCCTCACCGGCAAAACCATCACCCTAGAGGTTGAGCCAAGTGATGCTATTGAGAATGTCAAGGCCAAGATCCAGGACAAAGAAGGAATTCCCCCAGACCAGCAGAGGCTGATCTTTGCCGGCAAGCAGCTGGAAGACGGCCGCACCTTGTCCGACTACAACATCCAGAAAGAATCCACTCTCCACCTTGTCCTGCGTCTGAGGGGAGGCATGCAGATCTTTGTGAAGACCCTCACCGGCAAAACCATCACCCTAGAGGTTGAGCCAAGTGATGCTATTGAGAATGTCAAGGCCAAGATCCAGGACAAAGAAGGAATTCCCCCAGACCAGCAGAGGCTGATCTTTGCCGGCAAGCAGCTGGAAGACGGCCGCACCTTGTCCGACTACAACATCCAGAAAGAATCCACTCTCCACCTTGTCCTGCGTCTGAGGGGAGGCATGCAGATCTTTGTGAAGACCCTCACCGGCAAAACCATCACCCTAGAGGTTGAGCCAAGTGATGCTATTGAGAATGTCAAGGCCAAGATCCAGGACAAAGAAGGAATTCCCCCAGACCAGCAGAGGCTGATCTTTGCCGGCAAGCAGCTGGAAGACGGCCGCACCTTGTCCGACTACAACATCCAGAAAGAATCCACTCTCCACCTTGTCCTGCGTCTGAGGGGAGGCATGCAGATCTTTGTGAAGACCCTCACCGGCAAAACCATCACCCTAGAGGTTGAGCCAAGTGATGCTATTGAGAATGTCAAGGCCAAGATCCAGGACAAAGAAGGAATTCCCCCAGACCAGCAGAGGCTGATCTTTGCCGGCAAGCAGCTGGAAGACGGCCGCACCTTGTCCGACTACAACATCCAGAAAGAATCCACTCTCCACCTTGTCCTGCGTCTGAGGGGAGGCATGCAGATCTTTGTGAAGACCCTCACCGGCAAAACCATCACCCTAGAGGTTGAGCCAAGTGATGCTATTGAGAATGTCAAGGCCAAGATCCAGGACAAAGAAGGAATTCCCCCAGACCAGCAGAGGCTGATCTTTGCCGGCAAGCAGCTGGAAGACGGCCGCACCTTGTCCGACTACAACATCCAGAAAGAATCCACTCTCCACCTTGTCCTGCGTCTGAGGGGAGGCATGCAGATCTTTGTGAAGACCCTCACCGGCAAAACCATCACCCTAGAGGTTGAGCCAAGTGATGCTATTGAGAATGTCAAGGCCAAGATCCAGGACAAAGAAGGAATTCCCCCAGACCAGCAGAGGCTGATCTTTGCCGGCAAGCAGCTGGAAGACGGCCGCACCTTGTCCGACTACAACATCCAGAAAGAATCCACTCTCCACCTTGTCCTGCGTCTGAGGGGAGGCATGCAGATCTTTGTGAAGACCCTCACCGGCAAAACCATCACCCTAGAGGTTGAGCCAAGTGATGCTATTGAGAATGTCAAGGCCAAGATCCAGGACAAAGAAGGAATTCCCCCAGACCAGCAGAGGCTGATCTTTGCCGGCAAGCAGCTGGAAGACGGCCGCACCTTGTCCGACTACAACATCCAGAAAGAATCCACTCTCCACCTTGTCCTGCGTCTGAGGGGAGGTATGCAGATCTTTGTGAAGACCCTCACCGGCAAAACCATCACCCTAGAGGTTGAGCCAAGTGATGCTATTGAGAATGTCAAGGCCAAGATCCAGGACAAAGAAGGAATTCCCCCAGACCAGCAGAGGCTGATCTTTGCCGGCAAGCAGCTGGAAGACGGCCGCACCTTGTCCGACTACAACATCCAGAAAGAATCCACTCTCCACCTTGTCCTGCGTCTGAGGGGAGGCATGCAGATCTTTGTGAAGACCCTCACCGGCAAAACCATCACCCTAGAGGTTGAGCCAAGTGATGCTATTGAGAATGTCAAGGCCAAGATCCAGGACAAAGAAGGAATTCCCCCAGACCAGCAGAGGCTGATCTTTGCCGGCAAGCAGCTGGAAGATGGCCGCACCTTGTCCGACTACAACATCCAGAAAGAATCCACTCTCCACCTTGTCCTGCGTCTGAGGGGAGGCATGCAGATCTTTGTGAAGACCCTCACCGGCAAAACCATCACCCTAGAGGTTGAGCCAAGTGATGCTATTGAGAATGTCAAGGCCAAGATCCAGGACAAAGAAGGAATTCCCCCAGACCAGCAGAGGCTGATCTTTGCCGGCAAGCAGCTGGAAGACGGCCGCACCTTGTCCGACTACAACATCCAGAAAGAATCCACTCTCCACCTTGTCCTGCGTCTGAGGGGAGGCATGCAGATCTTTGTGAAGACCCTCACCGGCAAAACCATCACCCTAGAGGTTGAGCCAAGTGATGCTATTGAGAATGTCAAGGCCAAGATCCAGGACAAAGAAGGAATTCCCCCAGACCAGCAGAGGCTGATCTTTGCCGGCAAGCAGCTGGAAGACGGCCGCACCTTGTCCGACTACAACATCCAGAAAGAATCCACTCTCCACCTTGTCCTGCGTCTGAGGGGAGGCATGCAGATCTTTGTGAAGACCCTCACCGGCAAAACCATCACCCTAGAGGTTGAGCCAAGTGATGCTATTGAGAATGTCAAGGCCAAGATCCAGGACAAAGAAGGAATTCCCCCAGACCAGCAGAGGCTGATCTTTGCCGGCAAGCAGCTGGAAGACGGCCGCACCTTGTCCGACTACAACATCCAGAAAGAATCCACTCTCCACCTTGTCCTGCGTCTGAGGGGAGGCATGCAGATCTTTGTGAAGACCCTCACCGGCAAAACCATCACCCTAGAGGTTGAGCCAAGTGATGCTATTGAGAATGTCAAGGCCAAGATCCAGGACAAAGAAGGAATTCCCCCAGACCAGCAGAGGCTGATCTTTGCCGGCAAGCAGCTGGAAGACGGCCGCACCTTGTCCGACTACAACATCCAGAAAGAATCCACTCTCCACCTTGTCCTGCGTCTGAGGGGAGGCATGCAGATCTTTGTGAAGACCCTCACCGGCAAAACCATCACCCTAGAGGTTGAGCCAAGTGATGCTATTGAGAATGTCAAGGCCAAGATCCAGGACAAAGAAGGAATTCCCCCAGACCAGCAGAGGCTGATCTTTGCCGGCAAGCAGCTGGAAGACGGCCGCACCTTGTCCGACTACAACATCCAGAAAGAATCCACTCTCCACCTTGTCCTGCGTCTGAGGGGAGGCATGCAGATCTTTGTGAAGACCCTCACCGGCAAAACCATCACCCTAGAGGTTGAGCCAAGTGATGCTATTGAGAATGTCAAGGCCAAGATCCAGGACAAAGAAGGAATTCCCCCAGACCAGCAGAGGCTGATCTTTGCCGGCAAGCAGCTGGAAGACGGCCGCACCTTGTCCGACTACAACATCCAGAAAGAATCCACTCTCCACCTTGTCCTGCGTCTGAGGGGAGGCATGCAGATCTTTGTGAAGACCCTCACCGGCAAAACCATCACCCTAGAGGTTGAGCCAAGTGATGCTATTGAGAATGTCAAGGCCAAGATCCAGGACAAAGAAGGAATTCCCCCAGACCAGCAGAGGCTGATCTTTGCCGGCAAGCAGCTGGAAGACGGCCGCACCTTGTCCGACTACAACATCCAGAAAGAATCCACTCTCCACCTTGTCCTGCGTCTGAGGGGAGGCATGCAGATCTTTGTGAAGACCCTCACCGGCAAAACCATCACCCTAGAGGTTGAGCCAAGTGATGCTATTGAGAATGTCAAGGCCAAGATCCAGGACAAAGAAGGAATTCCCCCAGACCAGCAGAGGCTGATCTTTGCCGGCAAGCAGCTGGAAGACGGCCGCACCTTGTCCGACTACAACATCCAGAAAGAATCCACTCTCCACCTTGTCCTGCGTCTGAGGGGAGGGCAGTAAAGTGTAAACATGAAAGAAAGGTCTACACACTAAGGGTCCCATTGCAGTATATTTATTTGCACCAACCTGAGTAATAACTTTTTTTTTAATGGGGCAGTAAATGATTCCATTTTCTTGACTACTTGTCCTTGTTTTTACAATGGTATGCTTATGAATATTCCAGATACTAGCCAATATCCAGTTACAGTATTGGATAGGATATGGTGGTGTTTATATGCATGTTAATCTCCTGATTACCAATTTGCCCGTATACATGAGTAAAATATCAGCAGTATTACCGTGGTAAGAGATTATTTTTGTTTTTGTTACTGGTCATGACCCAATCAAATTAATTTGAACATTGCATTTCAAATTTTTGGCATTGTTATTAAAATATGGATAATGTATTTACTACTTTTATGGATCTACTAACGGTAGTATGCAACATTTCACATATGGCATATATAGTGGCGTAAGAGATCTCCAGGTCATAAGACATTTTACTCTGGTGTATTGAATCAACACTGAATACATTTTATTAAACCGTAAAATTAACCAGTGAAGGCTCTTAAATGTGTTGCACTGGCTCTGGCTGTGCTTTCACTTGCAAATGGAGGCCTGGATTCTAGATAATTAGAATCCAGACCACCATTTGCAAGTGAAAGCACAGCCAGGGTCTACTATATACAAATGTATGGGACTCATTTAATTAGTTACTCTTGGGAAAGAGCATTTTGCATACAATATTATACATTATTTTCATTAACCATGGTATTGTATGCAAAATGTTGTCTTTCCCCAGAGTAACTAAATGTCCAATACATTTGTATAAAGTAGACCCAACATTTGAAGCCTTACAATAAACCATACAAGACTAGATGCTGTTGTAATTTAATCTAGAGTGTGAATGTTTTATGTCTTGGAAGTACACAACCTCTACAGTCTAAATCTGAATAAACTAACGTATTTAGATAAGGTTATTTGGCAATAACACTAATCTGAAAACAAGGTTCTTCCTCTGAATGTTTAACTTGGAAGCTGAAAGGATAACCTCCAAAATATTAATACTTATACAATTGGTTGTCATTGCTACCTACTGTGCAATACTCGTAAGTGTCTTCTAGGCTCACATTTGGTTCATAGTGCCTTAAAATTATTTCGTTTTGGGTATAGTAAATGTGTGTAAAGAGTATTAACAAATTAATTCAGCAAGATATATACGATAAATGTAGATAAAATTGTGTTGTACTGTATACGGTACTATTTTAAAGGCGGATGGATACATACCACCAAATGACGTATTGGGTCTCGTATAAATACTGTATCCATCGCAATATCAGGCATATTTTCCGAGAAGAAAGAAGACATAAACCTGTGGGGGAAAAAACTAAAAAAAAAAATGGCACAGCGCAAAACTGGGATATGTTTAAATTGAGAATTCAACTTCCTTACACAAGCAGAAGATGATAGATGCACTGGCCACAGCCATAACAGACATTCCTCTGAAGCCTGCTTTATTTATGGATGCAGATAGTTGCAGACCTATTTCTGGTGGTTCGCAGATGGCAACATTATAATATCTACCAGTGGTGGTTCTAGACCCTTTTTAGGGGGGCAGTGGCGTCGCGTGGGTAAAATAACAGGGGAAGCCAAAAAAAATTATTAAAAAAAAAATTATTAAATATTTGTATTAATATATATATATATATATATTTTTTTTTTTAAGTCAAGCAGTCACCATGTACACTACAGTATGGCTCGGCGGCCAGTCAAACTTTCTTTTTATTTATTTAACAGATTGCAGAATGGGTACAATACAGTACGGCTCAATACACACAATTGTATAAGGGGATGCAGACCAGAGAAAGACGTTTGTCTTGTTTACATCAGGGTCATTAATACTGCTGGAGCATTGGTTCATTTTTGGTCCGATTTTTCCTTGCACGATTTTGCGCGCCGCGTGGGAGCAAATTCGAGACACGTATTCGGTTGTAAAAAGGTGTCCCACGGTCTCCTCTATGGCCGTGAATATTTTCACGCGGATCGGAACCACGGCGCGCCCGTGGGACACTTTTCCGTTTCGGCGAGTTTATTCCACGCTTTCTGTTTTCCTTTTCTAAGCATTTTCGGGGCTACATGTGAATAAGAAAAAGTTGCGGGACGCCCAGATGTTTCCACGATAGAAAGCTCGCGTGGATCCCATAATAGGCTCACTTAATACAGCGTTTTTAAAATCACGCGACATTTTCAGGGTCGCGAGCCGACCTTTTCCCCTCGTTTTCGATGATGGAAGTGATTTAGGAAAAGCTTCGGCACGCCGAGAGGTCCCCGTGGATTTAATCTCGCGAGGATCGGGGCAATATTCGGCCCGTGGGAACAGTTACGGGTTAATACAATGTTCAGAGTGCAGAGGGGAAAATATGCTGAGTGTTTTCCTCACAGTTTTAAACTTTTAGGGTGTGGCAGTCAGCTCGAATCTGATTGGCTAGGATCGGATTTGGACTCTATAATGCTGGAAGCCTGGAGAAAGAGACCTACCCCCTGCCTCTCTCCTATACTAGCTGCAGTGAGCACAGTGAGTCTGACAGTGTGTTAGAGGGAGTGAGAAGGAGAAGAGGGAGACAGTTAAAAAAAAAAAAAAAAAAAATTATAACACAGATGAAAAAGAATGTAAACTATATTACATTTTTTTTTTTTTTTTTTTTCATATTTCATATTTGATATTAATTCATATTTTAATATTAGGGAGGCATGGCTTCCGTTGGCTTCCATAAGGATTTGCCACTGTAGGGGGGCTGAAGCAACCCAAGGCTGTGGCTAAGGAGTCAACATCAGGGAGACCAAATCTACACCCCGCCCCTAGATGTGCACTCGTGCACAGTGCACGCACGCACACACACACACACACCGTTTTTTTTTTTTTACTAACATCTTAGTGCCTCATTAGCCTAGGGATTAAGGATACATGAAGTATTAACTACACCATAATAATATTGAGGTTTTGATCCATAGAAAGGTCTGTGCTACACAATTTCAGTTAGATTAGATTTATTGTCCTTTCATTTTGCACTCATGACATTAGTTGCTTGCCTTTTAATCAACATCGAAAGACCCCCCCACTTCCTCCCAGACTTTGACTTGAATGAATGCCCATTCTTTCTCTAGAACAATACAGATTGACAAACGTTTCATTATGCACTATACAACTAAGGTTAATAAGTTATAATTAAGATATCAATTGTACAAGATTTATTTAGGATAACTAAAGACAGGACTTTACTAAAGGTTGACACTCACAGTAATTTCTTCCAGAACAAGCTTAAAATAGCAAAGGATATATCGTTGATCATGTGTCTGTCTATATCGTCTCTCTCTCTCTCACACCTTTGTAAAACACTCATGAGACCAAAATAAATTCCTTCGAAAACAATATGTAAAGATATATAAGATGGTATATATATACATATTGTTCACACTATGGTGAGGCATGAGACATGGTGTTTACACATTCAAGTGGTTAGGGCTGGGCGATATAACGATAACGATAATTATCGCGATATATTTTGTCTTTCTTGCCTGCAACTTAAAGTAATGGCTTTGCTTGCCCAAATGACAATACTGACCAAATTGAGATTTATTTTTCTCTTGTCCATTTATTTGGTTTGCTTTCTAATGTACAGTTTGAAACCGTCTGTACACAGTAGGCTATGTGTGCTAGCAGAGCTAGTCTCCAGTCATGAGTCACGGTGCACATGTGCGGTGGTTTGTCCACCAAAAAAGCGCCAACAAATAGAAAGGAAACTAGCAGAGCCAGAACTGTTCAACTCCCCTGGAGCCACAGCCAGCAGAGAAGCCTGTTTACTTTCGCTTTCAAACCAGCTGCAGCCTGAAAACTGGAGTGTGAGGGGATGTAACACTAAAGATGGCGGCAACGACAAAGAATTGCTGCAAAATAAACATACATCTGTTGTTTAAAAAAATATATATATATATATATTTTTTAATACTTATAACAATATCGATAATTATGGATATTGCGTGATATGATATTCTTATCGATATCGTTATCGCAATATCATTTTGGCCATATCGCCCAGCCCTACAAGTGGTTATAATGTAACAGAGTATTTTCTGTTTCCAAATAATAGATTCTTATCAAACTGGTGAACTACACGCCTGTAGCCCCTAAAGCTGCTAAAATACACATTTTGTTCACTGTTTTGTTTCTAGAAGTAGAACAGGTTGGAAACCCGGCCTAAGTATTACTCTCCCCAAAACCAAGACGTCTCCCCAAGCAGAAACAATTTATGAGTAACGCATACCTACTCCCATTATGGGCGGTAAGTGTGTACACAAAGTTAAAACACAGATATACACATTCTCTCCTCAAGTAGATAATGGTTTTTTTTGGGTTATCAATGAATTAAAAAATGTATGTATTTTTATGTATTAACTCTATTGCCACAGTTATCTACAATAGCAATGATAAAGAAGTGCCAACTTCATATTATTATAATAATTCATCCAGTTTTCTTTTAAGTGTTTTGGTTCATCAGAGTGTTTACCAATCGTATATTATCAGTTTTTTTTGTTCCAAGTGTTATTTTACACTTTACAATTTATATTTATATTATTAGTAAGGGAATTGCACATCTACCCAAAAAATCCAAGCCTGCTTGCCTCAACGACTACCGCCCTGTAGCTCTCACCTCCATAGCCATGAAGTGCTTCGAGAAGCTAGTAAAGGGCTACATCTGCTCCTCCCTCCCCATCAACATGGACCCCCTGCAATTTGCATACCGCCCCAACAGGTCCACGGAGGACGCCATATCCCATGTGCTGCACACAGCAGCATCACACCTGGACAAGAGGCAGGGGAACTATGTGAGAATGCTATTCATCGACTACAGCTCGGCATTCAATACCATAGTCCCCTCCATACTCATAGCCAAGCTCAGGGACCTGGGCTTGGGCTATGACCTCTGCCAGTGGGTCTTGGACTTCCTGACTGGCAGACCCCAGGTGGTGAGAGCAGGCAACTGCACCTCCTCATCCATCACCCTCAACATAGGGGCCCCCCAGGGCTGTGTTCTGAGTCCCCTCCTCTACTCCCTGTACACACACGACTGTGTGGCTCAGCGGAGTAGCAATACAATCGTCAAATTTGCTGACGACACAGTGGTGGTGGGCCTGATCTCTGCCAACGACGAGAGGGCCTACCTGGAAGAGGTCAAGGTCCTGGCGGGATGGTGCCAGGAAAACAGCCTCTCCCTGAACGTCAGCAAAACAAAGGAGATGATTGTGGACTTCAGGAGGTCGGGGGTCAAGGACTACAGCCCCCTCAGCATCGACGGGGCACCGGTTGAGAGAGTCAACAGCTTTAAGTACCTCGGAGCCTACATATCCGAGGACTTGACATGGACCACACACATTAACAGTGTTGTGAAGAAGGCACGACAACGCCTCTACTTCCTCAGGCGCCTAAGGAAGTTCCAAGTCAGCCAGAAGATCCTTAAGAACTTCTACTCATGTACAATAGAGAGCATCTTGACCGGCAACATCACCTCCTGGTTTGGGAATAGCACTGCACAAGACCAAAGCAGACTACAAAGAGTGACACGTTCAGCCGAACGCACAATTGGAGGGGGGCTCCCCACCCTCCAGAACATTTACTACAAGCGTTGCAAGGGCAAGGCTAAGAGAATCATTAAAGACTCCAGTCACCCGAACAACTGCCTCTTTGAACTGCTGCGGTCAGGCAAGCGATACAGGAGTCTCAAGGCGAGCACAGGCCATCAGGCTGCTAAACGAACAATGAATGAACACTACACAACAACAACCACCAAACGCACATAGCACACACATCCACACGCACACACTCACTTTAAACAAACACACTGTAGCACCCACTCCACACACTTATAGCACACACCCACTTTAAACAAACACACTGTAGCACCCACTCCCCACACTTTATATTTATGGATGAAGGATTGCACTACAACTCGTACACCTTACTGTAAATTGTACCTAAAATTGTACCTCATCCCATTTCTGCTTTGCACTAGATAGTACTGTACATTAGTACACTGCATAGTATTGTGTATTGTATATTATATGGTAACTCAGAACATTGTACATATGTCTATACCGAACACTGTGACCTCATTTTCTTCTTCTAAATTCATGCTATATTATGTTATTATGTTATTTGATACTATCTTGTCTAGCACAGTCTCTGGAGCGTAACAGTAAGAAGCATTTTGTATGAAAGTATTCTGTACTTCTGTATGACAACTATTAAAGAACTGAACTGAACTGAACTCTCCTTCCTTATTCTTATTGCAGATCACCACAAGGTGGCACCACAAGCTAAGCTATACCTCACCATTTGTGTACCAGATGTACATACTGTAAATAGAGGTATACTGAAAGATTGTTGTTTACACTTGTTTTACTTGACTCTTGACTTTCTATTCTTTACTTATTATACTTATTTATACTATCTGTTATTGTCTAGCACACTCTCAGGAGCAGAACAGAAAGAAACATTTCATGCAAGGTATTCTGTATTTCTGTATGACAAATAATAAACAAACTTGAAACTTATAATAATAATAATAATAATAATAATAATAATAATAATAATAATAATAATAATAATAATAATAATAATAATAATAATAATAATAATAATAATAATAATAATAATAATAATAATAATAATAATAATAATAATAATAATAATAATAATAATAATAATAATAATAATAATAATAATAATAATAATAATAATAATAATAATAATAATAATAATAATAAATTGGATTTGAAGAGAGAAGCGCCTTTCTCAGACTCAATGACACTGTACAAGGAAAGGGCGGAAAAAAAAGAATAAAAAAAAGGATAAAAAAAAGAATTATGAATATATGTGTATAGTAGCAACAGGAAAAAACAAATAAGATAAAACAAGGAAGCAAGGTGCTGTCCAATTGGATGAAGTGGTTGAAATTAACAAACAAAAAAACAGAAAACAAAACAAAAACAAACAAACAACAAAACAAAACAACGTGGATCTGTGGCTTAAAAGAAAAGAGTCAGGGGTGGGCTACTTGGGAGCGGGGCCGTGTTGCGTGAAGGCAAGTGTGAACAGGTGGGTTTTTAGGTTGGTTTTGAAGAGGTTGATGGTGTCAGAGCCTCGGATGGAGGGGGAGAGGGAGTTCCACAACCTGGGGGCAGCTACAGCGAAAGCTCGGTCTCCCAGTGTGGAACGCCTGGTGCGGGGGATGGTGAGGAGGTCAGAGTTGGCAGAGCGGAGGCCTCGTGCTGGAGTGTAGGGGTGGAGTAGGTTGGTCAGGTATAAAGGGGCCAACCCGTGCAGGGATTTGTAGGTGAGGAGGAGGATCTTGTAGGGGATTCGGTAGTGGATGGGGAGCCAGTGGAGTTTTTGCAGGGTGGGGGTGATGTGCTGCCAGGGTTTGGTGCGCGTGAGGACCCTCGCAGCAGAGTTTTGGACGTACTGTAAGCGATCCAGAACCTTCTTGGAAGCACCAAAAAGGATTCCGTTACAGTAGTCGAGGCGGGAAGTGATGAAGGCGTGAATGAGTGTTTCCGCTGAGGTGTCGGAGAGTGAGGGGCGGAGGCGGAGGCGGGAAACTTGAACTTATTACATCACTAACAAAATAATAAAAGAAAAAAGACTCATTTAATCAGATTAATCACTTTATTCAAATTGAGGATTTAGTTTGAGGATATATAAAAAGGTTCCAACGTTCGTTCGAAAAACCCTGACGAAGTTTGAATCACTTTATTCAAATTGAGGATTTTTTTTTAAATATATTTTTTTTATTCTCTCTTTCTCAGATTTTTCTGTTTTCTCCCCGTCCCAATTTTTTAGTTGTTGTGCCAATTCCCCCCCCCCCCCCCCCCCCCCCCCCCTACCCTACCTGTTTGTTATGCGCATGTTCTCCTACTGGTCGGTACAAGGGAATCCTGAAGTCTACCGCACGCTTCCTCCGATACGCGCGGCGACAGCCAGTGACTCTCTTTTCACCTGGCAGCGAGGACTCTCATTGGTGAAGTGTAACGCGTGGGAGGGCACGCTGCCTCCATCAAGTGCTGCCACTCGCTGAGCAAGCGCCCAGACCTGACCTGTAGGCGTCGCTGTCCACAACGCCAGATCCCCACCCATGACCTGCCCTCCCCCTAACCCAGCCAAACGGGTTAGTATAGCGATCAGCTCCAGGCCCCAAGCAATGCTGACTCCACGAGTCGAGACCGCAGCCTCTTGCATTGGTGACGAGTGCAATCTCCGCTATGCCACCTGACCGCTAGCAAATTGAGGATTTAGTTTGAGGATAATAAAAAAAAATTAAAATAAAAGAATTTATAAAAAAAAAAAAAAATTATTATGTGCACATGGACAAATATGAAGGACAAGAATTCAAAATGTTGGACATGAAGAGAGGCTTGGAGAATCTCCTTTGGGGGGTGTCTCTGTCTCTGGGGGGGGCTTCTCCAGTGGGAGGGCTGATCCCCCTCCAAACCGCCAACCGGGGAAAGAGTGCGAACCATATAACCATTTATATTCATGTCAGTTTTTCTTATTGTGTTGTTAGTTTTATTTTCATAAATGTATGCGGTGATGTCGGTGACATGGGAGGTACAGAGATGGGCAGGCTGGGTTCAGTGGCGGTTCGGCCCGGGGGAGGGGGGGCCTTGCGTGTTGTGGGATTGGTGTGGGGGGGGGTGGGGTTTCCTGGGGTCCTCGGCCGCCGTGGCTGGGGCGGTCTGGTTACCGGGCCGGGGGGGCACCGGGCTTGGGGTTGCAGGGGGTCGGGGGGCCATTGAGGCGTGGTGCTTTGGCCTTCGGTGGGCCTGGGCTTGGGGTTCTCGTGGGCCGGGGGCCTGGCGGTCGGGCGGGGGCGGTGGGGGCTCTGGGGGCTCGGCTCCACGCATGGTGGACCAGGATATGGGGGTGTTCTGTCTCTCGGGGAGGAGGGCGGGAGGGAGGGTTTTCTCTCAGGGGGATCAGAGCGGCTGGGCTTTGCCCGGTGGGTCCCTGTGTGTTGGGGGGTCGGTGGGCGTGGGGTGGGACTCTCAATGGCATGGGAAATAGCAGGCAATTATCCTTTCCTCTACTGGGCCTGGCCCAATGGATGGAAGTGTTGTTTGTCTATAAATGTAAATAAAAAAAAATGTGTTTAAAAAAAAGAAGGGAACTCATTTTGTGCAAAATGGAAAGCTTGCCAATGTTCATGCGGCAGAATTGTTACAATAGCCGATAATCCATTTTGCCAATGATAAATACTTATACGGGTGGAACAACCAGTGACGTCAGACTACACCTCCCTATAGCCCCCATGGGCTGTACACGTCTTCTTGTACAAGTCAAGAAGAAACATCACACAATAGATGATAATAATAATGTTCCTAAATTAGCTGCATCTGTTAAAGGTGCTATAGATAAAAATTTATTAAAGGGTCATACATCCACAGAGCTTTTAGAAAGGTGCAGAATAATCGCTTTTCCCAAAAATATATTGATTGATGAATTTATCATTTAAAAAATGTTCTGGTCCTAAATTATTAATGTTGTTGTTGCGTGCATGTATCCCCACCCTATACTTCCTATTTCCCCATGTGGAATGCACCTACATGTACATGTCAAAATACTTCCCAAAGGTCAGTGAATACCACGACCACAATACCAGAGGGAGCTCCACAAATCATGTTAAACCCAAATTCGGCCAAGGGACTAAACACGTTTCGCAATTATGCCACATCAATGTGGAACGCCCTACCCACAGCTCTAAAGGAATGTGAATCACTTCCCACTTTCAAAACCACTCTCAAAGAGCACCTACGGGAGACGGCAATTCGAAACTGGCCCCTGTAAATGACCTAACCCAACCCCCCCTCCAATGCAGTAAATGTCCTAACCCAATAATACACGAGACTCTCTTTTTTTAGACTCTTTTTGTATCACAAACAATACTGTATTTGTAAATCTGGTATGTCATAAATGTATAGATGTAGCAGTATTGTCTATCTGTATGTCAGGCAGTGGAGGTTATTGTATGACTACTAGTGAGGCAGTGCTTCACTAGTAATAGACAGAATTTTTTTTTTTAATTATTATTAATATACATTTTTATTTTTTATTTTTTTATACATATATATATATATATATTTTTTTTTAATATTATTTTTTATTATAAATGTTTTCCACTAAAAAAAAGTGTGGCACTGGTACATGCACACGGACCCAGGTGAGTAATAATTACGAGTACATTTAATCTGTTGCCTGTTCTCAAGTGAATGCAGTACCACTCAGACCCGGCGCCATGGGCGGGCATTAGGGGGCCTGGCCCGCCCACTGAGTCAAAAAAAAAGAAGAAAAAAAAGAAAAAATTCAATCAAAGCCGACTATCCAAATCCTTAGTCGGGGACAGCCCTAGTGGGCACTGATGTCAACAACAACACTACTGAAGCTAGCACGGCACTCTGTGAGAATTCGTTTTCTACCCTCAAGAACGTCTTTACAGAACATCGCCTTAGTATGCTTCATTGACGCAAGGCCAATTTAATTCAGTTGGCATTTGAGAAGGACTTAACAAAAAAGTTCAAGAATGAGTGGAGGGACAGTGTTTTAAGAAGATTTCACTCTGTCCCCAAACGTCGCTTGCCGCTCTACTAATGATGGTGAGTAGCCTGTGGAGGAATTTTGTTTGCTTTTTTATGCACTTATTTTTGTCAGTTCCGTTCAGTTTGTCAGTGAATTCAGAAGTGTTGAATAAATGGAGACTTTTCAAATATATAGAATAGAATAGAATAGAAATGTATTATCCCTTTTTTTTATCCACTTTTTCTCCCATTTTCTATATTTTCTCCCATCCCAATTTCATATCATCCAATTCAACCCTCCCCTGTCACGAACGCTGTTTCTTGCCTCCCACAAGCCGGCTGCAATGTGGACTAAGTCATACATAGCACAAGTCCCCTCCGGTACTTGAGGTAACAGCAGTCGCATCTTTTCACCTGCGCAGCTCGATCTCTCAGTGGCGAGGAGTAACGCGTGGGAGGCTCACGCTGCCCCCGACACTTCCTGATTCTACTGCGCAGGCGCACCAACCGACCTGTAGGAGTCGCTGTCCACAACGCCCGATCCCCACCCATCAGTTTCCCACCCATCAGTTTCCCACCCCCTAATACGGCCAATGTGTATTAGTATGAACGACCAGCTAAACTGAAAGCAATGTGGAGCGCTGGGCTCGAACAGGCAAGCCCAGCGTCTCCGTCATTCATGGCGAGCGCCTTGCCCACTACGCCACGTAGCCGCCCCTAGAAATGTATTATCCTGAGGGAAATTTGACACTGCAAATCACTCAACATTAAACATTTAGACAGAACAAGTAACGAATAAGAATAACAAAACAAATGGCCTAGAATTAAATGAAATAGAATAACATTTTTATAAAAGATACAGTAAATAAATACAGTAAAAATATACTGAAGTCTACAGTAGGTGTAATATTGCACAGTGCTGTTTAAAAACTAAGAGTCCAGGAAGATGGTAACTGTCACTGTGCTCAGTGATGCAGTGACGCACAGTGATGCATTGTATAAAGTCTGATGGCTGTCGGAATGAAGGACTTCCTGTGCCGTTCAGTGCTGCATTTAGGTAGTGTGAGCCTATAACATGCTCCTCCTGTCAGCCAAGTCTGTGTGTAGTGGGTGGGAGGGGTTTTCCCTGATGGCCTGGAGCTTAGCAAGGTTCCTCCTCTCCGCCACCCTCGCTAGAGTCCAGCTCCACCCCAACCACGCTATCTTATCCATCCTGTTTGTGTCCCCTGCTCTCAGTCCGCTGCCCCAGCAGGTCTGTTATATATATCCGTTCAGTCTGTTTTTGTATAAGTGAATGTTCTTAAGATAGAGAGAAATTAGATTTTTCAATGGCCTCTCTGCTGTTTAGTTCAGCACCGTGGGCAGCGCCAAGCAAGCCACAGCGCCGTTGTCCCAGCTGAAAAGTATAAAAGGGAACCTGTGTTGAAAAACCATTGTGCCCCCCCGAGAACATTTTATGCCCCCCCACTAATTTGTTTCTGCAGCCTGGTCTGGTACCACTATGTTTTTATTCATGTAACATGCTGCTAAAAGTAGCCTATTAAGTTTTACATTTCAGGAGAAAATGTTTTTCCGACTGTTGTAGGAGAGTACATGCAATTCCGACTCCCCCTTCACTATCTTATCTTGGTTCGCTAATGCGTCTGTGGCTTGCATGCTTGCTATAGCTAGCCTATACTAGCCAACCAGTTCTTGCTAAAAAGACGCTCGCCTGACATCGTCATGTAACTCGAGAACCGAGGCACGGAATTGGTAGAGTGAGGTTGCATTAGAAGAACGGCAAAAAATAGATCTTTCTAACAGTATTTATATGTTGGGCGAAAAATGCAACCAGAGCCTCTAGACGCTCGCAAAGTGCCGCGACTTGTGTGTGTGTTCAGTGCAGTGGCGGTTGGAATGCCCCACGGGCCCTGAGGCAAGATTGACAGCTAGAAAGCTATGTCCCGGCATGTTGCTAGCACAATAGCTACCAGGCTGGGCTAAGCTACGTTAGCTTCTAGCATTGTATACACAATATGTACAACCTAGGGACTGTCCAAGGTTACCTGCTGCTGCATGGTAGTTGACACACCGCGGCTGAAGGCAGTGTCCGTGCCGGGCATGTTGTCGGGTGATCCGGTGGTGTTGAAGGGCTTGTTGTTGTTGGGGATGGGGGGTCAGGAGGAGGAGGAACGTCGGCACCAGGTTGTTTCCCTGTTACTTTTATAACAAATGCGTCTAATTTAGGTAGCTTTGCGTTCTTCTCGTCCTGTTCTTTTTTGTCGGTTCTTTTTTGACGGCCACATTTATGTTTGTAAGGCTTAGGCGTCATGGTTGCGGAATATGGATCATTCACTGACTCACTGATGATTTCACTCGCTGTAAGAGACAGACCTGTCTGCTGTTCGTTTTCCGCGCCAGGTAAATTGTCTCATGACGCAATGACGCATTGATTTCTGGGTAATGTTGTTGTCCTCCAGTAACAAGTCAGATTTTGCACTGGAGGCACAACAGGAGAGACAACATTTCCCAGCAATCATCATTCTTTAATTTATTTTAGGCTACAATCGGGAAGAATAGGAGGGCCCGGGGAAACAAGAGACGTCCCACGAACGGGAACTCCATTCAGTCCCGGGCCCCCCCCCCCGCGGGCCCTGAGGCGACTGCCTCGCCTGCCTCGCCTATATCGCCGCCGGTGGTTCAGTGCACGGGCCCGACACGGTAACCCACCTGTTAAGATTCAAACGTGGCAACAGCCAGGCACCATGCTGTCGGCTCGCATGCTAGCTAGCTAGCCTATATTAGCCAACCAGTTCTTGCTAACTAGCTATCGTGCTAGCTAAGCTGTAACGTTATCAGCCACAACACGGTGTAATTTCCCTATTTTCTTTTTGTGAACATGCAAATATTTCTTGTAGAAGTGGCACAATTTTCCATTTACTTGGGTATGTAAATTAGTGACTTTTTTCCTTATCTTAGGCTTGGACTATGAGGTGGAACTGTAAGATCTGCAAATCATTGTCTACTACAAGGAGGAATCTACTGAAGCATTACAGACTACAACACGCAACATTCGGTAGTGCACAACCCTAGCCATGTCTACATGACGGTTGTCCTTGCACATTCAAAACACAGGGTGCCCTTCGCACACATTTATCCAGATACCATGCAGCAGGAGAAAGTTCAAGGCCAGGAATTATTAATTTTAAGTGTTTAGTTTGCAGTCGCCATTGTCCTACAGCTACAGTGAAGGACTACTTTCAGCATATTGGAAGGCATCTGAAGAGGCACAAAACTGTCTTTTGTGTATTTAAATGTTGTGACTTTTGCACAAATATATACAATACATTTCTCAAACACAAAAACAAGCCATATAGGCTATTCTTTGAGTGATTTTAAGCAAGACGTGTTTGCGAGTCACCATAATCAGACTGTTGACCATTCTGATGTAGGCCTACCAGAGGCCAGTGATGGTGAGGAGGATGGATTTTGTGTTTTTATTTATTTTATGGTTATACAGTTTTTAGAAATGTACTTGTACCATTTGAGGCTTCAATGTTCCTTTTTGTCTTTCAGCTCCAGGATGAGTTTCAAAGAATCACAATGGTGCACCTTGAATCACAGTTCATGTCCAAGCTGGATGAATACACTCCCAAGCTGTTGGCCCTCTTCCAGTCCAAGGGTGGCGCCGTGGGGATGAGGTTGAAGGCTATCCTACTTGAGGTACTCTTCAATGACTTTTCTGTAGTTGCAGACCTTTTAAATACACAGTTGGCGGCTGGTTAATGTGGGGCACCTGGTTGGAAAATAGTTTTCAAATTGTATTTGGTTCATTTCTGTTTATTTTGAGATGGACTCTTATTTGACCAGCTTATTGAGAACTCCACTGGTTTGGATTCATAACCAATTGCAAAGTTTTGGTGCTCGGAGTTCTAATAATAATTACTGGACCATGGAAGGTAATTACACACAACACACGTGTGTGCGTGAGACGACAAAACACAAACTCATTTCATAATTATGTACTCTGAAAATATGTGAATGTCCCCGAATTTGGTGACTAGTATGGGGGGTTATGGTGTTAAAAGCTGAACTAGTCAATGAACAGTAAGGAAGTAGGTAAAGGCATCCATAGGCCCACAGTTGATGCAGTTGCTCACATCCTCCACACTGCAATATACTGAAGAATAATGATTATTTGTGTCATTTCAGGCTCCGAGCATCAACATCACCAGAGATGTTGCCATTCGGGGCTTGGTGATGTACCTTGGGGAATCTACAGATCAGCTCTTAAAGGAGTATGATGTAAGTTGAAGCACATGTTAAAATAGAGAAAAGGGTTGGGGGCAACTTTAAGCCTGAGGATGTTTTGTGAATACGGCCATTGGTTTTCTTGTCCAAAGGTTGGAAGGAAGGAATTTGGGAGATGTTCAATTATAGGACCTTCTCCTGTGGCTGTACAGTCTAAAGTTTCTTGCCCTTTCAGGATGCTGATGGAGATGGTGTGTCGCAGGACCTTGCTGTACAAACAACAAAAATCTACACGATCAAGAAGGAAACATCAGAGGGTCCCGACGACATCGGTATCGTCATAGAGGGCGTGAAGGTTCTGACTGCTCTGGGTAATTTCCCATGGGCTTGCTCCAGGCTAGTTGGGTTGGCATATGCAGTGAATCTTGCCTATCCCAAGGAACTAAGGTACACAGAATTAAAGGCCTTTACATTTTTCTAACCTACCTTGAGTGAACCTGTATTATTTATGCCATTTTCTTTGGTTTTCTTCCTCTCTTTGATCTCAGGTACACATTCGAAGTCTTCCAGAAACTCTTCCTGGAGCTGGATTGTACAAGGCTGTCTCCAAAAGTGACCAACCTCAAGAATAAGATACTGGTAAGAAAGGTGACCCTTGCAGAGTGAAAGGGAAAAGTCACTGTCAAAAATAACATTGTTTCCTTCAAGTTTTGGTTAAATGTGAGTTTCAGTGATCCGGTTACTGTAAGTAGTTGTTTCATCTCAGATTTGTCCAAATAGCCATACTCATTTGAGCGGAGAGGCTTCATGGTTTTGAATATTGGCACAGAACAGTTTGTTTATAATGTGCACCTTGTGTACACTTTACCTTGCGGGGTGAGGCAAGGTCAAGTGTTGGGGCATTTACAATGTTGTGAGACTGTTGTCCATTTCATTTTAAGCACCTGACATTGGTTTTCTTCCTCTCTTTGGTCTCAGGTACACATTCGAAGTCTTCCAGAAACTCTTCCTGGAGCTGGATTGGACAAGGCTGTCTCCAAAAGTGACCAACCTCAAGAATAAGCTACTGGCTTAAGAAAGGTCAAGTGTTGGGGTGGGGGTGAGGGGAGGCAAGGTCAAGTGGGGGGTGTGGGGTTATGTTGTGCTTAATTTTTATGTTTAAACTTGCAATAAACTTGCAATAAAATGTTTTGATTTAGCATAATACATGTTTACCTGGTATTCTTTTTAATATGCATGGTAATCTGTTGACCCAATTCAAGTAAACCAAGCACCGCAAGAAGACATGATATTGGGTATAGAAATGAAGAAATTATGGGAACAGTGACATTCAGTGTTATTGAAGTCCTATAATGCCAATTAAAACACATTTGCATTATTCATTAGAGCAGGTAAATAAGAATTGCCATGTGTTGTAAATAATGTGTATGTACACAGTAAATTTCGAAATTGCAATTTTTTTACTTAAAAAAATTAAGTTAACTAAGGGAAACTTCATATAATTGAATAGATTTACTTAAAAAAATTAAGGCAACAAAGGGACACGTCATATATTGAATAGATTTTAATCACATAAGTTTGATTAAAATTGATTGAATAAGTGAACTAAATTTAAACCAAAAACTTAAGTGCATGTTATTAATAATAACAGTTAAAATGTGTTGGATTTAGTAATAACATGCCAAATCATGAGTTAATATAGCCCAATTTTTTTTTGCAAGTAGAACTCAATTTCACAAGGGAAATTGATTTAATTTACTTAAAATGTTGGGCTATATTAACTCATGATGCCATTGTGCATCTTGAGACAGGATAGATAGACTGTCTATCCTACAACACATATAGACTGAAACATTTCTCAACCAAGGTGCCTTGCCTACCGTTTTGCTGTGGAAAGGTGAGTGTCCACAATGGCTAGCTAGCTGTTCTACTTGAATACTGAATGTTAATATTGAATCAGACACTATTGAATACTGAATGTTAATATCAGACCATATTGCATACTGAATGTTAATTCAGGTTGACAGTTGACATCATTTGACAGTTGACAGGGGGCTGGAAAGTTGATTTAAAGGGGACATGCATTATAAATGCCTTTTTTCTGTGTTTATAGTAATACAGGTTAGTATCAATGGGTCTGTGTCTCTAATTATTACCATATTGACTCATCAGTCTAGTCTCGAGTTCACGAGATCTTCCCTCACTCAACTAAACTTCTGATTTGACGGTTTCTGTGACGTCGACATAGCATTGATCTGCAGTAACGCCCCCTCTATGGTTGTAGTGCAGTGTAACCCGACACTTCCTCAAACGGGTTTTCACAGGCAGAGAATGAGCGAGAGAGAGAGAGAGAGAGAGAGAGAGAGAGAGAGAGAGAGAGAGAGAGAGAGAGAGAGAGAGAGAGAGAGAGAGAGAGGGACGGCGGGCGGGCAGAAGTGTGTGTAATGTGTGTGCGCCATCTCTCTCCCTCGTTGGGGACACAAACATACACAAACTTGACTGCGTGTGTGTCGGGACGTAGGCATAGTGTAACCCGACACTTCCTCAAACGGGGTTTGACAGGCAGAGAACTAGCGAGGAGAGGGAGGGAGAGAGAGGGAGAGAGAGAGAGAGAGAGAGAGAGAGAGAGGGACGGCGGGAGGGACTGCAGAAGTGTGTGTAAGACACCCATTCCAAGAGCCTGTTCGCTGTGTCTCTCTCTCTCTCTGTGTCTATCTCTCTCTCTATGTCTCTCTCTCTGTGTCTCTCTCTCTCTCTCTCTCTCTCTCTCTCTCTCTCTCTCTCTCTCTCTCTGTGTGTCTTTCTGTCTCTGTCTCTGTGTCTGTCTGTCTGTCTGTCTCTCCCCCAATTAAACTGTCCTAGGACATTGTCAGGTGTGTCATATATGTTATGATGAATTGAAAATGGGGGACCCTGATGTAAACAAGACTAAAGTCTTTCTCTGGTCTGCATCCCCTTAACAATTGTGTGTATTGAGCCGTACTGTATTGTACCCATTCTGCAATCTGTTAATACAATTTTCAATCAATTCAATCAAACCTGATTGGATAAATGACATGCTGGTGCTCTAGTGCGACACCTAGTGGCTTAATGTTATCTATAGTCAGTGTAGTGATTGTAATGGTACATAATTCACCCACGGAGCTATTGTTAGGAACATTAGTTCCGCCCGAACATTCTAGAACATTTGTGCTGATGTCATAGTCACCTTTAATGATAATGTTCCTAAAAATGCATCCGTTAAAACAAAGTAAGTTATGTTAAGTTAGTTACGGGAAGGCAAACATATTGTGTTTCACAGAAACAAAGCTAGACTCATCTGTACAGGCTCCAGAGATTGAAATCGAAAACTACTCAATAGTCCGGAGGGATAGGAATCAATATGGAGGTGGCGTCTGTGTGTATATACACAAAGATACCAAATTCAGGGTGTAGAAAAAAATCTTATTGGGGACTGGAACACGGATATGCTGCGTAAAGCAGCACCCGTCTTCAGGGCCTTCAGTAGGTTTTCTGATCTGCACGGTTTCAGCCAGCTAATCACCCAACCCTGTCTACACCAACGACTTCCACTATCGGTCAGAGTCCTGCCACCTTCAGAAGTTTTCTGATGACTCTGCGATAGTGGGATGTATAAAGGACGGTGACGAGAGGGAATACCGGGAACTGGTAGTGGACTTCGTCACATGGTGCGATAAAAACCACCTGCAGCTAAATGTGGCGAAGACCAAGGAACTGGTTGTGGAGCTGGGGAGGAGGAGGAGTGCACCTGTGACCCCCGTTTCCATCAGGGGAGTTGATGTGATGGTTTAGGTGTACAAATACCTCGGTGTGCACATCGACAACAAACTGAACGGGTCAAAACATGCAGAGGCACTGTACAAGAAGGGCCAGAGCCGACTCTACTTCCTCAGAAGGCTGAGATCCTTCAATGTCTGTACAAGGATGTTGAGGATGTTCTATGAGTCGGTGGTGGCGGGCGCCTTTTTGTACGCTGTGACCTGCTGGGGCAGCGGACTGAGAGCAGGGGACACAACCAGGCTGGATAAGCTGGTCAGGAAGGCCAGCAGCGTGGTTGGGGTGGAGCTGGACTCTCTAGCGAGGGTGGCGGAGAGGAGGAGCCTTGCTAAGCTCCAGGCCAGGGGTCAGGAACCTTTTTGACTGAGAGAGCCATAAAAGCCAAATATTTCTAAATATATTTCATTGAGAGCCATATAGTATTTTTAACATATAATAAATTAAATATGTCTTACTTTTAATGCGACTTCTGGTGCTGCATGGTTTTGCTGATGGCCTTGTAATCTGGTTCATACGTGGTGAGGTTGAGCTTCATGCAGGCGTTGAGGCTTCCATCAGTTAAACGTGAGCGTAGGTTGGTCTTAATGTTCCTCATATGCGAGAATGACTGCCCACATGCATATGTAGAGCCAAACATGGTCAATACGGCAATACTCACGCTGCATTGTGTGGTATGTCACAGGAAGCTCGTTCCAAGTTTTAAGAATCAGCTGGTCTTCAGGTTGAATATTTTTAATTTCTGTCCACTTGTGTTCCCTCGCCAGCTCTGCTCGCTATATCTTCAGCTACAGATACTATTAGCTGTATCTTCAAAACTAATTCTGTTTACTTTAAAATGACACAGTATTATTAAGAAATATCACAAGTATTATAAAAAAAAAAAAAAAAACGTTTTTTTTTTATTTTTTATTTTTTTTTACTCAAATATTTCTGGGAGCCATATGCTGTCACCAGAAGAGCCATATATGGCTCGCGAGCCATAGGTTCCCGACCCCTGCTCCAGGCCATCAGGGAAAACCCCACCCACCCACTATACACAGACTTGGCTGACAGGAGGAGCATGTTCAGTGCTAGGCTCACACTACCCAAATGCAGCACTGAACGGCACAGGAAGTCCTTCATTCCAACAGCCATCAGACTATACAATGCATCACTGTGCCTCACTGCATCACTGAGCACAGAGCGGCAGCTCAATAGTGGCCGGAGGCCGCGACTAGCGGCCTCCAGGCTCCAAAACAGGGGGCAACGACGGCTGCCAGACATTGACCTAGGACTAATAGGAACCCAAGGAGGACAATAACACTATCTGATGCATACTGCACCTTATGTGACACTGTGAATACTGTGAATATATATTTCATTTAGTTAGATAGTTAATTATATTGACCAATTTGTTTACACTGCTGTGTTGTTTTTACTACCTATACCCCCCCCCCTTCCCCATGCTCAGTATATTTTTACTGTATTTATTTACTGTATATTTATTTCATTTTTATTCTATTACTCTACTCTTACCCTAGGCAACTTGATTTGATTTGTGTTATTATTCTAATTTGTGACCTGTCCTGTCTAAATGTTTAAATGTTGAGCGATTTGCAGTGTCAAATTTCCCATGGGATAATAAAAGTATTTCTATTCTATTCTATTCTATTCTATTCTATTCTATTCTATTCTATAACCCACAAGGGTATGTGATTCAACACAAACCACCATTGACCTAATTTTGACCTCTGACAAGTCCATGATCTCCAATAAAGGGGTGATAGCATGCGGGTTAAGTGATCATTATATGATTTTCTGTACCCGCAAAAAGCTAAAACAGAAGGCCGGCTGTCACAAAACAGTCACACCTAGAGACCTTAAAACCTACTCTAGAGAGGCCTTTAACCAAGAACTGGAGAGCATGGACTGGTCAGATGAACTCAGTGGTACACAGGTTGAAGAAACATGGCTTGGTTTCAAAACCAAATTCACAACAATACTCAACAACATGGCACCCCTAAGAACCACCAGGGTTAAAAATCGCGCTGAGCCATGGATGCACACTGAAATACTGGCCGCTATGAAAACCAGAGACAAGAAATGCTCGGAACTTCATAAAAGTCAGACAAAGCTTTCCAAAAGCTCAAACAGTGAACTCCAAGCCCACGTGGTTGAACAAAAAATTCAAAGAAACAGACTAAGAAATGACGTAAACACCATGATCAAAACGCAAAAAAAATATTTCATCAATGACAAAACTGAGGAAAACAAAAACAAACCATGTGAACTTTGGAAATTACTCAATAATCAACTAGGCTGCAGTAAAAAACTTAAAACCAGATTCTCAAACATAAACATAAAAACGGACAACACACTCATCACAGACAAGCTGGATGTAGCCAATTACTTAAACATCTTTTTCACAAACATAACCACAACACTTGTAAATAAACTACCCTCCCACTGAGGGCATTATGGGGTAGAACACATAGTAGAATACTACAAAAACCTAGGGGTCCGCAAAGACGACTTCAAACTAGAAATGGTAACAACAGATGAGGTACTCAAAAAACTGAGCGCCCTCCAACCTAACAAGGCCACTGGCCATGACAACATCCCCTCCAAATTCCTCAGAGACGCAGCCGCCGCCATCACCCCAGTCATCACACACATAATAAACCTCTCCATAAAACAGGGACACGTCCCCAAGGACTTCAAAATTGCGAGAGTGACCCCTCTGCACAAAAAGAGCAGCAAATTAGACCCAGGCAACTACCGCCCTGTTTCTATTCTTACCTCCATCTCGAAAGTCATGGAGAAAATTGTCTATGAACAGGTCGAAAAGTACCTGGCGGGAAAAAATCTAATCTACGAATTCCAATCTGGCTTCAGAACATCCCACTCCACTGACACATGCCTTTTCTATTTGAACGACCACATCAAACAAGAGGTGGACGCGGGCAAATACTGCGGTATGGTCAGGCTGGACCTACAAAAGGCCTTCGACACTGTCAATCACTCCATTCTGATTGACAAGCTAAAAGCAATTGGTTTTGATAGTTTATCAGTGAGCTGGATGCAATCCTACCTGGAGGGGAGAGAACAGATGGTGAAGGTAAACGGTACTCTATCCCTCCCCCCCTCACAGTGAGCTGTGGTGTTCCACAAGGAAGCATACTAGGACCGCTACTGTTCCTAATTTATGCAAATGACATGTCGTCAGCTTGTGACTGCAACTTGTTCCTGTTTGCGGACGACTCAGCCCTGCTGGTCTCTGACAAGAACAAGTTGCAGGTTGAAAAAACCCTCAGCTCGGAACTAGGCAAAATCTGCATATGGCTCGCTGATAACAAACTATCCATTCTCTTCGGTTCAAATAACAAACTCAGCAAGACCGACGGCTTCTCAGTTACAGTGGGTGACAATATTGTCACAAGGAAAGATGAAATTACCTACCTGGGTTCCATCCTAGAGGCAAATCTTTCCTGTGACAAAATGGCATCCAATGTAATAAAAAAAGTCAACCAACAAACTAGATTCTTGTACCGGATCTCCTCTCTGGTAAACAAGAATACCCTGAAGACCCTGGCAGGAGCACTCATTCAAGGGTACTATGACTATGCTTGCACCTCATGGTACCAAAGCACCTCAAAGGCGCTAAAAACAAGATTACAAACATCACAAAACAAACTAGTCAGACTTTGACCTTACCCCTAGAACCCACCTCACCCCTGCACACTTTGACAACCTAGTGTAGCAGGGTGGATTATCCCTGCTTTATGGGAGTGGTTGTACACGGCCACCTGGTAGCGGGACGCAGCAGAACTGGGTCTAACTGGATCCCCGACTTTAGGCCAGGAACGTCAAAGTGGGGGTCCAACAGCAGGAGCGGATGGGGCCTAGGATTCACTGACCTAGGGATGGTACTCTGGTCCTTCTGGCCCTCCAGGGCGATCAGCAGTAGCTCCCCACAGACCCCCACTTCCACCAATACTTCCTGAGCCCTCCCACACCTGATGGCAGTAAGATGAATAATGTTTTCGCTCCCCAAAGCAGTACCCTTCCGTAATGACCTGTAGAGGCCGTTAACATGAACTAGAAACAGGGGTGGGGAAGGGTTAAATAATGATGATCATTACCCGGAGAGAAAAGGGTTAGGCAAAGTGCACATTAAAGACTCACACACAGTGTTCCCATTTACGTCTCCTTTTATATAACTTGGTTCACTTTACATGGGTATTACTCAATTGGAAAAGCTATCTCCTCACTGGCACCTAGTGCTCTCGCTCTACAATACACATGGAGGAAAGTTATTCCCAAAATGAAAGGTCTTCCCACACTGACAGCTCTTCCCACACTGAAAGCTCTTCCCACACTGAAAGCTCTTCCCACACTGACAGCTCTTCCCACACTGAAAGCTCTTCCCACACTGAAAGCTCTTCCCACACTGAAAGCTCTTCCCACACTGACAGCTCTTCCCACACTGAAAGCTCTTCCCACACTGACAGCTCTTCCCACACAGAAAGCTTTTCCCACACTGAAAGCTCTTCCCACAATGGGCACCTTGTGCTCTCTCTATATTACAGACACAGTAAGAACCTCTTCCCTTTAAGGGTTATCTACTGCTCCGCTTTGCGGTAGGGGAGAACCAGGTAAAAAGTAAAGGAGTTCAATGGGAATTTTATAAAAGAACACACATGTTATTACACTCAAAAGAAATTAAAAGTGGGCCCACAGTTAGCAAATAAAACCTATCTAGAGCCGGCTTGAAATGTTTGGGGCGCCCCTTTTACACTGCTCTCCAGTGTGCATTCAATGCACCATTTATCTTCACTCCCATAGAGCTCGCTCCCCACCGTAGACTGTCTACTGAACACGTTTCAACACTCAGGGCACCTCTGATACTTATCCAAGATGGGGCCCAATCTTAGCACCACTAGTCCGGATGCTAAGATGGCAGACGGAGATCCCGCGATAACAGCCGGCGGGCGGGGTAGGCGCTGGGGCAGATGCTGCGGGCAACGGCTTGAAGAGGCTGGAGCAACGTGCAGTGTAATGGCGTCCTCTGCTGGGCTGAAGAGATGGGCCATCGCGCATGCTAAACTGTAGTACTGTCCTAAACACAACTAAACTGCGGGTCGTATTGCACCCTCCTACTATGACGCCTATATACACAGCTACCGCGAGGTGACCAATGTCTATCACCTGGTCTTCGGCTCTCCTCGCCGGGTGAAGCCGCCCTTCACAGTGTCTCTGGCACACGAATCAAACGCTAAGCTACCGCAGATATTTCTGGAATAACCCGTTTTGTAGCAGAGCCTATTCCTTTATCCGGCACATTAATCAACCGCTCAACTATCGCATGTATTTCTGGAATAACCCGTTTGGTAGCAGAGTATATTCCTCGCACGCTCGCTTGTCCTTGTCTGTGTCCAACGCCGAAGAGAGCTTCCTCTGTGCTCCACTCCACGTTGAACTCCCTTCTTGCTCGTCTGATCTCCTCTCTGCCCAGCCTTCCACCACCGCCCCCTGCCGGCACCTGTAATCCTATCCCGCTATGAAACGCCCAAGTTTAGAAGAGGAGGATCAAAGGGCAGCAAGTTAATAATCCTTATTACATGGCGTTTTCACATTCGCCGAAATGCTTGCTTGTGATTGGTCAATAGCGCGTCAGAGGTCCGATATTACCCGATAACGGACCTCTGTGGAACAATAATGACCGCTGTGCGCAGCTGTTCACAATCAAGCCCACTGACATCAGTGCAATCAGACACTGCCGGCTGCTGGGGAAGCTGCCAGCGATGACAGGGGGCGGAGCGACGAGCGGAGCCAGAACCAGTGTTGCGAGTCGATGTAAAATTAATTAGGTATATTGTTAGTAAGTTAGCCATGTAATAAGCGGGATAATGTATAGCTATACTCGATCATTGTCGCAAAATAATTGACCTTCACTGACGTTTAAAACACCTCGCCGAGGCGGCTCGGTATTTTAAACTCTGTGTCGGTCAATTATTTTGCGACAATGACCTCGTAGCTATACATTATCCCTTACATATTCAGGGCGGGGTGATCAAAGAGAACTGCACGTTATTTGTCCATGTCCGGGCAGGTATGATCAAGGGCGGACAACTGGTTACAATGTCCTTGTGAACACAGGGAATGCAAAAGATTACGTTAGCCAATCTGAATAATAGCCAGACATATTTAGGTTGCTACACTAGGATGGCTTAGAGTAGACGACAGAGTACAGCAACTTGCAATGGGCCTGGTCTACAAGATACACTATACGACTAAGGTACCCATGTACATGTCAAAATACCCAAAGGTCAGTGAATACCACGACCACAACACCAGAGGAAGCTCAACAAATCATGTTAAACCCAGATTCGGCTCAAACAAGGGACTAAACACGTTTCGCAATTATGCCACATCAATGTGGAACGCCCTACCCAAAGCTGTAAAGGAATGTGAATCCCTACCCACATTCAAAACCACTCTTAAAGAGCACCTACGGGAGGCTGCAATTCTAAACTGCGGCCACCGTAAATGTCCAAACCCCCCACCCCCACCCCCTCCTAATAGACAGTCTCCTCCCCACCGCATGTATATATTCTCTCCCCACCGTATGTATATTTCTCTCCCACCCACCCACCCACCCCCTCCAAATGTACAGTCTCCTCACCACCGGATGTATATTTCTCTCCCACCCACCCCCTCCTAATGTACAGTCCCCTCCCCATCATATGCTATGTATATACTCTGTCAGGATCTATGAGTAACAGTACTGTATATTTGGATACCGCATATGTCACAAATGTATCAGTACTAATACCTATATGTCCCTATGCCATAAATGTCATGTATGTTGAGTATGTCATACATGTCAATATGAATTGAAACTGGGGGACCCTGATAACGTAAACAAGACAAAAGTCTTTCTCTGGTCTGCATCCCCTTAACAAGTGTGTGTATTGAGCCGTACTGTATTGTACCCATTCTGCAATCTGTTAAATAAAGTTGTCATTCATTCATTCATTCATTCATTCATTCATTTATTCATTCATTCATTCATTCATTCATTCATTCATTCATTCATTCATTCATTCATTCATTCATGTAATTTTCTGTGTGATTTGTTATTATGTCCAGCTATTTTATTTAATTGTATCTATCATGTGAAACGTAATTTATCTATCTCTCCAACTACCCCATGTAATGTTTATTATTATTATTATTATTATTATTATTATTATTATTATTATTATTATTATTATTATTATTATTATTATTATTATTATTATTATTATTATTATTATTATTATTATTATTATTATTATTATTATTATTATTATTATTATTATTATTATTATTATTATTATTATTATTATTATTATTATTATTATTATTATTATTATTATACATTATTTTTGTTTGACGCTCGTCGGGTTGTTTGTGGTTTCATCGACACCGGAAGAGGAGCACCTTCTGCTTCCGGGTCGCAGCAGCAGAAGACCCACGCAGCAAGATGGCGAGCAGCGCTGGAGGCTCCGTGGCGTCGCTGTGGACCGAAGTCAACCGCTGTGGGCAGAACGGGGACTTTACCAGGGCCCTGAAGGCGGTCAGCAAAAGTAGGGCTTCATGTTTGTTCGCCGTCTCTCTCGAAACCAACACGGCTTGTTGTCGTTGTGCTGCAGAATAGAGAGAAGCTCTTCATCTCTGAAGCAGCTAAAGCTAGAGCCAGCTGTTAGCATGTCGGCTATAGGCTAACAGTTAGCCTAGCCGACATGCTAACAGCTGGCTCTAGCTAGTAGCAGGCTTGACATTAATGCGTACAGATATTTGGGTTTTGGTTTACACGCTATAATCAGCTGGTCACCTTTTGCACACTGTATGTGTAACGTTACGGGTATCAGTCTGAATATCGGTCATATGTTTGCTGTAGAGGAAGAATAATAACCAGTGATATTGTCTCCTGGCTCACGAGTGACGTGTCCTTCCCTTCAAGACGAGCTGCTAGCTTGTCATCGGTTGGCTCTGTTACCACTTCACTGACCAGGCACCACTGTGTTACCACTTCACTGACCAGGCACCAGCTCTGTTACCACTTCACTGACCAGGCACCACTGTGTTACCACTTCACTGACCAGGCACCAGCTGTGTTACCACTTCACTGACCAGGCACCACTGTGTTACCACTTCACTGACCAGGCACCAGCTGTGTTACCACTTCACTGACCACCACTGTGTTACCACTTCACTGACCAGGCACCACTATGTTACCACTTCACTGACCAGGCACCACTATGTTACCACTTCACTGACCAGGCACCAGCTCTGTTACCACTTCACTGACCACCACTGTGTTACCACTTCACTGACCAGGCACCAGCTGTGTTACCACTTCACTGACCACCACTATGTTACCACTTCACTGACCAGGCACCAGCTGTGTTACCACTTCACTGACCAGGCACCAGCTGTGTTACCACTTCACTGACCAGGCAGCGTGTATGCTTTTACCAACGCAGTTGTGTTTCCGGGTTCCCGTTTTGCGCTCTGATTGGCCACTGACCTACACGCGTACGCCCCCCCCTCGCTATCGCCTTTGGGGCGTGAGATATGAAGACCGATTTAAGTCTGCGACAACAACCCAATAATAATCACTCGAAACAGCTATTACCAGACAATTACAACAGCAGTGGTGCCTGCTTCAAATGTCACGTATTATAGGCTATAAGCCCGTGTAGATCTATTCGGAATAATAAACATATACAGTACACCCTCTAGCAAAACATGACACAATGTGATCCCATCTCCGATAGAGCGGCTGGTCGCAGAGACGCGAGTTGAACAAACACATCGGGAGGAGAATGAATGAATGAACGAACGAACCTGATGTAAACAAGACAAAAGTCTTTCTCTGGTCTGCATCCCCTTAACAATTGTGTGTATTGAGCTTTACTGTATTGTACCCATTCTGCAATCTGTCAAATAAAATAGACTATAAGCCCGTGTAGATCTATTCGGAATAATAAACATCGCCACCCTCTAGCAAAACATGACACAATGTGATCCCATCTCCGATAGAGCGGCTGGTCGCAGAGACGCGAGTTGAACGAACACATCGGGAGGAGAATGAATGAATGAATGAATGAACGAACGAACCTGATGTAAACAAGACAAAAGTCTTTCTCTGGTCTGCATCCCAGTAACAATTGTGTGTATTGAGCCGTACTGTATTGTACCCATTCTGCAATCTGTTAAATAAAGTTTTCATTCATTCATTCTCCTCCCGATGTGTTCGTTCAACTCGCGTCTCTGCGACCAGCCGCTCTATCGGAGATAGGATCACATTGTGTCATGTTTTGCTAGAGGGTGTATATGTTTATTATTCCGAATAGATCTACACAGGCTTATAGCCTATAATACGTGACATTTGAAGCAGGCACCACTGCTGTTGTAATTGTCTGGTAATAGCTGTTTCGAGTGTTTATTATTGGGTTGTTGTCGCAGACTTAAATCTGTCTTCATATCTCACGCCCCAAAGGCGATAGCGAGGGGGGGCGTACGCGTGTAGGTCAGTGGCCAATCAGAGCGCAAAACGGGAACCCGGAAACACAACTGCGTTGGTAAAAGCATACACGTGACCAGGCACCATGAGAAAGACGTTTGTCTTGTTTACATCAGGGTCCCCCATTTTCAATGCATAGTGAAATCCAAGCATCAAAGGGATCCAAGCATATTATGGAGTAGTTAATTTGACCCAAAACCGTTCAGGTGGTTATGAAAACCACCAGAGTGTGTGCCCCTAGGCTAGGAGATGTATATTGGTTCGTGTCGCCCTTTGGTTAGCCCTAGAATGGCTGATATTCCATACATTGATTGCATTGTATTCCATTATCTTGTGTATGTGTGTCATAAATGTTATGAATTGAAAATGGGGGACCCTGATGTAAACAAGACGAAAGTCTTTCTCTGGTCTGCATCCCCTTAACAATTGTGTGTATTGAGCCGTACTGTATTGTACCCATTCTGCAATCTGTTAATAAAATTTTCAATCAATCAATATTGGACCTATCTCAAACCCTGCCCTCTTTTCTTGATCCTCCAATCACAACTGTCGCTTATCTCGGACAAACGTTGTTAATTTGTTGCTCTGTGTGTGTTTGCAAACACAGCAGCACCAATCAAATGAAAATGTTGATGAGACAGGTGCGTTTACAGTTGTCCAATGTCCCTCACCATATTTGTGATTAACATACGTTTTCATGTGATTGGTGCTGCTGTGTTTGCTATTCCGTCACGTTCTGTTGTAGCCATATAATATTGCTTATTATTTAAAAATTTTCTTTTTGACCATGTGCTGATATTTAGATTTAAACTTATTCTATATTGTCGTGTATATATTTATAATGAAACAGAATCTTTTTGGTTATTTGGAATGATTGCTCCCCCTATTGGTATGAAAATGGTAGGCCTAATGGTTAGCTGATTAATGATAATTATTACATGGCGTTTTCACATTCGCCGAAATGCTTGCTTGTGATTGGTCAATAGCCCCCGACAGCGGTCATTATCAGACAATAATGACCGCTGTGGGACAATAATGACCGCTGTGCTCAGCTGTTCGCAATCAAGCCCACTGACACACACTGTTTCAGTGCAATTAGACACTGCCGGTGTTCTGCTGCCGGCGATGACAGGGGGCGGAGCCAGAACGCAGCCAGAACCAGTGTTGCTAGTCGATGTAAAATGAATTAGGTATATTGTTAGTAAGTTAGCCATGTAATAAGCGGGATAATGTATAGCTATACTCGATCATTGTCGCAAAATAATTGACCTTCACTGACGTTTAAAACACCTCGCCGAAGCGGCTCGGTATTTTAAACTCTGTGTCGGTCAATTATTTTATTTTATTTATTTTATTTTATTTATCCCTTACTTATCAGGTGGTAATTATCAGGTGTTTAAAGTGGATGTCTACCGGGAACAAGGGCAGTTTTGATTTGGTATAGACGGGGCAATCATACAGTTTTTCGCCCACACAGTAATATTTCAAAGGTAGTCACAGTAGCACGAGGGTTTCGGACAGACAAACGCTAGGGTTTAAAAGCTTGGCGTTGCTAATAAACGTTTAAAATAATTTTAATAAACTTGTCAACGCTGCTCAAAACGCTTTTCTTCCGGCTTTGGCTGCCATCACAGCGCAGGCGCACTAGGCAGCCAAAGCCGGAAGACAAGCGTTTTGAGCTGACAAGTTTATTAAAATTATTTAAAATGTTTATTAGCAACGCCAAGCTTTTAAACCCTAGCGTTTGTCTGTCCGAAACCCTCGTGCAACTGTGACTACCGTTGAAATGTCTGTGCGACACCTGTACGGCGAGCGTTTTGATGCGGAACAGCCCGACAGACTGAATTGTAGGATTTTTACATCATCGTAGAAGGGACTTGTCTGTGTATTCACGGAGCGAGTAGTTCGTCCAACAATGTTGGTGTGATTTACAGTCCCGAAAGGGGCTATGGCAATTAATTATTAAGTAACACAGTGAACCCCCCCCCCCAACAAATTACATGGAGTGTTCTATGACTGTATATGGAATACATGCAATGTATGTATTCTAGGTAGGGATGCACCGAAATTTCGGCCACCGAATGTTTTCGGCCGAAAAATGACCAAAAATGGCCTTTCGGCTTTCGGGCGAAAGAGTTTTTTCACCGAAAATATATCACCGAAACAGAAACAACCTGTAACCCAACCAGGGTTTCCGTTAGAAAAAATTGTTGCCGGCCTCAGTGTCCGGTAGATTTCAATCTACCGGTCAAATGAGAGACATTCCGGTCAGAGTTTATTGAGCTTAAAAACAATTGATAGGCAAAAGAATGACAACAAAACAAAAGAATGACATCATCAAGGCATGTAGATTTATAATATTTTTACTTAAAACTAGGCTACTTTTGCGTATAAAGTCATTATATTCCAAATAAAATAAGTCCCGAGACTCGTGCTGCTGCCGACTTTAAATCAAATAGGTGTCTGTGGGCAGTCGCCCGACATTAATAAACAACAGTCTGTTATAATCACATTTTTATGAGCTAACGAATTCCGTTATATTGGACATTTGTATTAATTATATCAAGCGAAGAACTGAGAAATTTGGCAGAGAGAGACGGCAACATTATCGTGGGTCTGCGTGACGACTCTCTCTCCACCTCCCAATGACTTATTTGCGAGAGTATGGCGCTGCAGAGCAGCATATTCAGCTGTTATTGGCTCTTTTCTGGGAACCGCACAACAGCGCCCCCCACCCAACATTGAATTGAAAATGGCTGAATTGGAGTACTGCTGGAGTACTGCATTGTGCTGCTGTTGTTCCGGCTCTGCAGCTTCACAAAAGTTCGCACACCCAGCACTAAGCTCTCGCTGACAACGTCGTTGTCATTATTAGAAGCAACGATGAAACAAATCATGTAATGATTGTTTCGTTCATCGCATAGGCTATTTAATTTTAGCCTATTTTAATACAATTCAAATAATCAAATTGTGCTTAGACTCAGGGAATTATTTTCACCGGACATTAAGACCGGAGAGATTAAATATGTCGGACTTCAACAGATTTTGCCGGTCAAATACCGGTAATTACCGGCTAACGGAAACGCTGAACCCAACGCGTGTTGTTGTGATGATGTCATCAAAACGTGGCTTCAGTCATTACATGCGCGCTGTTTCTATGTGTCGCGCTGTTTCTATGTAAACTCAGCGCGCAACGCGTCCAATAAATGCGTCTTTAACATGCTTTATATCCTTATTTACTATAGCCCGTCGCGGTTAACTTAAGAGGGGGGGATTGTGTTTCTCACATTGACGCTGTCTGTCGTTGATAATATAATCTGAAGAGCATTATTATTATTATCATTCTCGAGAATACACGTTGCGCGTCTACTGTGCCAAAGTCAAGAGAGCACATTCATCTGCGGACTAGAAAGGTGCGCTCAGTAGAGCACAGATGTCCGCCACTTGACTTGGAATTAATGGACTGTATGCATTCAGAAGTGCTGAATAAATGTTTTATGGACCCATAATAGGGATTTATTATTTAAGTTAAGTTTTGCCATAATCATATATTTTTCCATAATCGGGTAGCTGAACAACATTGGTAAAAAAAAATTCTATTCTATGAATCATTTATGAATCCTATTTTCGGTATCGGTTTCGGCCAAGAATTTCCCATTCGGTGCATCCCTAATTCTAGGGGAACCCCCCCAACAAATTGCATGGAGTGTTCTATGACTATATGGAATGCATCCAATGTATGGATTCTAGTAGAGCCATATGAAATCCGTTTTATTATTTTCCAAATTCCATTTTATTTTTTCCCGAATTCCATTTTTTCCGTTTTAATATTTCAGAATTCTGTATTTTGCCTTTTATGCTCATTTTACCATCAGAAATAGTGTCTAATAAGTGGGAATGAATAAATGTCCACAATTGAATAAGATATAACAGTCCATTTAATGTTTTTAAGTGCTGCAACTCAGAAATACAGTTCAATTTTACACAATATTTTTCAATTAATATTGTGACAAAATAAAAATACATATTTCAAGTGTAAACAATAGATACAGCTAGCTACTACTGACATTATCACAATGACAATGTCAGTAACCTAGCTATATCTATTATATTATTGTGATGAAATATAGTAATGCATAATTTAGGCACCTTTAGTTTAGTTTATTTCGTTTATAAAGGACAGTGTATAATGGCAATCGTTTGCATTAAACAAATGGATGGGTGCACTAGATTTAGCAAGAAGCTATCATTTCCATCTATAGTCCTATGTACTGTAACGTTTCATAGCTATTTAAGTTTATTTAGATTATAAAGGGCAGTGTATAATGACAATCGTTTGCATTAAACAAATGGATGGGTGCACCAGATTTAGCTAGAACTTCTAGAAGCTATCATTTCCATAGATAGTCCTATAACGTTACATAGCTATTTAAGTGTATTTAGTTTATAAAGGGCAGTGTATAATGACAATCGTTTGCATTAAACAAATGGATGGGTGCACTAGATTTAGCTAGAAGCTAAACGTCCTAACGTTATAGCTATTTAATCACAATAGTGTCGCAAGTGTTTTTGCGGGTCCAGTCCACGGAACGTTGACAGAATTAGCAAAACACCTTATCACCGGAGGCATAAAAGTCATTAGGATACTGTTCTGCTCTGAATTGAGGGCTTATTGTGGAATAGTTTAGCTTCTTGACGATGTTAAAGGGGAACTCCACTATTTTGGGAAATTAGCTTATTTAACATCTTCCCTGGAGTTAGACAAGAAGATACATACCTTTTTTGTCTCTGTGCGTGCATTTTAGCTTTGGGAATAGACGCTCCGTTAGCATAGCTTAGCTTCATCACTGGAAGTGAGGCAGGACAGTAGCCTTACAGTGCCTTACAGTGTATTGCAAGGTCTGACATTGACCAAATTTGATATGCATGACCTTGGTGGGCTCTAGGTCAACTCCTGAAAAGGGGGTCAATGTCAGACCTTGCAATCAAAAGTTAGGGGGCGCACTGAAATTATGGCAAGGGTTATTAGCCCCCTAACTTTTGATTGCAAAGTCTGACATTGACCCCCTTTGCAGGAGTTGACCTAGAGCCCACCAAGGTCATGCATATCAAGTTTGGTCAATGTCAGACCTTGCAATACACTGTAAGGCACTGTAAGGCTACTGTCCTGCCTCACTTCCAGTGATGAAGCTAAGCTATGCTAACGGAGCGTCTATTCCCAAAGCTAAAATGCACGCACAGAGACAAAAAAGGTATGTATCTTCTTGTCTAACTCCAGGGAAGATGCTAAATAAGCTAATTTCCCAAAATAGTGGAGTTATCCTTTAACACTGAAGCAGCCAGACGCTTGAGCACCGCGGCTGTGTTGTGTGTAACACGCTGTAGAGTCCCCGCCTCCCCGGTCGTGTGTGCACCAAACGTTCCACCCAAAAACGAAATTTCAGTCCAGATTAGGCCAAATTCTGCAATATTCCACGTTTTGCAGTTGATTCCATTTTTATTGGTTAATTCCGCGATTCCGTCCGCGATTCCGTGAACGCGGATTTCATATGGCTCTAGATTCTAGGGCCAGCTTTTGCTAAAGCCAATGCTGAATTTCTAGCCCAAAAATGTACCATTTGATTTCTAATTCTATGAACATCATATTGCCTGTTAAAGACGTGTGCTTTTGTCTGTTGCAGTTGTGCATGAAACCAAGGATGATGTCACAGCCATCCACTGTAAAATTGTATGCCTTGTCCAAAACGGCAGCTTCAAAGAGGCACTGAATGTTATGAACATCTTTTCGAAGGTGCTTGGCAGGTATGTTACTCTTGTGTATTTTACTAGTAGTGTGTTCTATTCTATGACGGGGAAAACGTATATAGAAGTATTTTCATTTGAATCAAATTGATTATTCAAATCCGTCAAGTCTTTTTCAGTGTATACGATTTTCACTAAACGTTATTTCTAGCGTGGCTCCTTTCCTGCAGATGTCTCTAGTTTTGATTTGCACCGAGTTTCTGTTGAACTACTATGGGAACTCAGTTGACCAAATGACGTCTTTTGACAGCATGGCAGGTGCTGACCCCCTGAAACCAGCGCCTTCAAGCTTAACATTTCATTTATAGACCTGTTTGCTGTATACAAACGTACCGTGTTCAAGCCAATCAGCAATACCGACTGAGTCACATGACTAAGTTGCCCCCTACCTGCGTGAGCTGATGTGCAAAAAAAGTATGACAGGGTTCTATGGAGAAACCATGACACTCCCCTGACTAAAAGTTGTTTCAAATGGAAACGGCTGGATGTCTGATTTTGCCAAATCAGCGTGGGTGTGAGTCTTTCACCTTTTACATATCTAGCTTTGGCATGGATTGATTGTTTAGATCGCTAGCATGGCTAACAAATGCAAATGTATTGTAGTCTGCCCGGTTGTTCTGACAAGGATTACGCTCCTTTTGCCCCTTTTCGCACACAGTCTGATGTATACAGCGAACAGGTCTATAGTCAGAACGAAAAAATGCTGCGTGCACCTCTCCCAAAACCTCACTGTGTGTTGGGCGACGCAGCACCTGCAAGTGCTGTGATTGCATTGCATTTTCCCATTTATTTTGACGCAGATTAGCAAAAAAAATATCTGTGGAACTATAAATGCTCAAACTCCAGCAACCACTGCAAATAAAGAACCTACATAGATGTCTATATCGGCTACAGGGATATGGGTATTGGCTGGTGCTGAACGTGTTAAAATGAAAAATAGTGCTTAGGAAAGTACTTGAAAGTCCTTGAATTTTATTTTACAATGTCTGGGAACCCTGATCACCTGTTTAACCCTCTCTCCTCAGTGAGCTGGTTGTTTATCACCTGTTAACCCTCTCCTCTCCTCAGTGAGCTGGTTGTTTATCACCTGTTAACCCTCTCCTCCTCAGTGAGCTGGTTGTTTATCACCTGTTAACCCTCCTCTCCTCAGTGAGCTGGTTGTTTTATCACCTGTTAACCCTCTCCTCTCCTCAGTGAGCTGGCTGTTTATCACCTGTTAACCCTCTCCTCTCCTCAGTGAGCTGGTTGTTTATCACCTGTTAACCCTCTCCTCTCCTCAGTGAGCTGGTTGTTTTATCACCTGTTAACCCTCTCCTCTCCTCAGTGAGCTGGCTGTTTATCACCTGTTAACCCTCTCCTCTCCTCAGTGAGCTGGTTGTTTTATCACCTGTTAACCCTCTCCTCTCCTCAGTGAGCTGGCTGTTTATCACCTGTTAACCCTCTCCTCTCCTCAGTGAGCTGGTTGTTTTCGAGAAGGCGTACTGTGAGTATCGGCTGAACAGAGTGGAAAACGCCCTGAAGACCATCGAAGGCGCTGCTGAACAGACGGACAAGCTGAAGGAGCTGTACGGTCAAGTGGTGAGTGGTTTCTGTACTGCTACTGTGACCTTAATAATAATAATAATAATACACTTTATTTGTATAGCACCTTTCATACAAGAATTGCAGCTCAAAGTGCTTCACAGCAGATCAAAGACGGGCACAAAATGAGCACATAGTGCAGACCTATAAAATCACAGTTTTTCACATTAGGATCTAACGTCCCAATAGGCCACCTTGTTTATGGTTTGATTCTATGGCCGTTTTAAAATAGACAATAATAAAGAGTACAATGGTGCAATAAAATAGTAGTAAAATGATGGTCCCCCACACAGTTTAAACCTGGCAGTCTTTCTTCCTGCTTGATACCCACACAGTTCAATACCGTCTGTAGTGTGATAGTGAAAGGTTAACCTTCTGTAGTGTGGTAGTGAAAGGGTTAAAAGGGACATATTTTATGCCTAGATCTCTGTTGAATGACGAGCTAACAAAGTATTTATAATATAACAAAACTAAGTGGAGCATTGACATACATAATATGAATTATAGAGAGTGTTGGTGAATTTCCCTGTCAAATATATTGCAATATATTTCTTGGACGTTTTTGTGTAAAGTAAAAAAAAAAAATTAGGCAAAAGAGATGTTTGTATCTAGAAAAGGCACAGAGTGAACAAGGCTTCCAGGAGTTCTGTTCAAACCCTGCTTCTCTTTGCACCGCTGGCCCAGCTGTACAGACTGGAGCGATACGAGGAGTGCAGAGCCGTCTACACGGACCTGATCAGGAACTCCCAGGATGAGTACGAGGAGGAGCGGAAGACCAACCTGTCGGCTGTGGTGGCTGCGATGAGCCAGTGGGAGGAGGGGTCTATGGTGAGCGGCGCCCTGTTTCAAACCACTGAGGTTTACCCTCCTTTACAAAACAAGACACCGTTATCAGAAAATTCATACACATAGGCTCAACAAAATAAGATGAGAACAATCAATAAACTCGGTTACAAATCGACGCACAGTGGTCGGAGATCGTATTCTTTTTATTCTGCAAGAGAAGGAAGAAGCTTCAGCTTCAGAGTCGGCTAGGTGTTGGAAGTGTCGAAGGAAAAGGCTGTTTTTTTTTCCATAGTTCAGAGCAAACTTGAGGAACCCTAAGAACCAGCCAGTCATTTTAATGTATAGAATTGGTTCCAAGATTCCATTCCAACAGTGTTGTGATGTAAGGGGGAAGTTTACCAATAAGGGCTTTAAAGATAAACAAATACCAATGATAGTTACGCCTTTCAACCAGAGATGGCCGTCCAAGCTTTTCATAAAAGACACTATTGACATTCATCCATGCTGCACAGGACTGGCACTGTCTGCTGTGTGTGGCAAATTGGGATCACTCACTCACTCACTCACCAGGCCTACTCATGGAGCATCTGGCAGGGATGTTTTGTGGAACGCACGCCCGGGTAGCACCATGGTTTTGCAAGGTTTCCTGCTTGTTAAACCTGCATTACATAACTTTTTCATGAAAAAAAGAAGAAAAAAAATCCTTCTTTAGCAAATAAATGATGGAGTCGGTCTAAGAAAACACTTTATTATTATCAACATAAGCTTACAAAAAATACCAAAACCTACAATGCATTTGTACAACTTAGAAGTACGGTGCATCTAGCCGACAGTGACACCAGATGTGGCTCATACCCTGAAGTCGCATTAAGATTAAAACAAGTCACAGTCATAATGTTGCTTTGGTCAGTATAATTCATCCTTTGTGATCGACATAGACAGACGTTGCACTTGTTCCTGGAGTGTAATGTGCTGTTTACTAATCTACATCCATAGATCCAGAGCTTCCCTGTTTTTCCACGATAATACATGACAGTATTCAAAGCTTAAAACATGTGTTTGCAAGCAGTATTTCATGATTTAAACAGACAATGGGAACGTATGGCTTCCTGGCTATAACACATTTAAATACAAGAAGACATTCTTTTTTACAAAGTGCAGTTACCTCTCACGACCACAGGGTGGCAATCTTAAGATGTACAGTGTCTTAAAAAAATATCGATCTACCTTTTACATCTATCTGAAATGTATTATGGAAGAGGAACAATTCAAAGGGGCAATATAAAACAATGATCACGATCATACAGAATAATTGTGATTCATTTTTTGAGTGGTACATGGAAACAAACCGCTTTACCCGTTGTCTATACTGAAGTCCCTCGGCCGGTGTCTTGTCCCTGCAGGATGACCTGGGCCTCCCCGAGACCACATATGAGCTGTGCTACAACGCCTCCTGCACTCTCATTGGCCAAGGACAGCTTACGGAGGCCTTCAATAAACTACGGCAAGCGGAAGGTCAGTCCCGTGGCGTTCTAGCAGCCAGCGATGTAGTGGACATTCTGTCCCTCCCCCCTCCAATACACTCTCCCACAGTGACGCCCCTACTCTCCTTTGTCTCTCACCTTGACATCCTGTCCACCTTTCACCCTTCTACCTCCTTCACCGCTCTCCAGCCCCTCCCTTTGACCCCGCCCCCCTGTCTCATCCTCCTATCCTCTTTCCCAACTACTGGTTAACCCCGCCCCCCTTTGTAATGTATACAGGGTTCGCACAAGGTCCTTGAAGTGCTTAAAAATAAAAATAAAATCAAGGCCTGGAATTCCTTGAAAACGGCAAATCTTTTTAACAAGGTGCTTAAAAAGTCCCTGAAATTCAAATCAACCATTCGCATTGAAACTTTTGTTCATCCATGATGAAATTGTTCTGAATCAAGAAATCATTTTTTTTTTATTTAAAGTGTAACTAATTGTCGGGAATTATTTTTAAGCCTTAAATATAGCATCCGGGGGGGGGGGGGGGGTTATAAAATAAATAAATAAAACATTTAAAAGTGAATTGTATCCTTTTAAATGCCCTTTTTAAATGAAAAATAGTGCTGGGAAAAGTACTTGAGTCCTTGAATTTCATTTTGCCGCTTCTGGAGTCCTAGGCCAGGACTCCCTGTCTGGTCTTCTGAAGCCAATCTCCTATTTGACCTAATAAATGTGTAAAAACCAACTACGATCAGAATTGTTCTTCCGGTAAATCCACAACACTGGTATTAACTCTACTGGTAATCTCTACTGGTGAACTCTACTGGTAAACCCTGCCGTTGTCGCTCTCACCCCTGTTCCTTGTCTTTGCAGATCTCTGCCGAGCGTCCCTGGCTGAGGATTCTGTAAGTGATCTGTTTTTCTAAAGCATTGCTTTCTGCCACGTCCAAAGTTCTGCTGCTTTTCCACTGGTTCAGCGTTTCTCTTGGACAGCGACTTGTTTCTGAAAATGTTTTTTTAGTCTGCAACCTTTTCTCCCAACATCTGTGAGCCTTTAAAGGGGCACTTCACCAAAAAAACAATGCTGATTTATTTTGCACATAATGTCAACACACATCCAACAACTCTAAACAGTTTTGCACACTTTCATTTAGTTTGACAGTTGTTGATAGTAAATGAGTTTGAATATGGCCACCAGTGATGTCATCGGGGACATTGAATCCCACAGTCGTCTGGTAATCGGAAGGTTCCCGATGCGATTCCCGGGCAGCGTGTCGAAGTGTCCTTGAGCAACACACTTAACCCCCAACTGCTGAGCAGGTTGGCACCTTGCATGGTCGCCTCCGCAGTCGGTGTGTGATGTGTTTAGTGAATGGGTCAAATGTGAGGAACTAAATTGTAAAGCGCTTTGAATAAAAGCGCTATATAAATGCACCATTTACCATGTAAATATATATAATCTTTTACCTTTTATTGACCCGATTTGCTGATCCCATAATGCAGCGCTTCACACTCACCACATTCACACCTACAAGGGCAGTTCGGGGTTAAGGGCCTTGCTCAAAAGCACTTCAACCAGGTGATGAGTGAGGGGACAGAGTGTAATTCATTCAATTTCCCCACACAGATGTTCCCGTCATTCAGGGGATCTAACTGGCAACGTTCTGGTCACCAGCCTGCTAGCCTAGCCTCGCTAACATTTTGTAGACCACTGCAGCCCCCATCACCACTGACTGTTAGTATTGTGTATGTTGTGAGCGGTTTGTGGACTTGGGGGGACTGACGTGACGGGCTTTGTTCTTTTGTAGGATGTGACTGAGGAGGACATTGAGTCTGAGCTGGCCGTCATCCACTCTCAGATGGCCTACATCATGCAGTTACAAGGACGGACAGAGGAGGCGCTGCAGCTCTACAACCAGGTCATCAAGCTCAAGTGAGGCTTGTTCTAATTGTGCTTTTGCATCCTCCATTCAATCTCTGTCATAAGACCTTCATACACCATGTTGAAGCTCTTTAACCACTTAACTGGCAACGGCCCGGCCCCGGGCCCTCTTTTAGAACGATTTCCGAGCGTCTGGCGGCTCGGGTCTGCATTTTTTTTAATACAATATATAGAGAGGATTAAAGTGGAGATGAAGCAGTGAGCAATGTGATCCTAGTTTGTTTGTTGTGTACCTTGTGTAAGACAGGGTTCTATAATCAAATGTGAAATCTATCTTATTTGTCTGAAAAATATAATATAATATCCCTGTTTTCAACATGGGCGCCGCCATTTTGTTGCTGACGTCATGGCTGACGTCATGCCGGGGGTTGGGTGTATACACTCTGGTTAGCTGCCTATATTGAATGGGTCAGTCAGCAAATAAAATGTTGCCTACAAAACAACGGGACCGCGGTGGTTCTGTTTGTATTGCTCCTGGCTGTTCAAACTAATTTTACCATGTGAGAGAGAGGAAAGTTGGTTAATTTCCACAAACTACCAGTGAAAAAAACAGTGTTGTTGACATGTTGGCTCGGGCTGGCTGCACTCAGGCGGCGCGACCAGCCTGTTGGACAGGGAAGGAGGATCTGCAGCGAACACTTCATTGCCTCGGATTATGTTGTTGGGGTGGGATGTTTGTCCAGAAGACCACTAATCAGCTGAAGCCGGACGCGGTTCCCTCGGTCTTCGACAGACAGACCGGCGTTAGCTCTCGGGAGCGATCGCTAGCTAGTTGGCACCAGCCGGGGCCCGGCGTTAGCTCTCGCTAGCTAGTTAGCGTCAGCAACCGGAGCGTCGCGGAGCATTCAGCCTGCTGGCTACCTAGACCCACTTCAACCAGCGTCGCGGAGCATTCAGCCTGCTGGCTACACAAGCTGTGTAGCCAGCAGGCTGAATGCTCCGCGACGCTCCGGTTGCTAACGCTAACTAGCTAGCGAGAGCTAACGCCGGGCCCCGGCTGGTGCCAACTAGCTAGCGATCGCTCCCGAGAGCTAACGCCGGTCTGTCTGTCGAAGACCGAGGGAACCGCGTCCGGCTTCAGCTGATTAGTGGTCTTCTGGACAAACATCCCACCCCAACAACATAATCCGAGGCAATGAAGTGTTCTCTGCAGATCCTCCTTCCCTGTCCAACAGGCTGGTCGCGCCGCCTGAGTGCAGCCAGCCCGAGCCAACATGTCAACAACACTGTTTTTTTCACTGGTAGTTTGTGGAAATTAACCAACTTTCCTCTCTCTCACATGGTAAAATTAGTTTGAACAGCCAGGAGCAATACAAACAGAACCACCGCGGTCCCGTTGTTTTGTAGGCAACATTTTATTTGCTGACTGACCCATTCAATATAGGCAGCTAACCAGAGTGTATACACCCAACCCACGGTATGACGTCAGCAACAAAATGGCCGCGCCCATAATGCTAAATGCTTCAGAAATGTACACAAATCGTTTTTTCTTAGAAACTGCTTATTTTTATAACGTGACTTCTTCTGTGGCTTATCTAAATACTAATGTGATGCTATGAATATGTATTTATCGCACTGCTTCATTTCCACTTTAAAGCCCTATTTGTTGCCATTCTAATGCCACCTCACCTGACCAAATCTGTTCAGCGGTTCGTGAGTTACATGCCGATATGTGAGGCGTGCACCATTGTACACGGCAGAGTCAGATTACCACCCCGGACTCCCGGGTCTCTAGCTCCGTCAATCGTTTGCCAATCTTGAAAATGATTGGACAATCTTGTAGCCAATGAGTGTGGCTTTCCAATGATTACCCCACGTGGGATCTAGGTGAAAAGTCACGAGCGAAAACGGGAAGAGAATTCTTTTTCGAATGAATTGAAGTCGATGAGGAAATGGAAATGGAATAATTGAATATCCCTAGTATTTCATCTTAAATTCATTTCTCAAGTAAATGGTCTTGTTATGTTCTAATCCTGTGCTTACTTTGCAGGCCGTCTGACGTAGGGCTGCTGGCCGTGACGGCCAACAACATCATCACAATAAACAAGGTGGGTGTGTGTTGGTAGGGAGCCCAGGATCAGAGTCACTAAAGACGGGTTTAAACGTCTCATTAAAATGAAAACGACGGACATCACGTCGACCCACTAATACTGTGGGAAGGATAGTGGTTTTTCTTTATACCCGGTTTGTTTTTCTTCCCAGGACCAAAATGTGTTTGACTCAAAGAAGAAGGTGAAGCTGACGCAAGCCGACGGTGTGGAATACAAGCTGGCCAGGAAGCAGCTGCAGGCCATCGACTTCAACAAGGCCCTGCTGGCCATGTACACTAACCAGGTACAGTACTAACATGTACAGTACTAACATGTACACTAACCAGGTACAGTACTAACATGTACAGTACTAACATGTACACTAACCAGGTACAGTACTAACATGTACAGTACTAACATGTACACTAACCAGGTACAGTACTAACATGTACAGTACTAATACACTAACCAGGTACAGTACTAACATGTACAGTACTAACATGTACACTAACCAGGTACAGTACTAACATGTACAGTACTAACATGTACAGTACTAACATGTACACTAACCAGGTACAGTACTAACATGTACAGTACTAACATGTACACTAACCAGGTACAGTACTAACATGTACAGTACTAACATGTACACTAACCAGGTACAGTACTAACATGTACAGTACTAACATGTACAGTACTAACATGTACACTAACCAGGTACAGTACTAACATGTACAGTACTAACATGTACAGTAACCAGGTACAGTACTAACATGTACAGTACTAACATGTACACCAACCAGGTGCAGTACTAACATGTACAGTACTAACATGTACACTAACCAGGTACAGTACTAACATGTACAGTACTAACATGTACACTAACCAGGTACAGTACTAACATGTACAGTACTAACATGTACACTAACCAGGTACAGTACTAACATGTACAGTATTAACATGTACACTAACCAGGTACAGTACTAACATGTACAGTACTAACATGTACACTAACCAGGTACAGTACTAACATGTACAGTACTAACATGTACACTAACCAGGTACAGTACTAACATGTACAGTACTAACATGTACACCAACCAGGTACAGTACTAACATGTACACTAACCAGGTACAGTACTAACATGTACAGTACTAACATGTACACTAACCAGGTACAGTACTAACATGTACAGTACTAACATGTACACCAACCAGGTACAGTACTAACATGTACACTAACCAGGTACAGTACTAACATGTACAGTACTAACATGTACAGTACTAACATGTACACTAACCAGGTACAGTACTAACATGTACACTAACCAGGTACAGTACTAACATGTACAGTACTAACATGTACACTAACCAGGTGCAGTACTAACATGTACAGTACTAACATGTACACTAACCAGGTGCAGTACTAACATGTACAGTACTAACATGTACACTAACCAGGTACAGTACTAACATGTACAGTACTAACATGTACAGTACTAACATGTACAGTACTAACATGTACAGTACTAACATGTACACTAACCATGTACAGTACTAACATGTACAGTACTAACATGTACACTAACCAGGTACAGTACTAACATGTACAGTACTAACATGTACACTAACCAGGTACAGTACTAACATGTACAGTACTAACATGTACACTAACCAGGTGCAGTACTAACATGTACAGTACTAACATGTACACTAACCAGGTGCAGTACTAACATGTACAGTACTAACATGTACACTAACCAGGTACAGTACTAACATGTACAGTACTAACATGTACACTAACCAGGTACAGTACTAACATGTACAGTACTAACATGTACACTAACCAGGTACAGTACTAACATGTACAGTACTAACATGTACACTAACCAGGTACAGTACTAACATGTACACTAGCCAGGTACAGTACTAACATGTACAGTACTAACATGTACAGTACTAACATGTACAGTACTAACATGTACACTAACCAGGTACAGTACGAACATGTACACTAACCAGGTACAGTACTAACATGTACACTAACCAGGTACAGTACTAACATGTACACTAACCAGGTACACACTAACTGGCCATGTACACTAACCAGGTACACACTACACACTAACTGACCATGTACACTAACCAGGTACACACTAACTGACCATGTACACTAACCAGGTAAAGATCAACAAAGATCTACTGAAATTTGACTGGTAGCTGAAGTTGTGCTTTAAAAGCGAGTACGTTGTCCTGGGATTCCCGGGATAGTGTGCTTCTGTTCCCGGGATAGATGACATTCTTATTAATAATAATTTTGAATAAATCCCAGAGTGCTATTCATTGGTGTATATATATATATCTGTGTGCTCCTCAACAGGCGGACCAGTGCAGAAAGCTGTCCTCCAGCCTCCAGTCTCAGAACCCGGGTCACCCGCGGCCAGTACTCATCCAGGTGGCCCAGCTGTGTAGAGAGAAGCAGCACGCCAAGGCCATCGAGCTGCTGCAGGTCAGTAGGGGTGGGGGGGGAATCGATACGTAGTAGTATATTCATAATAATTAAAAAAATTGTATAAGGAAGTTGCATTGTTCATTTCAATACCTGTAATAGTACAGTAGTCCACACGCACACATGTGCATTCAGTTAAGTTGGAATATGACTGTAATACAAACAGTTCAGTTTGTCAGGTACATGCAACACAGATTACAGTGTTTACATCTGTCTGCTTGAGAAAATACCATGTTCTGCAATAAAAATGATTGAAGTGAGATGAACGGACTGAACTTTATTTTATTAGATAAAACATGTTGAGAGTTTTACTTTGCAGGTAAAAAATATATATATAATAATTTGATAAAAAAAAAACGCAATATATCGAGTATCGCGATAGTATTGTATCGCAAGGTCTCTGGCGATTCCCACCCCTACAGGTCAGTACTCATCCAGGTGGCCCAGCTGTGTAGAGAAAAGCAGCACGATCAAGGCCATTGGGCGGCTGGGTGCCGCAGCGGACATTTCGCTCGTCACCAACGCAACAGACACCGGGTTCGAATCCGGCTGTCGGCGTTGCCTCCGGCTTGGGCCGGTCGTCATACTAACTCAATTGGCAGAGTTAGCGGGTGGGAAGTCGAAGGGTGGTAGTCTGGTCGTTGTAAACAGCGACTCCTACAGGTCGGTTGGGGGACGCCTGCACAGCAAAGTCAGGAAAATGGCGGGGGCAGTGTGAGCCTCCTACACGTAACTCCTCGTCAAATGAGAGTCCGCGCTGGCAGGTGAAAAGATATGACAGGCTGCCTGCACATGTATCGGAGGGGACATGTGATGCAAGGCTTCTATCCTCCCTACAACCGGCCAGTGGGGGGCATATGCGAGCAACGATCAGGACCAGGGGAGGGACAATTGGTACGAGAGGTAAATTGGGATGGGGAGAAAAATCACAGAAAAAAAAATCAAAAGAAAAAGTAGATATAAAAAAAAGAACTGGAGCAGCTGGGAATACATCACCTGTGACATTGGTTTGATTTGACATTTATTTGACAAAAATTCAAGATTCCAGAAAACAGTCAAGTCGAGACTTATTTCCATTGTGGTTGTTGCGGCAGTAGACTGTCATAGACAGATAGTGCCGAGGGGCTGAGCGATGGAGTCCAAACAATTGACGCGCGACATGAAATAACTCCGTTCCACGTCCAGGAAATACTTTTAAGGCATTTATTCTTTCGCTTCATCATGAGACAAACAAAATACGATTTGCACTTTGCGGTATTGCGTTATTGCGGTCAAAAGATAATATGCTCTCCTAACTCTCACCCCCTCTCTCCGTGAGCTGTCAACCTCTGTGAACTGTCAACGTGAAAAGGTGAATGAAATTCCATAAGACGCTCCCATTAGCGCCACACCCCCGTGAGCACGCCCACCACCTAAAGTGACAGTACAACTAATAATACAACAAAACTAGAATACTGAATCATAATAAAGAGACCCCCATTACGGCGCCTACATACCGGCCCCTAATTATTCAAATATAATAATTACACAATTGTAAAATATGTAGGTGCCTACAAGAAAAAACATCAAATTATTCAAACAATAGTTATTTTTCGTTACCGGCCCCTAATTACTCAAACAATAGCTTCTTTCGTTACCGGCCCCTAATTATTCACATGTAATAACTATACAATTGTAAATTATGTAGGAGCATACAAGAAAAACATTAAATATAAGGCACGATTATTGACAATTTTTTTTTCGATTTTTTTTAATAATTTTCTCGCAAATGTCCTTTTCTTCTTTCTTAATCGTATCCTAGGGCCAGAGGTTACTAGCACATAGCCTTAAGGAGGGATCTTTATGATCGCTAGGTCAGTCAAGTCAGAAAAAACAAAACTGTAATCCAATGTGGCAAAGTCAGTCTATGGGTGCACATCTCCATGTATCAGTCTATGGGTGTATATCTATGCATCAGTCTATGGGTGTATGTCTATGTATCAGTCTATGGGTGTATATCTATGTGTCAGTCTATGGGGTTCAATGAATATGAACATCTAATGTCCTCATGGCTCTTTCGCTTCCTGATGAAGTTCATTTTCTGAAGTTCTCACGGCTCTCTTTTCTTTTCACCTCTCTTTCCTGTTGAAGGCAAACCTTTTGTCTTTGAGCCGGCACCTCTTCCTTGGACATCTCTTCGTTTTAATTTGGCTCTTATAGCCACGGGGCATTTCAGAAGTAGTGTCATCGTTTGCTTTGTCCCTAGAGTCAGTTGTGTATGAATCTTCAACTGGCCATTTCGATTTTGGACTCGCCAGTGCTTCCTTCTTTGATTCTCTTTTAGCTCTGAATTTCTTTCCTGTATCAATGTTGTCCTTCGATTTTTCCTGGGACACAGGCTTGAAATCCATGTGATGGTCCTCAGAATTGTTGCTTTCAAACTTAATGTTATTGTCTACGTTTCTGTCACGCCGCCTCGCTCTCTTGGAATCAACAGAATCGTCTGTTCGCTTTTCTTTCTTTTCCAATTTTCGGTCCAAATCCTCTTGTAGCTCTTTCTCTGAAGTGGCAGCTTGTCTGTCCTCTGCTAGGTTTGATTTGTCTCTTGCCAAACTCCCGTTCTTTGGACGATTCTGGTTGTCCAATTTTCTTCCGAGAGGTCCGTTCACAGTCCAACCCAACACAGTTTTGACTGCGTATGGACCCTCGTCCACACTCCGTATAACTCGCCAAGGCTCCAATGCCTTGGGAACGTTGGCTCCTATCAACAGGTCAATCCCAGAGTCAATCTCAGAAATGTAAACATGTTCCAAGTGAGGCCATCTTTGAAGGTCTTTCTGTCTCGGAATGTTGCCTCTGTGGACTGGCATGCTTTCCTGTGTGTAAATGTCAGGGAGTTCATAAAACCAGTCACCAGCTAACGCAGCCACTTCCAAGTCTGAAATAATGTGGCTTTCAACCACTTTCTCCTGGCCCATAGTCCTAAGGAGAATACTTGTTCTTCTTCCGGTGACGTTCAGCTTGCTCATCAGCCGCTCAGTGCAGAAAGATGCTGAGCTACCGGGATCCAGGAAGGCATAGGTAGTCATTGTAACATGTCCTTTTTTAGATTTGCCCTGTACTGGTACTATAGAGAGTGTACAGTCCTGCTCACCGGCCCCTGTAAGACCACTGGATTGTACAGAGATCGGCGCACTGCCCACTGCTGTCTCCGATTCTCTTTTGGCTGGCCTTTGATATGTTCCCTCCTCCTTGTGGTACATGTGAAGTACGCTAGGGTGCCTGAGATTGCATATTTTGCAATAGAGGCGTTGCCTACATTCTTTACTCAAGTGCCCAATGCACAGACAGGCAAAACACACATTATGATTCTTCAAGAAGCCAATCTTCTCGCTATGCACCCTCCTTTCCAATAGAGAGCACATATCCAATGTGTGTCCACCTCTGCAAAACCAACAAGTCGTTGTACTAGATGAGCTTCTCTCCATCTTTGTTCCAGGTTCATCTTTCCTTTCAATTGTTGCAGTGGTGGTAGCATAGCTACTTTCCTTTGCCCTTGTATATGGTTGATTGCTGGACTTCCTCACATCCTTAGGTGCTGCTGCTGATGGTGTGTCCTGTATATTGCCAAACACTGGATCACTTGCAATTTTCACCTGTCGTTCAACGAAGTCAACAATGTCAGGAAATCTAGCTCTATGGCCACGCCTTTCCTGCAGGTCACAGGCCACAGTTCTCCATATGTCTCTGTGCTTGTAAGGTAATTTTCTAATGATGGCTAGCATGTTGGCAGACATGTCCAACTCGTACATCATTTCCACTTCTTCCATGGCGTTGCAGCATCCTCTCAAAAAGAGACTGTATGCTTGCAGAGCTCTGACATCTTCTGATTTTATTGGTGGCCATGAAAGAGCCTTTCCCATGTAGGCAGAAGCAATTCTATGTCCATTCCCAAAGTGCTCATGTAGCAAAGCCTTAGCTTTCACATACCCTCTGTCATGAGCCATATGCTGACAGCTTCTGACAAGCTCACGAGGCTGCCGCCTAGTGAACTGTTCAAGGAAGTACAGGCAGTCCATATGGTTGTCAGTCTTCTGTTCAATGCTGTGCTCGAATGACTTTATGAAGGTGTGAAAATGTAAAGGATCACCATCGTAAATTTGAATGTCTCTTTTAGGCAAGAATGAAAGAGACTGTTGTTGGACTAGCAAAGCTGTTATTTCATTCTGTTTCTCTAAAACAGTGATTATGTTGCTGCTGCTGATTGCTTGTTGTGGTGCAGGGTGAACGCTTTGGTGCTGAATCCGTGGCTGTGCTTGAGGGCACTGTAACGTCCTTTGTCCCTTGACCCCTGTGTGTCTTGACAATTCGGGTTGTGGTTTTAGATTTTGATCTGTGGTTGTAGCGGTTTGTGCTTCAGTACTGAGTGTCTGAACATTCCTTTGTCCTCTTCGGAAATAAGAGCTCATGCCATCAGATACAACAGACATATTAGTTGAAATACGAGATCCTCCAGAGCCTCTTAGCACATTGACTTTAGCCGCTGCTGAGGCTATTTCCATGTCAAGTTCAAGTTGCTCCTTCTTCTTTCTTAGTTCCTCCTTTTTCTTCCTTAGCTGTTCCTCTTGCTCTTCTTCCTCTTTCCTTCTTTGCTCCTTTTGCTTCCTTAGCTGTTCCTCTTGCTTTCTTAGCTGCTCCTCTTGCTCTTCTTCCTGCATTCTTAATTGTACCCTTTTCTTCCTTAGCAGCTCCTCTTCTTCTTCTTCCTCTTGCTCTATTGTGTGCTTATCTTTTAATAGCCTTTGTTTTGCAATTAGAGCGGCCATGTCAGATTCAGCTTTGCGTGCGGAAGACGTGGTTGAGATGTTAGACCTAGGCCCAGCAGAGCTTCGATAGGCTGAACCTCTGCTTCCAGAATTTGACACACTGTCACTTGGTTTGATTTCATCATCAGCTTTAATTACATCACAGTGTTCATCGGGTATTTCAACAGGAGTTACTTGCTGTGTTACAGGTATGGGGGAATCATGTACACAAACATTGGCACTTGTACTGTATTTTTGTCTCCCAGTTTCAGAAAGCCACTGCCTTACATCATCCGTGAATCCCTTTTTGCATTTTAATATTGTTTCAAACCATTCGTTTTGTTTTTCATGTTCCTCTTCAGAAATTAAAGAGATTACAGATTTGTGTAACAGAGTGGTATCTTCAACCATTTGGTTCAAATTGTCCAATTCAGACTGCACCTGTGAAGCATTGTCATTATCGTCCATAAGCTGCTTTAATACCTTCATAAGACCTTTCATTTTGCGAACATTTGCGTGACGTTCACTATGAAGTGTCTCCAATTTATAGGCCATGCCTTTGGCAGTGAGTTTAATTTCTCTTTTCTTCCCATCCGTTTTTGATGAGCCATTAGTATCAACAATTGATCTTCCCGATGCCATTTTTCAATGTGCTCAGGTGCAATTATTCAATAATCCACAGTCCTCTTTAATGAACAATCAATCCATCAATCAATTAGCTGCCGCTTAGGCCGCGCAACGTCCATGAGCGCAAGACGACGCAGCCAGTCAACAAACCGATCCTCAATGGACGAGCAAAGTAACTAATTCACACTCTTCTTTAACACGAAAGGCTTCACAGTTGAATAAAACAATTTACTTAGCTTCTTATTGCTGGTCTGCGTGTCAGGTATTCAGAAGTGATGGCGCGCTCCTCCAATGCAGCGATGATCCGAGCGTCTCAGTGATGCCCTCAAGATCAGCGCCCCGAGGCAACTCGAGGAATCCGTAATGTCAATATTGTTGATTTCCTTTTATCAACGCTTTTGTTTGCTTGCTTAAATTATCTTTTGACTATGTTGCGGCAGTAGACTGTCATAGACAGATAGTGCCGAGGGGCTGAGCGATGGAGTTCAAACAATTGACGCGCGACATGAAATAACTCCGTTCCACGTCCAGGAAATACTTTTACGGCATTTATTCTTTCGCTTCATCATGAGACAAACAAAATACGATTTGCACTTTGCGGTATTGCGTTATTGCGGTCAAAAGATAATATGCTCTCCTAACTCTCACCCCCTCTCTCCGTGAGCTGTCAACCTCTGTGAACTGTCAACGTGAAAAGGTGAATGAAATTCCATAAGACGCTCCCATTAGCGCCACACCCCCGTGAGCACGCCCACCACCTAAAGTGACAGTACAACTAATAATACAACAAAACTAGAATACTGAATCATAATAAAGAGACCTCCATTACGGCGCCTACAGTGGTCCTTGGTCTCCGACAGACGAGCAATACAAAACATGACCACAAATAACAATATGACAAACTACATAGACATGTCAATTTTAAGTGCAGTACAAACGTAGCCACAGACAACGATGTATCGGACAACATTTGCATACATTTTCAAATCTAGTTTTTAACATTGTCGAGGAGCCATGATTTGACTTTTTTCTTAAAATTGTGTCGGCTACTAATGCTTTTTAACTGTGACGGTAGCAAATTCCAATTTGTGGCTCCCCAGAATTTAAAAACATTTGCCCCATATGACAATTATGATGATCAACTATCATACCTGCACCCTACTCTGCAGAATCCTGGTCATCTGTAGGCAGCTTTATTCTTTTACCCTGCAGAATCCTGGTCATCTGTAGGCAGCTTTATTCTTTTACCCTGCAGAATCCTGGTCATCTGTAGGCAGCTTTATTCTTTTACCCTGCAGAATCCTGGTCATCTGTAGGCAGCTTTATTCTTTTACCCTGCAGAATCCTGGTCATCTGTAGGCAGCTTTATTCTTTTACCCTGCAGAATCCTGGTCATCTGTAGGCAGCTTTATTCTTTTACCCTGCAGAATCCTGGTCATCAGCTTTATTCTTTTACCCTGCAGAATCCTGGTCATCTGTAGGCAGCTTTATTCTTTTACCCTGCAGAGTCCTGGTCATCTGTAGGCAGCTTTATTCTTTTACCCTGCAGAATCCTGGTCATCTGTAGGCAGCTTTATTCTTTTACCCTGCAGAATCCTGGTCATCTGTAGGCAGCTTTATTCTTTTACCCTGCAGAATCCTGGTCATCTGTAGGCAGCTTTATTCTTTTACCCTGCAGAATCCTGGTCATCTGTAGGCAGCTTTATTCTTTTACCCTGCAGAGTCCTGGTCATCAGCTTTATTCTTTTACCCTGCAGAATCCTGGTCATCAGCTTTATTCTTTTACCCTGCAGAATCCTGGTCATCAGCTTTATTCTTTTTCATGAAATCTTACAAATTGTTTGTACTCTTTGTTCAGCAATTCTCAGATCAGCACCCAGAGAGTGCGCCGGGCATCAAGCTGACGATGGCACAGCTGTACCTGACTCAAGGTATTGTGTTCCGTCCGCCCCTTCACATGGTGTACACATATACCTGTACATGAAGGTACATATACATATATGCGTCTTTGAGCACCTGGAAAAGCGCTATATAAAATGGATGTATTATTATTATTATTATAACAAGCACATAAAGGTACATATAACAAGCACATAAAGATTGATCTAGGGGCAACAGTGTCTCAGGAGGTAGAGTGGTCGTCTGGTAGTCAGAAGGTACCCGGTTCGATTCCCGCTCTTCCCGGGCAGCGTGTTGATGTGTCCTTGAGCGAGACACTTAACCCCTAATTGCTCCCGATGTGCAGGTTGGCACCTTGCATGGGCGCCTCCGCCGTTGGTGTGTGAATGGATGAATGTGAGGAACAGAAATTGTAAAGCGCTTTATAAAATGCACCATTTACCATCTAGCATGAATCGGTGCTCTCAAGTACCCACGTAATTCGGTAGTACTGAGTCCCCTTTTTAAAGGACCATATGGGTATGGTGGTGAACCAATTTTATGTTGATCTCCTGGTTGCGTGTATATTTTCCCTAACGGAGTTGCACTTCCGTGTTCGGTTTGCGCGATCCGATTGGCCACTGATGTTTTTTTCAGCGCCAATCGCGTTACTCCTAACAAACTGGTTAAGCTTGGCGACTCTTTCAAAGTTGGTTAAGGTTAGGGTTAGTTGGTTAAGGTTAGGGTAACAGCCTGCTGGCGCGATTGTTAGGAGTAACGCGATTGGCGCTGAAAAAACCGTCAGTGGCCAATCGGATCGCGCAAACCGAACGCGGAAGTGCAACTCTGTTAGGGAAAATATACGCACTACACAAGTTGGTAGCCTCTTGTCAGAAAATGTTATGCGTGCGTTGGACACGCAGAGAGAGAGAGAGAGCAAGTGGGGGCCATATTTTATTTGTTAGCACGACCAGGAGATGGTTTCTTCTGTATAATTATATGGTTTATTACTATAATGTTTAAAATAAATAATAAGGTTTTAAAAAAAAAAAATCTGGAAAATGACCAGGGGTAATGTAACATGCGTGTGCTGATTAGTAAATGGGCTAAAACTCAAATTATTTAGAGCGGGGTGGTCCTTTTAACTGCAGCTTTGGGCTTCCTGTTCAGTTTGCAATAAGAGCTTGTTTCCTGTCCTCAGGTCATGTGACGAAAGCCTGTGACATCTTGAGGTCGATTGAAGATTTGAAATACAAACAAGGAATGGTGAGTCTGTTACCTCTGATAACTAAAGTTCAGCCCAGTCTGCCCCCCCCCCCCTCCTGTTCCTCTGTCCCCCACCCCTCCTGTTCCTCTGTCCCCCCCTGGTGTTTGTGTCACACTGTAATGTTGACTTTGTGCCACTAGAGGGCAGTCTGGCTCTGGTTAACCTTTTGTAGTGTGGTAGTGACAGGGTTAACCTTCTGTAGTGTGGTAGTGAAAGGGTTAACCGTCTGTAGTGTGGTAGTGAAAGGGTTAACCTGTAGTGTGGTAGTGAAAGGTTAACCGTCTGTAGTGTGGCAGTGGAAAGTTAACCTTCTGTAGTGTGGTAGTGAAAGGTTAACCTTCTGTAGTGTGGTAGTGAAAGGTTAACCTTCTGTAGTGTGGTAGTGAAAGGTTAACCTTCTGTAGTGTGGTAGTGAAAGGTTAACCTTCTGTAGTGTGGTAGTGAAAGGTTAACTTTCTGTAGTGTGGTAGTGGAAGGTTAACTTTCTGTAGTGTGGTAGTGAAAGGGTTAACCTTCTGTAGTGTGGTAGTGAAAGGTTAACCGTCTGTAGTGTGGTAGTGAAAGGGTTAACCTTCTGTAGTGTGGTAGTGAAATGTTAACCTTCTGTGGTGTGGTAGTGAAAGGGTTAACCGTCTGTAGTGTGGTAGTGAAAGGGTTAAATGTACCTGCTGACTGCAGTGCTGTCCAGCTAACCAGCTTCCCACACCATGTGTCCCCAGGTGTCGGCTCTGGTCACCATGTACGGCCATGAGGAGGACATCGACAGCGCCATCGACGTCTTCAGCCAAGCTATTCAGTACTACCAGGCTGAACAGGTTGGTGTCTTATCATTAACATTCACAAGATCAAATCTATCTATATAGACAACCGTCTCCCTAAGCTAGGAATTGGAGCACTTGTTCGATATTCTCAAATCAAAACTGTTATGAGCGGTGTGATATTATGGAAATAACCCTGTGAATTATACTTTTGGGTGGATTCTACTTCAAAGAAATCTTTTTTTAAAGGTGACATGTACTATATCGGTAGGCCGATAATATCGGACATCCCTAATCAAAACCAAATAATTTGTCTGGAAGATACTTCTTCCAACAGAAGTAAACATAACTGTGGTCCCTGCCGTTGTAAACGACAGCCAAGCGGTAACTTGTCACGTGAGACTCTATTCGTTTATTTTTTACAAAGGTTTGTTTATTCAGTTATATATTAGGGGTGTAAATATTTGACCCCACTTCGATTACGATTCTTCAAGCAACGATTCAATGCATCATGAAATCTCTTCATTTTACCACGATTCAATGCGATGCGATTAATTTTCGATCAGTTAATATTTCCCCAAACTATTTTGAATTCACAAATGTGGCTGGGGGAACTGATTCACTCAGCATGAATGGACTATAGGTCAATAAATAGGGGTGTACATATTTGACCCCACAACGATTCGATTACGATTCTTCAGGCAACGATTCAATATTAATTTGACTTCGATGCGATTCGACCTTAGGATCCCCTAGTTATATACTGTAACATTTATTTTTAACTTCTGTTGAATTTCCCATTTCTCTCTCCTAACTACATTGTTCACTTTTTTAAAAGGAACACGCCAACATTATGGGAAATTTGCTTACCGTCTTCTCCAGAGTCAGACAAGAAGATGGATACCAATTCCCTCCCTGCGTGTTCACTACAAACCTGGCTGCAAGCTAGCCTAGCACAGCACAAATGATGGAAGTGGATACGGACCATTAGCCTAGCTGTTGGCCAAAAACACCCTTCCAGGAGTTTTAAGCTGGGCCGATACGGATACTGCTTCCATTTATTTGTGCTAAGCTAGGCTAGCTTGCAGCCAGATAGGATTGTACTGAACACGCAGGGAGCAAAGTGGTATCCATCTTCTTGTCCGACTCTGGAGAAGACGGTGAGCGCATATCCCATAATGTTGCAGATACGGTTCCCCTGTGTTGACTAACTGGCTCCCTCTCTATACCAGCCTGGATCCACGTCACACCTGGCCCTGGTGCGAGAGGCCGCAAATTTCAAACTGAAGTACGGACGGAAAAAAGAAGCCATTAGTGACCTGGAACAGCTGTGGAAGTGAGTGGTGCTTTGCAGAGAAAAACAACAACAACAAAGAACCTATTTCATACGTCCCATAGTGTTGTACTTTCCTTTATGAATTATAATACCCATCATTTAGTTCCCAGTCTCTCTGGAAGGTAAATGAATGGAGGATGTCGTCACTGAAGACGTAACGGTCCCCTCCACTAAAAACACTTAACTCCTTGGAGGCGTGTGCAGAACTCGTCACCAGAGCCCTGTTCACATTCTGCCACTGGAGTGGGAGGAGCTTCTGTGTGACACGACTAATTCTGTAGCCCTGTGAGCCTATCATGGCTGCTGACGCCCAGCTGGCCACACTGTCATCCCCCCCCCCCCCCCAGCAAATCATTTAGTTACAACAAGATCATGGAAGCTAAGAACTGTTATTTTTGTGTGAAATTTTTTTTGGTGACTGCAAAAAAACAGCAATGTCTCCTTACATCAATCATGACGGTTACTAAAGATAATCCAGACCTTGTTGTGAGCAGTTTCATGTGGGAACGAAGTACACCCCCCCCCCCCCCCCCCATTTGTTATTCTGAGGGGTGGTTTATTTTACTGCATCCTTTAACACTTTGAGAGCCAGCCGTGTTTTCCTTTTTACCCTCTTGAATGCCCACATCCACTCCAATGTTAACGTTAATATCGCCTAATCTATGTTTTATCTTATGGCTATGTGTCTAATCTGCCCGTCGCTTATCAAAGACTCATTTTCCAGTCAACATTGTCTTAGCAGATTGTTTTTTTATCGCTTCATTTCCGTTTAATAGCATTTTAAACGGAATCACTCGTTTTCACGGAAAAAACAACACATTCTATGATAATCGCCTTTTACTGGAATATTCTAGAACGTTGTCATTTTTCGGCCTATGTATGAATCGTTTTCAAATAAACGCTAGATGATCGATAGCATTATGTGTACGCATTGCACGCTCGTGCCGCCAGTTGAAAATCGATTCTCCTATTTCCTGACCGCGAGCAGAGTCAAACAGCCTATCACCATAATCACATAAAAGCTTATATCCGTGAAAACGGGTCTGATTATCCTAATACTGATAACATAGATTCCTTACCTGAGATCAGATGGTATCCAAATGGATTATTCCAATTCCTGATCGCCATTCGAAAAAATCGCTCATTTGATTGATCCATCGTGTATACAGTAAAACACATATTCCCCGCGGCTCCGAGGCTCCAGAGTGAAGCTGGTAGACCCCGGTTACATGAGTGAGAAGTCAAATGTGGAGTGCAGGTTTTTTTTTTCATTGAGTCCAATCCAAAAGGGTGATTTACCATCTGGGAGACGATAGGGGGTGCTTTTTTCACATCTGAGCGCCTGGGGTGACTGGATCTCCAACGGTAGACTCACTTGATGCAATATGATTTCAGATCGCTAATAAAAATTTAAAAAAAAACGAATAAAACGAATATTCTCGTGATTGGGCATTCAACCCGGGGGGTAATAACCCGAATAATCTCGGGCGTGGCATGCAAAGTGTTAATAGATGAGTCTTGAGTACGAGATGGTAAGTGATGTTCCTGGACCATTTTATACTAATGTGAGGTTAAAGATGATTGGTTGTGTGACGTAAGGTAGTAGTTATCACCCTGGACAAAGGAAAGGAGTAATAATAATAATAATAACTTTATTTGTATAGCACTTTTCATACAGAAATTGCAGTTCAAAGTGCTTAAGTAGCAATGTCAAATGTGTTCCCAACATCTAAATATCATTGCTGGCTGCTAAAGTGTTTGTTGTTGCTAAACCAATCTGTTGGATGTAACCCTTGTTTTTCTTCTGTCCAGACAAAACACCAATGACATCCACACGTTGGCTCAGCTCATCTCTGCCTATTCTCTAGTGGACACCGACAAAGCCAAGTCGTATCCTTTTCTTTACCTTAACCAGTGTTTGAAATGACTGTTGACCCACAGTGTTTGTGGACAGGATTAACACCGCCAAGTTGTCCTGTTTGATTAAAACTTTATTTGAGTGCCTATAGTAGGGGTGGACGGTATAAACGGTATACGGTATAAACGGTATGAATTTGCTCTACGGTATGGATTTTGAGTATACCGTGTAACCGGTAGTGCAGCTCTAAAATAGCAATGACGTCATGTAACCACAGCGCGACTATTTCACTCGCATTTGCCCCTAAAAATAGATAGAATTAGTCATAGATAATAGATATGTGCGAACTGGAAAAAGTTATTTAGGAGGCTTCGCGCAGTGGGCGTGCCAGCCCCTACCGCACGCATGTAAACACGGGTCTAGTAGTCTAGTGGGACGGGACACGGGAGCTGTCGGCGTCTCCCTGAGCTAACGTTAGCTTAGCTACCGTTACTAAATGACCCAGTCAACTATTCACTTTTAGTTTAATACATGATGGGGCATTGTCTAACCGAACGGTATCTAGTCGGCCAGCTACCGATAGCTCCTGACATCAACAAACGCTCCACAAAGTCTAGTACTAGAGACGTGTATGCTACCTGTTAGCTCACGTTAACGCAAATTAGTTCACCGTTCAAAACGAAATGTCCCATTGAACTAAATAATTCACTGAGGCGTTGTATTAACATTATATATGCAGTAGCTACAGATAGCTCATGATATCAATGTCTTATAACACTGATTCGATGCGTATTCGAGCTGAGGGCTTGCTAACGTTATAATACCAATACAATAGGGTCCAGGTGCAGCGCCGGAGAATCCTGGCCGTAGCTCTGCTCGAGGCTACTAGAGTATAGGTCCAGGTGCAGCTCCGGAGAATCCTGGCCGTAGTACACAGACAGTGGAGCTTGTTGCGTGGTGGCGATGTCTCGCAGATAATACCAGTACAAGTCTAATTATATAATATATATATTTTATAAAAAAAAAAAAAAAAAATTATATAAAATTAAAAAAAAAATGTTTATCAAAAACGATGATACCGTGATATATACCGTTACCGTCTATGCTTCAAATTATACCGTGATATACATTTTAGACCATACCGTCCACCCCTAGCCTATAGTTATTGTAACGTATGTTATAACCTATCTCCAATCATCATCTGCACCCCTTTGTTTGCACGGTTTTATGTGTCTCGTATTTTTATATTCAGATTTGATTGCCTATAGACCTGTTTGCTGTTTCCAAACATACTGCGTTCAAGCCAATCAGCAACACCAACTGAGTCACGTGACTTAAGTTTCCCCCTACCTGCGTGAGCTGCTGCGCTAAAGAACACGACGGGGCTCGATGGAGAAACCATGACACTCCCCTGACTAAAAGTACTTTCAAATGAACAGCTGGATGTCATTTTGCCAAATCAGCGTGGCTGTGAATCTTTCACCTTTTACATATCTAGCTTTGGCATGGATTGATTGTTTAGATCGCTAGCATGGCTAACAAATGGAAATATATTGTAGTCTGCCCCGTTGTTCTGACCAGGATTACGTTCCTTTTGCCCCCTTGATGTGCACACACCGAGTCTTGGCGTGGACAGCGAACAGGTCTATTATGTCTTTCTTCTATTACCCCTCCCCCATCCCGCCATGACGCCCGAATTTCCCCAAGGGGATCGATAAAGGAATATCTTCTCTTAAGCACTTGTGTGCAGTAGGTTTCTTTAGTAGGGGTGTAAATATTTGACCCCACTTCGATTCGATTACGATTCTTCAGGCAACGATTCAATGCATCATGAAATCTCTTCATTTGACCATGATTCCATACATTTTCTATCAGTTAATTCCCCAAGAAATGTTGAATACACTAATGTGTCTGGGGGAACTGATTCACTCAGCATGAATGGACTATAGGTAAATAAAAAGTCGACAACATTGTTTATTTTTTTAATTTTTTTAAATCGATTCTAACATTTTCAATCGATGCAGTTGAATCGTCACCTTAGGATCGATGCATTGTTACAGCCCTGTTCTTTAGTCTTGGTGTTTCCTTGTTACAGCCCTGTTCTTTAGTGTTGGTGTTTCCTTGTCACAGCCCTGTTCTTTAGTGTTGGTGTTTCCTTGTTACAGCCCTGTTCTTTAGTGTTGGTGTTTCCTTGTTACAGCCCTGTTCTTTAGTGTTGGTGTTTCCTTGTTACAGCCCTGTTCTTTAGTGTTGGTGTTTCCTTGTTACAGCCCTGTTCTTTAGTGTTGGTGTTTCCTTGTTACAGCCCTGTTCTTTAGTGTTGGTGTTTCCTTGTTACAGCCCTGTTCTTTAGTGTTGGTGTTTCCTTGTTACAGCCCTGTTCTTTAGTGTTGGTGTTTCCTTGTTACAGCCCTGTTCTTTAGTGTTGGTGTTTCCTTGTTACAGCCCTGTTCTTTAGTGTTGGTGTTTCCTTGTCACAGCCCTGTTCTTTAGTGTTGGTGTTTCCTTGTTACAGCCCTGTTCTTTAGTGTTGGTGTTTCCTTGTTACAGCCCTGTTCTTTAGTGTTGGTGTTTCCTTGTTACAGCCCTGTTCTTTAGTGTTGGTGTTTCCTTGTTACAGCCCTGTTCTTTAGTGTTGGTGTTTCCTTGTCACAGCCCTGTTCTTTAGTGTTGGTGTTTCCTTGTTACAGCCCTGTTCTTTAGTGTTGGTGTTTCCTTGTTACAGCCCTGTTCTTTAGTGTTGGTGTTTCCTTGTTACAGCCCTGTTCTTTAGTGTTGGTGTTTCCTTGTTACAGCCCTGTTCTTTAGTGTTGGTGTTTCCTTGTCACAGCCCTGTTCTTTAGTGTTGGTGTTTCCTTGTCACAGCCCTGTTCTTTAGTGTTGGTGTTTCCTCAGCAGCGTGTGCCCAGCCTCAGTGCCATCGAACGAAGCTTCGAAGTATTTAAGACAGCCCTAGTGTTTCCTTAGCACCGTGTCCCCAGCCTCAGCAAACACCTGCCCTCGCCGGACGCCATGTCCCTGAAGGTGGACGTGGACGAGCTGGAGAACTCCCCCGGAGCCTTCAACTACGTCAGGAGGAAGGTCAAGGTGGCGGGAGAGACGCTGCCCAAAGAGCAGGGGTGAGGGTCACACTGGGACACGCTCTCGTCACAAAACCTACATTAAGTACTAATTAGAGTTGTTCCGATACCGATACCAGTATCGGAAATGCCTCCGATACTACCTAAAATGCTGGTATCGGCGAGTACCCTCTAATTCTGCGCTCCGATACCATATGATGTCATTTATCTCCTGCGGAGAGTGAGGATTATAAAATGAACGTGTTTTTAATCGACGTGAATTAAAGTGTGATGCTGTTTGTCATTTTAACAGCAGATACTTTCTTAAATTCCATTGTCCCGACTGTACAGAGCGGTGTGACGGGGAGCTCGGATGTGTTTAGCTTGCTGGTGTTATTACACTGTAGCATTAACAGCTGAAAAGCTAGCTAGTTGGAACAACATCTGCTTTAACGTTACATCAAATCAGATGATCGCCTGTCCTTTCTCCAGGACCTGACTCTGGCCGTCTATCAACAATAATGCACCCACGGTGAATCGTATTTAAGTCAAGTAGCTACTGACTAACGTTATCAAATGTCAATGTGAAAACCTTGCGGAAGATGAGCTAGGTCAGCTAGCTTAGCTTGATAACGGTACCTTGGCTAAAGTTGGTGCTATTCATAATCCAGCAATAATGGCTGCAGACCTGCAAGCAAAGTACAGCAAGTTCCAAAGGATAAGAGTCTGAGGCGGAGTCTCAAAAGAGAATGTTGAATATTTATTTTGCATCGAAAATCACAACATAAACGTTACTACTAGCCATAGCCTCTGCTGTGTGATTTTTTTTCCGTAGCCTATGTGTGCAAAGAGGCTCTCTGATTGGCTAGCCGCGTACAGCGAAGACCGTCTCTGATTGGTTTAGCGCCGAAGGGTCTCTAACCTTAACCCTAACCCTAACTCTAAGCATAACCCACTTCGAAAGAGGGCCAAAGCATAACCACTTTGAAGCAGAGAATATATATGTACAAACCAATCAGAGAGGGTCTTCGCTGTACGCGGCTAGCCAATCAGAGAGCGTCTTCGCACACATAGGCTACAGAAAAAAAGCATGCGCCTCTGCTACCCGAGCAGACTGGGTAGCAAGTGCAACAACGTATAATGTCCGTGCGGCTTGCGGATCCAATGTCCCAACAACCGTTCTCATTGAACATAGTTGTCAATTAATGATACTAATACTAATCTATACAATCACCTGTTGTTGAATAAATACCATTACTTTCTAGTTATTACTAAAAAACAGTATATATAAAACAGTATCTGTAGCTGTAAAAAGAAAAGAAAAATGTATACCGGTAATTTATATAATATAATAATAATTATTATTTTTTATGTATGCACTGGTATCGGATCAGTATCGGTATCGGCCGATACCCAAAGCTTAGGTATCGGAATCGGATCGGGAAGGAAAAAATGGTATCGGAACATCTCTAGTACTAATCCACCACAGGTACATAATGTACGTTAGCCAGAAGTAATATATTTACGTATTGTGTTTGGCAAAGGTGCAAAACGAGCGCTGCAACCAGGAGTTGAACCAACAACCATTGCAGTCGTGGGCAAGTGCTCTCACCACTATCTCACTATGATTGTAGTTAGTGGTGACTATCTCACTGATTATAACATTTTGTACACAATGTTATATTTTTTATACAATATGTACTATTACTTATGGCTATAACATAACATACATTACCGGTATGTACCTTTTTTCCTGTGCTTGATTAGTACTTTATTTTTAAGCAAGATCGGGCTGCATAATGACACAGCTTGGTGATTCCACATCCCTTCACTTAGGTTCCCTTGTGTCTTTCATCCACTTGCATTTATCTCAATCCGTTTGTTCTGTCTTCACAGCCAAGCGGATATCAAGAAGAAGAAGAAGAAAAAGAAGGGTATGTCATCATCATTATTATTATTATTATTCCTCCTTGACTAATGCATTATTACACTGCCAAAGAGTGGGGCAACAGTGGCTCAAGAGGTAGAGCGGTCGTCTGGTAATCGGAAGGTTCCCGGTTAGATTCCAGCTCCTCCCAGCAGCATGCCGAAGTGTCCTTGAGCGAGACACTTAACCCCTAACTGATGAGCATGGTCGCCTTTGCCATCTGTGTGTGTGTGAGTGAGCGGGTGAATGAGAGGCATAAGTTGTAAAGCGCTTTGGATAAAAGCCGTTATATAAATGCAGTCCATTTACCTCTTAGTCCAAACCACAGGCCCCTCCCTTTCTACACGCACAATTTCACCAAAACCACAGGCCCCTCCCTCCCTGGGCCAAACACGCACCATTTCACCACGCAGATCTGTCACGCCGATGTCAACATCGTTGCCGTATTTTTCATCTACAGTGTTGTGCTGTTGGAATTTTTCTCCTGTTTAATAATTCTTTCTTTTTTCTTTTCAGGCAAACTGCCCAAGAACTGTGACCCGAAAGCCACGCCGGACCCGGAGCGCTGGATGCCCATGAGGGAGCGGACCTACTTCCGGGGCAGGAAGAAGGGCAAGAAGAAGGAGCAAGTGGGCAAGGGCACCCAGGGGGCCACGGCCTCCGCCTCAGACGCCCTGTGAGTTCTGCACACGCTTCCTTCCTTCCTGCCTTCATTGGAAAGATCTGATATATATATTTCTTTTTAATTATCTTTTTCCTCCTTCTTTTTTTCCATTTTTCTCCCCTCCCAATGTTAGTTGTTAGGCCAATTCCCAATCCCCTTCCTGGTCGTTGCGCACTCTACCCCCTACCGTCGGTCCGGGAGGGCGGAGACTATCGCATGCTTCCTCCGACACATGTGTACCCAGCCCATCGCTTCTTTTCACCTGGCAGCGCAGACTCTCACTGGGAGAGTGTAAGGTGTGGAAGGTCACACTACCTCTCCTAGTTCCTTCCCTCGCTGTGCAGGCGCCCCGACCCAACTGTAGGAGTTGCTGTTTACAACGACCAGGACCCACCCTCGCCGGGTTTCCCACCCTCTAACACGGCCAATTGTGTCAGTATGGACGGTCGGCCAACCCGGAAGCACCACAGCTGCATTCAGTCCCACTGTCTCTGTGGTGGTAGACAGACGATTAGTCCGCTGCACTACCCGGCCGCCCGGGAAAGATCTGATTTGAATATTGTGCGGCGGACGTCATCGTCGCAGCCCTCCTCCCGTGTGGGCGCTCTGGGTTCACCTCCCGTGTGGGCGCTCTGGGTTCACCTCCTGTGTGGGCGCTCTGGGTTCACCTCCCGTCTGGGCGCTCTGGGTTCACCTCCCGTCTGGGCGCTCTGGGTTCACCTCCCGTGTGGGCGCTCTGGGTTCACCTCCCGTGTGGGCGCTCTGGGTTCACCTCCCGTGTGGGCGCTCTGGGTTCACCTCCCGTGTGGGCGCTCTGGGTTCACCTCCCGTGTGGGCGCTCTGGGTTCACCTCCCGTGTGGGCGCTCTGGGTTCACCTCCCGTGTGGGCGCTCTGGGTTCACCTCCCGTGTGGGCGCTCTGGGTTCACCTCCCGTGTGGGCGCTCTGGGTTCACCTCCCGTGTGGGCGCTCTGGGTTCACCTCCCGTCTGGGCGCTCTGGGTTCACCTCCCGTCTGGGTGCTCTGGGTTCACCTCCCGTCTGGGCGCTCTGGGTTCACCTCCCGTCTGGGTGCTCTGGGTTCACCTCCCGTCTGGGCGCTCTGGGTTCACCTCCTGTGTGGGCGCTCTGGGTTCACCTCCCGTCTGGGCGCTCTGGGTTCACCTCCCGTCTGGGCGCTCTGGGTTCACCTCCCGTCTGGGTGCTCTGGGTTCACCTCCCGTCTGGGCGCTCTGGGTTCACCTCCCGTCTGGGCGCTCTGGGTTCACCTCCCCATTTTCTGAAAACGTAAAAAGTTTTAAGATTCAATACGTAAATGTACTACTTATGGCTATAATGTACAATTATGTACCTGTGGTTGATTAGTACTTTCTTTACATATTCTAAGCAAGATTGGGCTGAAATAACATAGTTGTAGTTGGCCATAATAAGAAAACAAAACGTACAACTGATTATTGGTATTGTGCAATCATGCCCCCGCCCCCCTCACGCACAGTAATTTTCTCTGGGAAGCGTTGTTATAATGTGGGCATAGAGCCCCCCCCACCCCCACCCAATGGCATGGATTTGTTGGGTTAAATCAACTAAGTTTACTATTATGCACTTTGCTACTAAAGAATCTACCTTGCCTATACTACTACCTACTATGCTAATATGTCTATATATATATATATTACCCATGCATTCAAGACTGTAGCACTCAATTTCGACACCGTTTGATGAGCGTACTTACTGACCCTTAGCTGCTAGAGTTGTACCCTTCCTGCTGACTTTTACAGAACTTGTAAGTCACTTTGGATAAAAGCGTTCAGCTAAATGTGTAAATGTAATTGACAAAGTTTGTAGTTTTCTCACACACTAGTCTCTCCTGGTAGATCTCTATACCGTCAGGATGGACAGAACCACATGGGACCAGCTTGTAGAACATTTCTTTTTGAAAGTACAAGTAGCTAGAAAATGTACTGAAGTACAGTACTTGAGTAAAGAATACTTCCGTCTCCCATGTGCTGTGTTGCAGGGATGCCAGTAAGACGGCCAGCAGCCCCCCCACCTCCCCCCGGCCCGGCTCCGGGGCCTCCGGCTCTGCCCCGGCCGTCCCCCCGCGCCAGCAGAAGCCCTCCACCTCGGGGGCCACGCGTAAGAAGGTCCCCCAGAAGAAGAAGAAGAGCGGCAAGGGAGGCTGGTAGGAGGAAGAGGAAGAGGCGACACGTGACTGAGACAAGGGTCGTTGACGTAGTGACGACCATGTGGGCTGGAAGTAACCGAGGAAAAAAACATGAGCTTTTCTTTTCTTTCTGTTCAACTTTCTTCTTTTTTTTTTTTTTTTTTTTTTTCAAAGACCATCCATTAAAATGTGTACAAACAATGTATTTTAGTTATTGTATACGTTTTTAAAGGAGTGGAGTACAAGGCTCTGCCCTGACCTGCTACCTCGTTGATTTGATCCACACAGAAATGGCCTCGAGACCTCATTTGTGTTTGTTATTGGCAAGAGGGGCCTCTCCTTTGTTGTAATGCATACTTCACAATAAAGATCAAATTCTTATTTCAATTTCCCACGGCCCAGTGTGTGTAAAATGTCTGGCTGGCTGTCAACATGAGCTTCCTTGACATGCCTGTTCATTTTCAATCCACTGACCTTGTTATCAACCAAAATAAGGAAGAAAAAATTACAGGTTATGTATACAAAGTTAAAAGTATATTTATTTTTAAACCCTGTGTTGGTCTCATTTAAAGGAAGATTTTAATTCTTGGAAGTATGTCGACCGCATGTTGTTTTTGGAACAGTTTACAAAAGATGAAAGGAACCATTTTGGCCAAACGTGTCCCATTTGTGACGTCTTAATAAAAGTGTTCCTTGACGACATGCCTTCCCTGCGTGTTCCCACGTCTTTGTCCCAAACATACTTTATTATGAACATATCGTGAGACGTCAGAAATATGTCTTGAGATTCCTAAAAAACTACCTGCATCAAAAAAGGTTAAATATCTGAATCTGCTCAGCCCTATAGTGTTTGGTAGGAGTAACAGCTCAGTCTAGTGTGTTTGGTAGGAGTGTAACAGCTCAGTCTAGTGTGTTTGGTAGGAGTGTAACAGCTCAGTCTAGTGTGTTTGGTAGGAGTGTAACAGCTCAGTCCTCTCGTGTGTGTTTGGTAGGAGTGTAACAGCTCAGTCTAGTGTGCTTGGTAGGAGTGTAACAGTTCAGTCTAGTGTGTGTTTGGTAGGAGTGTAACAGCTCAGTCTAGTGTGTTTGGTAGGAGAGTAACAGCTCAGTCTAGTGTGTTTGGTAGGAGTGTAACAGCTCAGTCTAGTGTGTTTGGTAGGAGTGTAACAGCTCAGTCCTCTCGTGTGTGTTTGGTAGGAGTGTAACAGCTCAGTCTAGTGTGCTTGGTAGGAGTGTAACAGTTCAGTCTAGTGTGTGTTTGGTAGGAGTGTAACAGCTCAGTCTAGTGTGTTTGGTAGGAGAGTAACAGCTCAGTCTAGTGTGTTTGGTAGGAGTGTAACAGCTCAGTCTAGTGTGTTTGGTAGGAGAGTAACAGCTCAGTCTAGTGTGTTTGGTAGGAGTGTAACAGCTCAGTCTAGTGTGTTTGGTAGGAGTGTAACAGCTCAGTCCTCTCGTGTGTGTTTGGTAGGAGTGTAACAGCTCAGTCTAGTGTGCTTGGTAGGAGTGTAACAGTTCAGTCTAGTGTGTGTTTGGTAGGAGTGTAACAGCTCAGTCTAGTGTGTTTGGTAGGAGAGTAACAGCTCAGTCTAGTGTGTTTGGTAGGAGTGTAACAGCTCAGTCTAGTGTGTTTGGTAGGAGTGTAACAGCTCAGTCCTCTCGTGTGTGTTTGGTAGGAGTGTAACAGCTCAGTCTAGTGTGCTTGGTAGGAGTGTAACAGTTCAGTCTAGTGTGTGTTTGGTAGGAGTGTAACAGCTCAGTCTAGTGTGTTTGGTAGGAGTGTAACAGCTCAGTCTAGTGTGTTTGGTAGGAGTGTAACAGCTCAGTCTAGTGTGTTTGGTAGGAGTGTAACAGCTCAGTCTAGTGTGTTTGGTAGGAGTGTAACAGCTCAGTCTAGTGTGTTTGGTAGGAGTGTAACAGCTCAGTCTAGTGTGTTTGGTAGGAGTGTAACAGTTCAGTCTAGTGTGTGTTTGGTAGGAGTGTAACAGCTCAGTCTAGTGTGTGTTTGGTAGGAGTGTAACAGCTCAGTCTAGTGTGTTTGGTAGGAGTGTAACAGCTCAGTCTAGTGTGTTTGGTAGGAGAGTAACAGCTCAGTCTAGTGTGTGTTTGGTAGGAGTGTAACAGCTCAGTCTAGTGTGTTTGGTATAGTAGGAGTGTAACAGTTCAGTCTAGTGTGTGTTTGGTAGGAGTGTAACAGCTCAGTCTAGTGTGTTTGGTATAGTAGGAGTGTAACAGTTCAGTCCTCTAGTGTGTGTTTGGTAGGAGAGTAACAGCTCAGTCTGTGTGTGTTTGGTAGGAGTGTAACAGCTCAGTCTGTGTGTTTGGTAGGAGTGTAACAGCTCAGCCCTTGTGTGTGTTTGGTAGTGGTAACCTTTGACTCGTGTTTTATGCTCGCCTCAGTGTAGTCCTTTTGGAAGCTGGAGCATGCTCAGTACTTTAGCGCTGTATCTGGGGCCTTATTACATGTGCACAGCTGATGGCTAATTTTGCTGTAGTAAAGCAACGTTTTGGTAAACACAGTACACTTTCAGAGATGGGCCCTATGTACCACCTACTGGGGGGCTCTTTTGGTAAACTACACTTTCAGAGATGGGCCCTCTTTTGGTAAACTACACTTTCAGAAATGGGCCTTATGTACCACCTACTCGGGGCCTCTAATAGATCAAATTTCTATAGCGCCTTTCATGAAACCCAAGGTCGCTTCACAATCGCAACAAAAAATAGGGCTGTGGAAGTAGGGAAAATGGGGGGGGGGGGGTGTGAGGGCAGGTAAGGGATAATTAACCTAATCTAAACTAACTAATGGGGAAGAGCTGTGTTTTGAGAGCAGTTTTGAAGGTGTCCAGGGTTGGGGCGTTGCGGATTTCAGGGGGGAGAGAGTTCCAGAGGGTAGGGGACGCCACGCTGAAGGCTCTGTCCCCGAAAGTCTGCAACCTGGTAAAGTTAAACGGTACACTTTCAGAGATGGGCCCCATGTACCACCTATAGCCTACCTTGTGGTAGTGAAACTAAGGTTAACCTTCTGTTGTGTGGTAGTGTAAGGGTTAATGGTATTATAACCGTTTATGCCAATGAACCTGTGTTATAAAAGAGAATACCGGGAGCCTGTGTGTCTTATTATCTGAAGCCAAGGGGAGATTTAATTTGAGTTACTTTACTTCAACATCCAACAACTCAACGCCAGAGTCTATCCTGAAGCAAGACGGGATAAGTAACATGAATTAAAAGTAAACTCAATCTAAAACGGCTGCTTCAAACAAGGACAAACATCTAAGCTGTACAACTAATGTGCCTCCCAGAGCACTCATCTGCAACAGCTATATGTTATGGAATAGTATCTGGATTGTTCATTATTGGTTTGTTTATTTATTTATCTTTGTCCCTTTTTCCCCCCCTCATTGTCCTTTCGCCAGGCCGTCATTACAAATACGAATTTGATCTTAATTGACCTGCCTGGTTAAATAAAATCAATATTTCGCCACATGGAGGAAGTTCAAGAGGAGGTGCTATAGTCCTTTTAGCACCGCGGATCACTGCGCGCCGCGTCACCACCCAGGTGGTTCTCGGTCAACTTCAATTAACTCTTCAATGAACCAACCACCTGTGTGTCTGTCTGTCGGGTTGATTTGAACCTCCTCGCCACCCTGCTGTAAAGCCTGCAGGGTTTGGAGACAGAAGAATGCCCAACCGTGTTCCCCCCATTTACTCCGAGTTCTTCTGGAGGCCCCTCACCGAGGACGTGGAGGCCCTGCTGGGGCGCTTCCAGCTCGCCGACTCGGTGAGGTGAGTGGCCCTGGTTAGTAAACAAGACACGTGTTTCTCTGGTCTGCGTCCTCTTCTTAACTGTGTACCAAGTTTCAAGTTCAAGTTTCTTTAATAGTTGTCATACAGAAGACAGAAGTACAGAATACTTTTATACAAAATGCTTCTTACTGTTACGCTCCAGAGACTGTGCAAGACAAGATAAGTATGAAATAAAATAACATAGGTACTGAGCCGTACGCATGCGTTGTTCATGGGACGGAGTTAGTAAAGATTTTAGCAGAAGCGCGTGCACGCACATGCATGGTTGTGCGCGCATGCGCGTGCACTCAACAACGCGCTGCACAGCACTCGACTCGGCTCGTCGTGTTTACCTGCCTCCCGGCGCGGCGCCGCCTCGCATTATCATAACAATAGCCGCTAGGCCGGTGTCTTCAACCACGTCCGCACATACAATGTAAAGTTAACAGTATCTGACTACCTGAGTGTCTTCTTCATTCATCATCACAATCACAACCGAGCAAGGATGATGCCGTCCAGGAAGAAGAGGAGGACGAGTGCGACACTCGTTCAAAGCAAACTTAGTTTTGCTAAACCAGGAGTGGACGCCAGGAGCAGGAAGGCAAGTAACACTAACCTAATAGTAACAGCAACAGCGTTTGAACAGCTTTCATTTTTGTAATATAGGCTTTTGTCCAGATTGACTAGCTAGGTTATTTGCCTGTTTTGTTTCTCTTGAAAATAATCGTGGTTCATGATTGATGAGACATGACAAATGCGTGTTTACAGTCTTACAGAGTCCATCAGACATCGAGACATAATCATGTTATTATTCAATGTGATTCACTGATTAATCTTGTACTGACAGAAATGCAGATATATTCTTCTGCTATCATAACAAGGCCAGCCAAAGAGAAATGTATTTGCCACGCGATCACATTGGAAGAATAATAATAAAATAAATATACGAAATTCAGTTCGTTTTTGTTTGTAATCTACTGTGTAGGCCATGCATGTGGTTGGAATATAGTGAATCAATGATGTAGACCATGCAAAACCATGAACGCATGCTTTGACATAGGCCTTGCTGTTCATAATAATCACATGATGCTTAAATCTGTTGAATTAGCTAGACAAGAAACAAATCCTGCAGTAATGACTAATGGGAACCAGGATATGTGTTCTAATATTTCCCTCTCTGTTTGTGTTTTTTCAGCAGGGAGATGAACAAACTGCTGGCAGTGGCAGTGGTGTAACACCTGTTACACCACTGCCAGATACACAGCAGCTCCCACCACCACTTTTTTTTGTTTTGTTTATTCAGCATGAAACGGGTCTGCCTACACAAACGCTGCCACGATCGCCACCACTCAATGCTGTAAGTAACAATAATGTCTTCAGAATAAGTATTTTACTGTAGTGTGGTCTATGCATGCTGAGGTTGGAGAGTGAGGGGGGGGGGGGGGGTAACGGGTTGTTTGTACCTGTATGTTGTGTATGTCATAAATGTCACTATGAATTGAAAATGGGGGACCCTGATGTAAACAAGACAAACGTCTTTCTCTGGTCTGCATCCCCTTAACAATTGTGTGTATTGAGCCGTACTGTATTGTACCCATTCTGCAATCTGTTAAATAAAGTTTTCATTCAGTCTTTCATATGCTGGGAATGTGTTTTTCTCTGTTTGTTTTTTCAGCAGGGAGATGAAATTGTTGCATCTGATTCCACTACATTTTCACCGTTTCCTCACCTATGGTCAGACAAGATGTGGAAAGAGAGACGGGTTAACTACCCCTGGCTCGATTTTAAAGATGGGAAGTTGGGCTGCAAAGTGTGCTCATCCATTACGGATCTCTCTGTCTTCAAAGGCCACAATATGCGATTGAATAGAGAATGGACTACCTACAACATCACATACAGTGGAACAGTAAGAAATGCTATGCAGCTGTCTCTTAGGAAAAAGGTGACTATGCACAACACCTCAGCTTCGCATTGCCATGCAGAACAGATTGTCAATGAGGCAAAAAAACTGAAAATTGAGAAATCATTGACTCAATGGGAGAAAAACAAGGCAACTAAGTCCTTGAAGCTGAAACTGCAGTAAAAGAAGGTACATTTGGCACAGTTAATCTGACAGACGGACCAAAAATGATTTCCATCAACCGGAAACAGTTTCTCAGAAGTCTGAGTGATAATCTAACCAATCGGTTGTTCACCACTGCATCTTTTAAGGGGTCAACATTAGTTGCACAGAGAGTCTGAAGCACAGTATGTTCAATTGCTTGAACAACTCCAAGTCCTTGAATGTAAAAGCTGGCCAAAAGAAATGCCACTAGGATTTGGAGAGGTGGAAATAAGGCATCTGTGCAAAAGATTCAAGCTGGCCATTAATAGTACTATTGATGGATTCAGGGACTTCATTGAGAGCAATGGAGAAACGATACCTGATGAGCTTAGGCCTTTATTGAATTGTACAAAGGTCATTCCATGTAGCACTGCAGAATGTGAAAGGGTATTCAGTGCCATGAATCAAATTATCACCCCAACCTGCTCACGGTTAATGGTTTCACTGGTAGCATCTTTGATGTTCATTAAAATAAACGGGCCACCTCGAAGGTTCAGGGATCCAACAACATACGTGACAACTTGGCTGAGAGCCCATCACTCAGCTGAGAACAAGAGAACGAAGACGGCAAAACCAAAATACAGGCCCAGGACCAATTGGTGGGGGTTAGCTTGATGGTTTTGAATTCATACCTCATTGCACCTTACCCTAAATTGTACCCGATCCCATTGCTGCATTGTACCTTGCTGTTACTATTTTTTGTATATTGATTGACTGAACACTTTTTGTTTATGTACTCTTGACTTTTTTTAATTTTATACTTTTTATCTAGCACACTCAGGAGCTCATACAGAAAAAAGCATTTAATGGAAAAGTATTCTGTATTTTACTATGACAACTATTAAAGAAACTTGAGAAAAATTTAAGTGATGTTGTGTAATTTTTTTCCCCTTCTCAAAATAAGTTCACGTAAACACAAGTTGTCTGATTATTTTAAGTTTGTGTAAAACTATTTCTTTAATTGAATAAATACAAACTAAATTAACAATGTAACAACAATTACATTTAAAACATTGTTTTTTTTCCCACCATATCTGTTGACAATATAATTTCTTTATATATTGAAGGCTACATATTTTATTGCACTGTAAAATATATATATTTTGTATTCTATTCAACAAGTATTGCATTGCACTATTTTACTCTGTCTGTAAAGGCCATGAGTGTTTTGTTTAGGAATAGTGTCTTATTTATGTTTGAACACTAGGGGGCTCACCGCCTCCATTATGGCCGTAATCCCATTTTTTCCTACCTGTCTCACCGTTTGGAACTGACAATGGAGCAATTGACAACTGTTCTGATTTAACCCTTCATTCACCTTTGGACAACAATAAACCCTGTAAACAGCAGCAACTTGGGACATTCCATATTTACATAACAAACTTTGGGACTGAGTAGATAATTAATTAATCTTACTCTTTTTCTTTTTATTATTTTATATTAAAACTGAATCAAACCATAAACAAGGTTGCCTGTTGGGATGTTAGATCCTAATGTGAAAAACTGATTTTATATGTCTGCACTTTATGTGCTCATTTTATGCCTGTCTTTCTTCTGTTGTGAAGCACTTTGAGCTGCAGTTTATGTATGAAAGGCTATACAAATAAAGTGTATTATTATACATGTGCGCGAGGGAACATATGCGCGCGCGGGACCGTGCGGCGTCATTATCCTGCGTGCAATCTCAGTTGATATGAGCAACGCACCACTGACTGTATCGTACCCATTCTGCAATCTGTTAAATTCATTAATTCATTCAGGGACATACATGACATACAGGTATATAGTACTGTTACATTTGTGACATATACGATATCGCTGCTGGCGGGACAAAACCTAACTAAATTTTTGTTTATCAACTCAGTAGATCATCCTCTACGTGTGTGGTTTTACAAAGTCTACACAATGGGAAAGCATTAAATCAATCATCTGTCTAAACCTCGTAACTCTATTCGCCCTCAAATCTGTGTTCGTTTTTTTCATCTGCTGAAAAGTTGGGTTTTTGGAGTTATGAGGTTTTGTCCCGCCAGCAGCGATATGCAAATATACAGTACTGTTGTGTTACCCTGTATATTTCTCTCCCTCCCACCCCCTCCTAATGTACAGTCTCCTCACCACCGTATGTATATATTCTCTCCCCACTGTATGTATATTTCTCTCCCACCCACCCACCCCCTCCTAATGTACAGTCCCCTCCCCATCATACTCTGTCAGGATCTATGGGTAACAGTACTGTATATTTGCATATCATATATGTCACAAATGTAACGCTACTATATACCTGTATGTCCCTATGCCATAAATGTCATGTATGTTGTGTATGTCATAAATGTCACTATGAATTGAAAATGGGGGACCCTGATGTAAACAAGACAAACGTCTTTCTCTGGTCTGCATCCCCTTAACAATTGTGTGTATTTATTGAGCCGTACTGTATTGTACCCATTCACCTGCAATCATCTGTTAAATAAAGTGTTCACTAATTCAGGTACGAGGACTTCTCTGCCATCTGGAGGGACATGTGCTTCTCCGACGTGTTTCGGGGTCTGATGAACAACGCGGAGATGAAGCGCTTCTGCCGCGTGGCGCTGGCCACCGCCTACAAGTTCTTCCTGCCGCCGTACAGCTACCAGATCCAGGTGGGGGGCCTGTATCTGATGCACGCCTTCTACCACACTCAGCTGGCCATGCCCAGGGTGAAGATCAGGTGACAGTCACTTAAGGGCGAATGAATGAATGAATGAAAACTTTATTAACAAATTGCAGAATGGGTACACTACAGTACAGCTCGATACATACAATTTTTTTTTTTTGTGAACACATTTTTTTATTATTTTTTTGACAAGACAAACATTAACTGTAAATATCCCAATAAATCACAGGAATATACATTCCTGTATTTGAATCAATAAATGTAGGTTACGAGATATATACATAATCCCCACAATACAATACATACATATGCTCTTGCTCGTTCTTCTCCCCCCCCCCTCCGGACCCCCCTTGGATAATCCATCCATTATTTGTTTCTAACCAGGGATTACAATTCATATGCTAACCTTTATTCTCTCCACCACTTCTAACCAGATTGCAATGCTGGCTTCATTGACCCCTAAAATTCTTGCTGTAGATATCTCTAAATAAATCACATCGAGATAGGTCAGAACCCATACCTTCCGGCACATTTTATCCGGTTGAATCCATCGTGATGCTATCAACTTTTTAGCAGCCGTAAGACCGGACAAAATTAGTCTCTTTAGCTGTATAGAGGCTGCTAACTGCGAAACATCATTCAACAACAATACAATACAATTGTTAAGGGGATGCTGACCAGAGAAAGACTTTCGTCTTGTTTACATCAGGGTCCCCCATTTTCAATTCATAGTGACATTTATGACATACATGACATCATGACATTTATGACATAGGGACATACATAGACATGCAGGTATTTAGTACTGTTACATTTGTGACATATACGATATTCAAATATACAGTACTGTTACCCATAGATCCTGACAGAGTATATACATATGATGGGGAGGGGACTGTACATTAGGACGGGTGGGAGGGTGGGAGAGAAATATACAGGGTAACAGTACTGTATATTTGCATATTGTATATGTCACAAATGTAACAGTACTATATACCTGTATATCATGTATGTCCCTATGCCATACATGTCATGTATGTTGTGTATGTCATAAATGTCACTATGAATTGAAAATGGGGGACCCTGATGTAAACAAGACAAACGTCTTTCTCTGGTCTGCATCCTCTTAACAATTGTGTGTATTGCTCCATACTGTATTGTACCCATTCTGCAATCTGTTAAATAAAGTTGTCATTCATTCATTCATTCAGGCTTCCGTTGAAGGGCTTGGACCACGTGCTGAAGTTTCTCAGAGACTCCGTGGAGTCTGGGCACCATGATGTGGTTTACATATTGCAGAAGCTCATGGCTGTGAGAGCGATCCACTACACGGCGATGCCTCACTACCTCAACTACACCAAGCCGAGGAACCCCAAACAAGAGCCCGTGAGTCACCGGTTTCTTGGCAGGTGCACGAAGGTCCAGGAGCTCATAAGCTCCGACACGCTGGACGAGGTGGCCAACATCCAGAGACGGTATGTGGGGGTACGTTTGTTACTCAAGACGGAATGATATAGAATGTTAAGACACTGGAAAAGAGATCGAACAATATGTCATGTATTTATTGAAAAAAATCATAAGGACATCATATTTACGTATGGTGGTCCATGGAACACTTAACATACATTCAATTAATGACATGACAGCAGAATATGACGAAAGAATAACCAGGAAGGGGATAGCGAAGTATAGTAGGAAATAAGAGTATAGATGGAGAATACGAGAGATTAAAGATGGAAGCCGAGAAAGACTGAAAGAGAGGGAGAGTGACTCCAGACCAAGAGAGTGCAGAAAGAGCGAGGGCGCTAATGCCCTAGCCCTCATTATTACGCTCTGCTCTGTCCATAGGCGTAAGGTCAAAGGCCAATCCCAAGTCCCAAACACGGCATCTGTGCCTTTTCCCACCAAACCTGTAGGTTCAAATGCATAGCTTATGTGTTTTTTTGCTGACGTGTTTCTCCCCTACCCATTTAGCCACACGTTGGCCCAGAGATAACTAGAGAAAATGCACAGGTGCTTGGCCTTGACACAGACACACTGGACTAAAGAGAGGCCTGAACAAAATGTCATAATTCATATTCTATATCGATATTGATTGTACCTAATAACATTTATAATAACTTAGATCAACGTCCCCACTCCCCAATAAGGTAAATATAAGTACAAAGTCAACTGAATATTCTCAAGCCTGACACTAATTTCCCACAGGTACGACGAGATGAAAACTACTGTCATGGAGAAGAGCTGCCACGTCTCCGTGGTCCATCGAGACTTCTCCGCCCGCCTCTACGAGTCTGTGCTCGGGTTCCACCTTTGGCAGGAGAAGGCTTTCCCCACAGGGAGCCAAGACGAGCACTCTGCCGACGAGGAAAGTCGGACGGCGAAGGAGTGCAGGGGAACGGCCCAGCGCCGAGCATCCATCAAGAGCAGGAGCTACAACACCTACCAGAAGGCGTCCAAGGCGCGGCGGAATCGGCAGGTGGAGACCGTGGACGCGTCCTGCTCCGGCACTGAGAATGAACAGGAGGGGCCCCATCGTCGACGGAGGAGGCCCCCTTCGCTCAAAGCCCGGACCTGCGACAAGCTGAAGCTGGACACGACGAGCCACTCGAGGGGGGGTTTCTACCCCTGGCTCATGGAGACCTCCGAGCAGGACGCGGTAGCCCTGAACAACGCCTTGAAGAGGAGCAACCAACCAGGACCCTCCCAATGACTGTCCAACTTGGGAGACAAGAGTTTAGGGCGTTGCCTGAACTGAGTTCTATCTAGATTGTTTGCTCGCTGTTTTTTTTGTTAAGCCTGGTTGCACAAATGTTTCAGTTGAAGGATAACTTTGAATGGACAAGTAACACATGTTACATTTTGGCGAGCGTCCGTTCATATCTGTCCAGAAGGGCAGTGTTTGTAAGTAACGAAAGCGGTCTTGGTATTCAATAAACAAAATGTTTTCTGCATTGAGATGGATAGACTGATTTCAAAATGGCCGAATGTTGGGTACATTAACTCTTTAATTGCCAGACCCGAGATATCTCGGGTTAACTCGCCATGCGTTGGACGCCAGAACCGGAGATATCTCGGGTTTTGGTTGTTTTTTCTTTTATTCACTATTTTCATTCATTATTCATCCATTGACCTCAGTGTTGCCATATGAAAGGATTTTGAGATTGCCAAAGTGCAATACCGGCCGCATCCTGCCAGATGGCAGTGTCGCCCACCCTTTGAAACCTTATATCTAACTCTGTGTTACACTCAAATGTCACCGGGCGCTATATTTAGACGGAGCCGAAGTAAATTGCTTCATCCGAACACTTGGAAACGCATCTGGCACTCTCGATCCATAAGTTGTGCCAAATTATGTCCTGGACCAGACTGGAAATCGCTATCAGACAAATGGAATATTCTTTTTGGAATACCACCCACCACAGGTAAGGAATACAGGCATTAAAGCGTTCCGTCTTGAGACGGATATCCGTCCATTTGATTTGGAGTTCCGTCATTTGATTCGGAGTCGTGACGGATTTTAACCTGAGCCAATCAGAGGCGTCAAATATCATGAAAAATGGCTTTTTTTTTTTTGCCGCGGCAAGCAGTCATAGCCTGTGTGAAAAAAGATTTGAGTGTGAAGTGAATATGGGCCACGCTATTCAACTTGGTAGTTTATCGTGCGATTAAATACCATGTCCCCATCTGCGTAGAGTCCATACATCCAACACCAAATCCCATAATTCCTAGCGAACAATCGAATCGAAACTGGATGTGGCATCGCCGAACTTCCTTTCAATAAGTTTAAGCCGCTAATCTTGCTCTGCAAGAAGAACGGAGCGGATATCAGTCTATCTTATGACAACTAGGGCTGCAACGATTAGTCGACATAATCGACGACGTCGATTATAAAAAATCGTCGACGAGAAATTGTTGCGTCGATTAGTCATTAAAAAAAAAAAAAAAAAAAATTATTTAATTTTTTTTTTTTTTTTTTTTTGTGTGCACTACCTATCTTTGTGAGAGTGGCTTCTCAGGGTTCCAGACAACATCATAACATGATGATCCCATAGCAAATTTTGGACATTGAAAACATTGTTCCCCTGCAGGAGATGATGATCAGACTAGACAATACATTACACACGCACTCCTCTCACTCACACACAGCGATCAGAGTAAGACACACACATACACACTCCTCTCACTCACACACAGCGATCAGAGTAAGACACACACATACACACTCCTCTCACTCACACACAGCGATCAGAGTAAGACACACACACATACACACTCCTCTCTCTCACACAGCGATCAGAGTAAGACACACACACATTAACACTCCTCTCACTCACACACAGCGATCAGAGTAAGACACACACATTCACACTCCTCTCTCACACACAGCGATCAGAGTAAGACACACACACATTCACACTCCTCTCTCTCACACACAGCGATCAGAGTAAGACACACACACATACACAAATTACACAGTACACACCTCTCACTCACACAGCGATCAGAGTAAGACACACACACAAATTACACAGTACACACCTCTCACTCACACAGCGATCAGAGTAAGACACACACACAAATTACACAGTACACGCACTCCTCTCACTCACACAGCGATCAGCAGGCACGTGCACACATAGAGGCCAAGGGGTGCCTGAGCACCTGCCTTTTTGAGCCTCATCAAAAAAGTGCCCTTTTTGAAATTTTTTTTTTTTTTTTTTTTTTACTGTTACGCATATAGACTGCCCTTCCAACTGAAAAATGTCAGGATAGAATAAAAATATTAGGTAAAGAGAGAGAGATGCCCCATATTCCATTGCAGTTTGCACTGCCTCCTCAGCGTACCTCTCCGCGGACCTATATATTTTATGCATAGCGTGGTGATGATGATGATGATGATAGAAACCGCTGTTGAATGCTGGTATTACACTCATTGAGGGACACAAAGAAGTCAAGTCCGATGGGATTTGGGAATCTCAAATACAAATTGGGATTGGAATAAAAAATGCATTTATATTAAACAATACAGAATATACAGCACTTCTTGGGGTCTGTAGGGTAAGCACTTATTCCCTCCCCCCTGAACATTTATGGAAATGTATGGGCCTTTTAAGTCAGTGATAAAAGTGTCTTTCAAAGATAAGTGAGCTCCTGCACTGATTATTATAGTTCAATATTCAATATTTGATCACCAAAACCCCCCAAAAAGCATAAAAAGGGGGCCCCCCGCCCGAAAAGGGCCCTTAAAAATCGTGCTCGCGCGCTACGCGCACTCGCTTAATATATACACACAAGTGTTGTGCCCTTTTCAGCCTTTGAGCACCTGCCCCTCTAGAATCCTGTGCACGTCCCTGGCGATCAGAGTAAGACACACACACATACACACACACACGGACTCCTCTCACACACAGCAAACAAAAGTTATTTAAAGTACACTTCCACTTTAATTTGTATTTAATTTATTTATCTTGTTATGAGTGATTGCTGTATTGTTCTTCAAATACATTTTCATTTAAAGTGGCTTAAAGATCCAAATTCAAATGTTTCATGAGTCATTATTTTAATTTGCTATGGGATCATCATGTTATGATGTTGTTGTTTGCTCCTGACAAGAGTCTCAAAGTCTGGGGTGATGGTAGACAAGCAACTCTGAGGTCATGCTCAATGTCCAATCTGTTCCTCTGCTCTGTCTTCAGCTGGACCAGAGCTGAGAAGCCACTTTCACAAAGATGGGTAATTAAAAAAAAAATCGTTTTTTTTTTTTTTTTTTTTTTTTTTACATTGGTTTTCGATTAGTCGACTAATCGAAAAAATGATCGACAGATTAGTCGACTACCAAATTAGTCATTAGTTGCAGCCCTAATGACAACCACGTCCGATGTGGAGAGATGATAAGAGACCATAGCCGATTAAATTAAGTCTGATCTGGCAGTGATGATTACAATGACGGGACACGGACACTTCTAACGTTCAGCCATGTATTAGGTGAGTAGCCCACTATTAGGACGTTTTTCAATACTTAAATACTGTACTTAAATTTCCCTCCGGGGATCAATAAAGTATGAACCTATCTATCTAATAATGAGACAATATGCAAATAAGATAATACTAATAATTGTCAATTTGTCACGGTTCCCCGTATGAAAGTGGCTTGCAACTTACTGCTGGTAAAATCACTGTTTATTTCTTGTTTTGCATAGTATTACATTCCTCTTCTATAAAGTCCCACCGTAAGAGCTATGGCCTCATACAGGTCCATTAAACCTTTTTGATTAGAGTCTTTCCTTCGAAGTAAGTTGAAAGCGCAAACTTAAACAAGGTTGCGTCGCAACACGGTTTTCAAAATAAAGGTCACATATACACATACCGTAGTAGGCCTCTCAATTCTTATAAAAAAAGTCCCGGATATACACAAACATTAATTAGCATAGATCTCTATAGACGGCCCAACACATTGATCACTTTAGGCACACCCTGAAACCAGTAACATCACAAATATGAAGCGGGTAATTACCCATAAAAATAATAAACCTTTCATGGGGTTATTTACAATAATAATAATTCATTGTATTTATAAAGCACTTTTCATTGTGAAACAAAGGTATGCAGAGTTTCTTGTCGTCCTGATTAATGCAATGGTGTGTGTGTTGTGGTGATCTCATTCAAGGAGCACTACAAGCGCGCGCACACACACACACATGCTGTTTTTGTTCTATTAGTGATTTACACACTTTCTCAGTTGGTTCATTATAAAAGATACAAACCTGAAAACAAACGCACTTAAATGTTAAATAAAAGGACCACAGTAATGAGGCAGGAGGAACATGTTTTTTTGCACTATAATGGTAAAATTGTTATTTAAAAATGTGCCCCTAAAAAATATTCTGTGCCAAGTATGCCTTAGCGTACAGCCCTGCCTAATAAAAGAAAGTAGCGAGAGGAAGTTTGAAGAGACTGGCTAGGGCCTAGGCTACTGGGGGCTGTCTGTAGTGGTGAGTTGTTAACCGAAACAAGTAGGCTCCCTTAAAACGCTAACGCTATTAAAAAAACAAACAATGGAGGTTAAAATAAGAATATGACTTGGCCTGAAAAAAGTTCAGTGAGGAGATATTTTTTTTGCTTTAATCATCCCTGGGAATATCTGACAATTTCAGCTTGATCCAACAATGTTTTGATACCGATCCAGCTGATCAGCGTTTTTAGTGTTCAATACGAATGCCGTTATTGGCAATCAAAGCATCAGAAACGACCCCCCCCCCCCTTTTCATGCATTCATGATGAAACATAATACCTATTATATACATTTGATTTGGAAATAGTAGCGTGTCCAGGCAAGAAACGCCAACGCTTATAGTAAAATTCACGTTGCACCCTATTACTCACTTCCCAGGAATGATCCCGGACCACTGAAATTATACTTCTGTTCACCACGGGATAACGTGCGAACATATGCATGAAGAAATTATCTCTTTTTTGCATCTTGGACGGAAGAAAGTCGGTGTCAAATGACCATAGTATTGTCCCCATAGCTAGAATATAGATATAGCTCTACAAACAAGGTGACGCACTCCTATCTTTAAAGCGTGGCATGGCTACAACGGGACCCGGCTAATGGCTGGCGCTGAATGAGTTAAGGGTTTGCCCATGGGCCCGTCCTAGAGACTCGTGTTATTGAGTTGTACTGAGCAGCTTCCAGGTGTGGCTGGCCTGCAGGGTGTTGCTGAGAAGGAGCATACGTCCTCAGCAAATCTGTGGATGAATAAGGTTTAGAAACGTTAGATAATGAGTAGTTTAACAATATTTTGGCTCTAGATCAATTAAAGGCCCAATCCATGATCAAGATTTAAACAAATTAGTAGCCCCACTACCAAAAATATATGGTAGGAATGATGTGAGGAATGTTTTTATTATTCTAGTTGATTGACTGAGCTTTTGATACAAGCTGACATAAATTCAAGTTTTTTTTGCAGTATTTTGTGGCTGTAAAAAGTGTATTTACATTGGTAATGTTTATATGCTGGAGTAAAACAAATCTATATTCTGATTTACAATGGGTTCAGAAGGTTCCATACACCTCATTTTTCAAATACAAATCAACCCCCTTGTGAATGTATGTGAAAATACCCCATATTCCAAAGAAAGTCCAGTTTGGGCTTAAAACAATGTATGTATGAAATTAAGACCAGATTTATTTGATGCTTAATAGTTTCCGGTCTTTATTCATTTTAGTTCTAAATGTAGAAGTTGCCATCTACTGGTCATTACCTGTAACTACACTAGTGGAGTAATGTGCGATGAGGAAAAGGGAGACTTGAACAAAATAGTATGATGGTGTAAATCAAGTAATTTCTCATTCTCATCTCATGAAGCAAAGCACTTGCCTTCTCCCCTCCAAAGAGAATGAATCCCTGTGAACGTGTAGTTCTGCTTGCAATAATAATAACTTTATTTGTATAGCACTTTTCATACAGAAATTGGAGTTCAAAGTGCTTCACAGCAATAAGAAATAAGATAAGATATTCCTTTATTGATACTCTTGGGGAAATTCAGGCATCATAGCAGCATTGGGGAGGGGGGAGGGGAGGTAAAAAAGCAGTGTAAACAATATAACAAATCAATGCAGGCATAAAGTGCAGACATATAAAACATAATTGGTTACAGACATAGGATATAAACGGAGCATAAAAAAGGTAGCAGCAAGGTAAGGCATATCAGTTTTTCTCATTAGGATCTAACCGTTACGGGACGTCACTTTAGTTTCCAGCACAGTCCATCTGTATAGGGATTTATCATTGGAAAAACGTATTATCAACTTTTTTTGTATTTTATTTTTTTATTATTTTTTAAACAAACATGACAACACACGATAAGATATACAAGCATTAATTAACAGTGCATATCCAATGAAATCACCATTTAGTTAAATGTCTTATACAGGATATACCCCTAATACCTGTTATCTATACCCTACACACATATGCTCTAGCTCGTACCCCCCCCTCCCGGACCCCCCATTGGATAATCCATCCATTATAACTTGTTCCTACCAGACACTACCTTTATATGCTAGCTTTTATTCTCTCCACCACTTCTAACCACATTGTCATTTTGGATTAATTGAGACCCAAAATTCTTGCTGTAGATATTTCTTGATAAATCACATCGAGATATGTAAGAATCCAGACCTTCCGGCACATTTTTTCCGGTTGAAACCATTGTGATGCTATCAGCTTTTTAGCCACTGTGATACCAGATAAAACCAATCTCTTTAGCTGTGGATGTACTGCACACTCAAAGACATCATTCAGCAGTAATACAGAGGGGTGTACAGGTATATTCAGAGTTAAGAGATTTGATAATTGTTGGGTCACTTCTTTCCAGAATATCTTAACTGGTGGGCAGTCCCAGTACATGTGCATAAATGTCCCCTCGTCCCCATTTGTACATAAGGAGCATTTGGGGTCTTGTTTAAGACCCATTTTGTTCAGTCTTATAGGAGTTAAGTATGTCCTGTGAATATAGTTAAGATTTGTTGATGGTCCGGGTTCCTTGATGCAAGTCGAACATTTGCCCAGGCTTCTTGCCAATCAAAATCTATCTCCAGGTCTGGTATATCCCTCCTCCAGACTGAGTCTAGATGGAGGGTTTCATATGAGGATGTTAGTAATTGATGATAAAAATCTGAAACAAAACCTCTCGATGTCTCTCTTTCATAGAAGAATTTGTGGTATCTGTGGTGTACAATTGGTATCCTTAATGGAACACTGTGAGCCTTCAAACATGCCAATAACTGTGCGTAAAAATAATATGTGGACTTGGTGAGATTAAATTTTTTGCGTATTTCATCATAACTACAAAAACCCTGTTTGTTGAAAACATCTCCTAATGAGTGTATGCCTTGCTTTTCCCATCTAGGGAATATTATAGGTTGTTTTCCAATCAAGAGTGCATTGTTATTGAATAAGGGAGTATGATTATGCCATTTCTGTGGGATAGAATATTTTTTTTGTGTTTCACGCCATATCCGGATCGCATGAGTAATTGTGGGGCCAAATTTCCGTTTGCATTGCTTAATTGATCATTTGGTGTATACTATGTCCTTCAGCCTATGTGGAGCTACTATATTTTCTTCTAAATTTCTCCAGGATACTGATGCTTGGGGATCAAACCATGTTGTCAGTGGTCTTAAAGTGTACGCCTTAAAATAGTGGTAGAAATCTGGAAATGCCATACCACCGTCTGCTCTGTTTCTCTGTGCGGTGGATCTTTTTATACGTGGTGGTTTGTTATTCCAAATAAATTTGTATGTGGAGGAGTGTAATTCTTTCCAGTAACCCTCTGGAGGGGGTAACGGTAGCATTGAGCTGAAGAAGTTGATTCTAGGTAGGACGTCCATCTTAACTATTGATACCCGTGCCTGTACTGAGTTTTTGAGTTTTGACCACCTGTCAAGGTCGTATTTGATTTTGTTTTGGATTTTTACGTAGTTGTGCTTCACCGTTTGGCTTATGGTAGGGAATATTGAAATATGAAAGTGGGTAGTGATTCACATTCGTTTGGGTAGGGCGTTCCACATTGATGTGGCATAATTGCAAAACGTGTTTAGTCCCTTGTTTGAGCCGAATCTGGGTTTAACATGATTTGTGGAGCTCCCTCTGGTGTTGTGATCGTGGTATTCACTGACCTTTGGGAAGTATTTTGACATGTACATGGGTACCTTGGTCGTGTAGTGTATCTTGTAGACCAGGCCCATTGCAAGTTGCTGTACTCTGTCGTCTACTTTTTTTAGCGTTTATCGCTTTATTCTACTGGGCAGTCGAGTAGAGAGAGAGAGAGAGAGGTGAAACGGGAGACAGAGTGGGTGGAAGATATTCAACAAATAATGATTCCCGAACCCGGGTCGGCCGTGCCGCGACTCAGCGGCGCGTTATGTGGTTCGCCACATGTCGTCTACTCTAAGCCATCCTAGGTTGTCAAAGTGGGCAGGGGTGAGGTGGGTTCTAGGGGTAAGGTCAAGTAGTAGTCTGACCAGTTTGTTTTGTGATGTTTGTAATCTTGTTTTTAGCGCCTTTGAGGTGCTTTGGTACCATGAGGTGCAAGCATAGTCGTAGTACCCTTGAATGAGTGCTCCTGCCAGAGTCTTCAGGGTATTCTTGTTTACCAGTGAGGAGATCCGGTACAAGAATCGAGTTCGTTGGTTGACTTTTTTTTATTACATCTGATGCCATTTTGTCACAGGAAAGATTTGCCTCTAGGATGGAACCCAGGTAGGTAATTTCATCTTTCCTTGTTTTTACATTTAGTCATTTAGCTGACGCTTTTATCCAAAGCGACTTACAAGTTCTGTACGACAAGACAGCAAGAAGGGTACAACTCTATCAGCTGAGTAACAATGTTCATCAAGTGTTGCGTGTTACAGTGTAGGTTAGTTTATTAGGACAAGTGCATGACAGTAAGGTTAGTCAGGGTTAGTTTTTTTTTTTTTTTTTTTCATTTCAGATAATGGTTGAAGAAGTGAGTCTTTAGTCGACTGCGAAAGATTGGACGGGATTCGGCTGTCCTAACTGGGATGGGTAGTTCATTCCACCATTGTGGGGCAAGGACTGAGAATAGGCGGCTTCTCTTTGATGACCCTCCGGGAGCTTGGATAGGAGTAGGTCTGAGGCGGCCAGAAGATGCAGAGCGTAGGGGTCTTGAGGGTGTGTAGTTAGAGACCATTGACCGGAGGTAGGCGGGAGCGGTTCCCTTTGCTGCACGGTATGCTAGGTCGAGGGCCTTGAAGCGGATACGTGCAGCAATGGGGAGCCAGTGCAGGTCCCTAAGAAGTGGGGTGACATGGGCCGACTTCGGTAGGTTTGATATCAGGCGGGCCGCTGCGTTTTGAATGAGTTGAAGAGGCTTGGTGGCAGTGGCCGGGAGGCCAGCTAGCAGTGCGTTGCAGTAGTCGAGGCGGGAGATGACTGTTGATTGGATGAGGAGTTGGGTGGCTTCTTTTGTCAGGAAGGGGCGTATCCTTCTGACGTTGCTCAGGAGGAATCTTGTGACAATATTGTCACCCACTGTAACTGAGTAGCCGTTTGTCTTGCTGAGTTTGTTATTTGATCCAAAGAGAATGGACTCTGTTTTGCCCATGTGTAATGATAGTTTGTTATCAGCGAGCCAGGTGCAGATTTTGCTGAGTTCCGAGTCTGAGTCTCAACATACTAAGTATGGTGTAATGATAATAATGACAACAGGACCGTGTGCAAAACAGATTCAACAGGTACTGTAGCGCGAAAGCAAATTGTGACTGATTTAGATTAGGCTGAAAATTCGATTCGATTCATAATTATTGTCATTATATAACACAAGTACATTACAACGAAAATAGGTTTGGCATCTAACCAGAGTACAAATGTAACAGTAAAATAGTGTTAAAAGTATCTAAAGTGAATGTTAAAGGTGAGTGTTTGTTTTAAAGTGAGTGTGTGCATGTGGATGTGTGTGCAATGAATGTAGATGAATGTGCTAGTGTTGCATAGAGTCATTGAGCATCCTGATGGCCTGGGGATACAAGCTCCTTCTGAATCTCTCTGTACTGGCCAGGAGACTCCGGTAGGTAGCGCTTGCCTGACCGCAGCAGTGCAAAGAGGCAGTTGTTTTGGTGGCTAGAGTCTTTGACTATTCTCTTAAGGCGCTCCCATAGTCCAGCAGACTGTACACAGAGCAGACTCCGCGGACGTCCGCGCGGACTCTTGAGCTTTGATCTCTGCGGACAGCAGACCCACAGGTGCGACGCTCCTATTTTCTGAGGCGCGGACATCCGCGCCGCTGACTTGGTGTCACACAAAACGCTGCTCGGCGTTTTGGTTGACATCGAACTGCATTTAATGTGACGCCGCGGCGCGAGGAGAGAGATGAGCCCGTGAAGCTCTTCTCTCTCTCTCTCTCTCTCTCTCTCTCTCTCTCTCTCTCTCTCTCTCTCTCTCTCTCTCTCTCTCTCTCTCTCTCTCTCTCTCTCTCTCTCTCTCTCTCTCTCTCTCTCGCTCTCTCTCTCTCTCTCTCTCTCTCTCTCTCTCTCTCTCTCTCTCGCTCTCGCTCTCGCTGATAATGTTCCCTCCAGTAGAACAGACAGAATTGTGGGAAATGTAGTAAAACTGGTGCGAGAAATGTAGGAAATAGACCGCGGACGTCCGCTGAGATCTGCTGGACTATGAAAGCTCAAAGAGCCGCGCGGACATCCGCGGAGTCTGCTCTGTGTACAGTCTGCTGGACTATGGGAGCGCCTTTAGCCTTGGCCCTGCAACGCCTGGTGTAAATGTCCTGGAGAGTGGGATAGGAAGCCCCCCTCCAATTGTGCGTTTGGCTGATCGAGCCACTCTCTGCAGTCTGCTGCGGTCATGTGTGGTGCTATTCCCAAACCAGTCAGGATGCTCTCTATTGTGCATGAGTAGAAGTTCTTAAGGATCTTCCTCTGACTCACTTTGAACTTGCTTAGGCGCCTACGGAAATAGAGGCATTGCCGTGCCTTCTTCACTATACACTGTATATGTGTGTGGTCCATGTCAAGTCCTCGGATATGTGGACTCCGAGGTACTTGAAGTTGTTCACTCTCTCTAGTGTCTCTGTATGTACAAGCAAACATTCTGTCACATAAGTTTAGCATGTGTACAGATGGAGTGAAGATGTCTCTGTTCAGAGCATATTGTACACCACTCTATACTGCACACTTGTGGTCAAACTACAAAAAGTTTATAATTTCCAAGACAGTGGTACAGTTGTCTCTTTGTAAGATATTAATGTATATTTATTTTATTATTATTATTTTATATTATTTATTGTATTTGTATGTCATTGTAGGTCATAAACTCAGCACAGAGAATCATCGGCCGCCCCCTCCCCTCCCTGAAGGACTTGCACAATTCCTGCTGCCTCAACGGAGCAAAAAACATTATGAAGGACAGCTCACACCCTGGCTTCCACCTGTTCGACCTGTTGCCATCGCATCAGAGCCAGAACAAACAGGCTCAGAGACAGTTTCTTCCCAAGAGCCGTCACCACCTTGAACTCTAACATGCACATGCTTGTGACTGCAACTTGTTCCTGTTCGCGGACGACTCAGCCCTGCTGGTCTCTGACAGGGACAAGTTGCAGGTTGAAAAAGCCCTCAGCTCGGAACTCGGCAGAATCTGCACCTGGCTCGCTGATAACAAACTATCATTACACCTGGGTAAAACAGAGTCCATTCTCTTTGGATCAAATAACAAACTCAGCAAGACCGACGGCTTCTCAGTTACAGTGGTTGACAATATTGTCACAAGGTAAAATGAAATTACCTACCTGGGTTCCATCCTAGAGGCAAATCTTTCCTGTGACAAAATGGAATGAATGAAAGAATGAATGAATGAAAACTTTATTTAACAGATTGCATAATGGGTACAATACAGTACGGCTCAATACACACAATTGTTAAGGGGATGCAGACCAGAGAAAGACGTTTGTCTTGTTTACATCAGGGTCCCCCATTTTCAATTCATAGTGGAAACCAATGTAATCAAAAAAGTCAACCAACGAACAAGATTCTTGTACCGGATCTCCTCTCTGGTAAACAAGAATACCCTGAAGACTCTGGCAGGAGCACTCATTCAAGGGTACTACGACTATGCTTGCACCTCATGGTACCAAAGTACCTCAAAGGCAATAAAAACAAGATTACAAACATCACAAAACAACTACTGCTTGACCTTACTCCTAGAACCCACCTCACCCTTGCCCATTTTGACAACCTAGGATGGCTTAGAGTAGACGACAGTACAGCAACTTGCAATGGGCCTGGTCTACAAGATACACTACACCACTAAGATACCCATGTACATGTCGAAATACTTCCCAAAGGTCAGTGAATTCCACGACCACAACACCAGAGGGAGCTCCACAAATCATGTTCAAACCAGATTCGGCTCAAACAAGGGACTAAACACGTTTCGCAATTATGCCACAACAATGTGGAACGCCCTACCCACAGCTGTAAAGGAATGTGAATCCCCACTTTAAAAAAACGATCTCAAAGAGATCCCCCCACCCACCCAACCCCCTCCAATGTACAGTTTATTCCCCCTCGAATGTATATATATTTTTTATGATCTCTTTCTCATAAACAGTACTGTATTTGTATATCTTGTATGTCATAAATGTCAGGATGAAACTAAGCCTATATATCTGTATGTCATGTATGTCATAAATGTCTTGACGAATTGAAAATGGGGGACCCTGATGTAAACAAGACGAAAGTCTTTCTCTGGTCTGCATTCCCTTAACAATTGTTTGTATTGAGCCGTACTGTATTGTACCCATTCTGCAATCTGTTAATAAAGTTTTCAAGTATAATGTCATAGAACAGTGTCCGTTTTATATCAACGACAAAGAACAGTTCTTTGTATTTTTTTTTTATTCTTTTTTTAAACAAACATATAAACAAACATGACAACACACGATAAGATATACAAGCATTATTAACAGTGCACATCCAATGAAATCACCATTTAGTTAAATGTCTTATACAGGATAAACCCCTAATACCTGCTATCTAATACCCTACACACATATGCTCTAGCTCGCACCCCCCCCCAGACCCCCCATTGGATAATCCATCCATTATCCCTCGCTCCTAACCGACACTACCATTATATGCTAGCTTTTATTCTCTCCACCACTTCTAACCACATTGTCATTTTGGATTAATTGAGACCCAAAATTCTTGCTGTAGATATTTCTTGATAAATCACATCGAGATATGTAATAATCCAGACCTTTCGGCACATTTTTTCCGGTTGGAACCATTGTGATGCCATCAGCTTTTTAGCCACTGTGATACCAGATAAAAACAATCTCTTTAGCTGTGGATGTACTGCACACTCAAAAACATCATTCAGCAGTAATACAGAGGGGTGTACAGGTATATTCAGAGTTAAGAGATTTGATAATTGCTGGGTCACCTCTTTCCAGAATATCTTAACTGGTGGGCAGTCCCAGTACATGTGCATAAATGTCCCCTCGTCCCCATTTGTGCATAAGGAGCATTTGGAGTCTTGTTTAAGACCCATTCTGTTCAGTCTTATAGGAGTCAAGTATGTCCTGTGAATATAGTTAAGATTGATTTGTTGATGGTCCGGGTTCCTTGATGTAAATCGAACATTTGCCCAGGCTTCTTGCCAATCAAAATCTTTTTCCAGGTCTGGTATATCCCTCCTCCAGACTGAGTCTAGGTGGAGGGTTTCATACGAGGACGTTAGTAATTGATGATAAAAATCTGAAACAAAACCTCTCGATGTCTCTCTTTCATAGAAGAATTTGTGGTATCTGTGGTGTTCAATTGTATCTTTAATGGAACACCGTGAGCCTTCAAACATAACAATAACTGTGCGTAAAAGTAATATGTGGACTCGGTGAGATTAATTTTTTTGCGTATTTCTTCATAACTACAAAAACCCTGTTTGTTGAAAACATCACCTAATGAGTGTATGCCTTGCTTTTCCCATATAGGGAATCTTATAGGTCGTTTTCCAATCAAGAGTGCATTGTTGAATAAGGGAGTATGATTATGCCATTTATGTGGGTTAGAATATTTTTTTTGTGTTTCACACACAGACGGATCGCATGAGTAATTATGGGGCCAAATTTCCGTTCGCATTGCTTAATTGATCATTTAGTGTATGCTATGTCCTTCAGTCTATGTGGAGCTACTATATTTTCTTCTAAATGTATCCAGGATACTAATGCTTGGGGATCAAACCATGTTGTCAATGGTCTAGTGTACGCCTTAAAATAGTGGACAAATCTGGAAATGCCATACCAGAACAGTTCTTATCGGGAAATTGCAGAGTGAAAAGATTGCACTAAAAATAACTGACATATTGCAAAGAAATTCTGGAGAAGTTTGTCTGAAGAGTTTATTTTATTTTCTGAGAACAACGGGTTTATTTGATAGGATTTAGAGAACCTCCAGATCCACACTCCTTGCCAGTAGATGGCGGCAATGCTCATGGAAGGTGGTGGGAACCGACCTGCTCGGTACTGTCGCCGCCGCAGCGCCTGTTTCTCCGGGGCTGTAACGCACGGTGCGTCGCCGTATCGGGTCCGTGTGCAAACAAACCTCTCTGGCCGTAGTGTTGTTTACAAAATGGATGATTTCAAACCCTGCAACCTGGACTACTTCCCCGAGAACATTCTAATTGACATCCTATCATACCTCAGTGTGCGAGAGCTCGTTAGAGCCGCGAGGTAACGTCGGCCCAACGGTTATTATTCGCAGATCTATTCCGTCTGCAAAGAAAGTCATAATATAATCTCCTTTGTCATCATGACTCCTTTCATGTGCCCAGCAGGGAGCTCTGATAGTGATTCATGTCCTGGTGTTGTTTCAGGGTGTGTAAGAGATGGAGACGACTAGTGAAAGACCAGAGACTGTGGAGACTTGTTGATCTCACTGCTTGGAAAGGGGTAAGAATGAACCTGGTTACGTTGTCGTTTAGCTTTGCTCCTTAAAGAGGCTTACCACACCAGATAAACACCATAAAGCCCTTTTACACGAACCAATAGCTAAAGAGGAGTAAGAAAACATGCTCCCTATATAACTGACATTATTATAGAATCTGCTAACGGAAAGAAAAATACTCTTGCCTGATGCTTGTAATTATTAAACTGTTATAGCCTACTGGCCCCTGTAAATGTCCCATAACCCCCTCCAATGTACAGTTTCTTTCCCCTCAAATGTAAATACTCTCTTTTAGAAACTGTCTCTTAAACAGTACTGTATATTAGTATATCTGGTATGTCATACATGTCTGGATGTAACAGTACTGTTTATCTGTATGTCGTGGTATGTCATAAATGTTATGATGAATTGAAAATGGGGGACCCTGATGTAAACAAGATGAAAGTCTTTCTCTGGTCTGCATCCCCTTAACAATTGTGTATATTGAGCCGTACTGTATTTGTACCCATTCTGCAATCTCTTAATAAAGTTTTCAATCAATCACACACTATCATAACTGTCCTTTATGGAAGTTGTTGGTTGCTTAACCCAACTTGCTCTCCCTTCCCTCCTATGTGTCCATTCTTCAACTTGCGCTCCCTGCCCTCGGTGTCCATTGTGGGTCAGGTGACATCCCGCATTCTCTGGGTACTTCTACGCCAGTACCTGGGTTGTGGTCTGAGATGCCTGCGGTTGCGTGGTTTGCTGCTCTCTGCCCGTGGTGGGGTCTTTCTATCAGAGTCTTGGCTCAAAGTCTTGTCCACCAAATGCCCGCGGCTCCGAAAGCTGTATCTGCTGCACGCAGACTTGAGAGGTCTGCCCAGTTGCCAGCTCCTGCCCCCGACATTGCAGGTCCTAGAGCTGCGTGGCTGTGAGCTACCGGCTGGCTTCTTCACCCAGAGCCTCTCCGCCGCTCCGGAGGAGAAGGGAGAAGCGGCGGCGGCCGGCGGGGGCCAGCAACGAGGACGGGGCCAGGCGGGGAAAAGGGCCGCCCCCCCTCTGGGCATCACCATCGAGAGGCTGGTCCTCAACAACGTGCCCTCGTTCACGGACCAGCATCTACAGAGTCTGGCGTCGTGGGCGCGGCTCGGCCGCCTGGAGCTCCGCGACACGTTCCGCGTGACCGCCGACGGCCTCCGGAGCTGCGCGGCCCGGGAGACGGGCGCCGGCGTGGAGGGCCTCTCCAGACTCAAGTTCCTGGAGATAGGGATCACGGCGCGGCAGGGCTACCAGCTGCACATGGCCTCCCTGGGGCTGGGCGCCGGCTGGCTGGGCCTGGAGCAGCTGAGCCTGGGGGGGAAGGAGGTGGGGCCGGGCCTGCTGTGCGCCAGCCGCCTGAGGGACCTGCGGGGCCTGCGCCTGTGGGCCTGCACGCTCAGCGAGATGCAGGTGCTGCGGAGCTGCCGGATGCTGCGGGAGCTCCGGGCGCTGGAGTTCCTGGAGGTGTTCTTCAAGGCCCGGCGGACGACGCCTGAGGAGGCGGAGGGGGGGGAGGGCGGCGGGCGGGAGGAAGGGAGCGACGGCGGAGGAGGCGAAGCCACCGGTGGGGACGGCGAAGACGACGGCGACGACAAGAAGAAACCCGACACCAACGACCCTCTGCCGAACCTCCGCCGCTCGCTGGCCGCCTTGTTGCCGCGCTGCTCGCTAGTGTTCACCAACTGCTCCGTTCAGCTGACGTCAGACTAGAGACGACACACGCCACCTAGTGTTCACCAACTGCTCCGTTCAGCTGACGTCAGACTAGAGACGACACACGCCACCTAGTGTTCACCAACTGCTCCGTTCAGCTGACTTCAGACTAGAGACGACACACGCCACCTAGTGTTCACCAACTGCTCCGTTCAGCTGACGTCAGACTAGAGACGACACGCCACCTAGTGTTCACCAACTGCTCCGTTCAGCTGACGTCACACTAGAGACGACACACGCCACCTAGTGTTCACCAACTGCTCCGTTCAGCTGACGTCAGACTAGAGACGACACACGCCACCTAGTGTTCACCAACTGCTCCGTTCAGCTGACTTCAGACTAGAGACGACACACGCCACCTAGTGTTCACCAACTGCTCCGTTCAGCTGACTTCAGACTAGAGACGACACACGCCACCTAGTGTTCACCAACTGCTCCGTTCAGCTGACGTCAGACTAGAGACGACACGCCACCTAGTGTTCACCAACTGCTCCGTTCAGCTGACTTCAGACTAGAGACGACACACGCCACCTAGTGTTCACCAACTGCTCCGTTCAGCTGACGTCAGACTAGAGACGACACACGCCACCTAGTGTTCACCAACTGCTCCGTTCAGCTGACTTCAGACTAGAGACGACACACACGCCACCTAGTGTTCACCAACTGCTCCGTTCAGCTGACGTCAGACTAGAGACGACACACACGCCACCTAGTGTTCACCAACTGCTCCGTTCAGCTGACGTCAGACTAGAGACGACACACGCCACCTAGTGTTCACCAACTGCTCCGTTCAGCTGACGTCAGACTAGAGACGACACACGCCACCTAGTGTTCACCAACTGCTCCGTTCAGCTGACGTCAGACTAGAGGCGACACACGCCACCTAGTGTTCACCAACTGCTCCGTTCAGCTGACTTCAGACTAGAGACGACACACGCCACCTAGTGTTCACCAACTGCTCCGTTCAGCTGACGTCAGACTAGAGACGACACACACGCCACCTAGTGTTCACCAACTGCTCCGTTCAGCTGACTTCAGACTAGAGACGACACACACACCACTTCAGACACAGGGCTGGGCAACAATTAGTCTAAATATTATCGTCGATCATCTTTCAGTGGGATAATATCGTGCTGAAATTATGATATTGTGATATAGTGGTTCACAATGCGGCCCCGTCTAGATATGAACAAAAACTTCTCACATACTGAGATATCTAAAATATTTGGAGGAACTTTTTTAAATGACAGAATTTCCGTTTTTAATAATATCACACTTTACACGATCGCACACTTCAGCGCCGTGAATATCAATTGGATTATTTCATGTGTGATTTAGTTTACGTGAGCAGATATCGATATTAAAAATAGTAAAAGAAAAAGAAATCCCTGTGAATATTGTGATATATATATATATGAATGTCTTCCATGTCGCCCAGCCCTGTTCAGATGCATGTCTTGCACTACTGCTAGACAGAGCAGTAACACTTCCTCTCTCGCCCCAATACCTGCGTACCTTCATTCAGTCTCAAATACTACCGGCATTAAATGAAAATGTAGGCCTAGCAGCTGCACGTGTTGTTTTTTAACACATACTCTTGAACCTCCGTTGTGGTTTAAAAGAAAAGAGGAAATAGTGCAAGACTCTGAACGGGTGTACGACGAGCAGAACCCGCCCCCTCGCCAAGTCATCCAATCACAAACCCGTCTGTTATAAGTAGGTGTTTGGATTTGGGTGCGTTCAGCCGGTCCTCGTAAAGTCTGAAAGTTCTGAGTTTACCGCGCCCGGAAGTCGTACTCGGAACGGCTGACCGAATGCCAGTGGTAAACTTGGGCAAGTTCCGTTATACCTCAAGTTAACAAGCTGTGACTCATCAGGTGACCTTTCACCTTTTGTGGTGCAAAACATACTTTATTATGAACATCATCCTGAAATATGATATCGACTTACTAATAGAAATGTATCAAATTATTGCAACACAAAATAAAAACCAAGCGCTCATCACCTCATATATATACGACTTGGTCTCGTGGTAAATTCACGAGTCGGCGAGGACCGACCGAACGCACCGTAGGTGTCTCGGTGTTTCAGGAAGCACAGTATATGATAATGCCATATAGGTCTCGTATGTCAGCACTCAACCTGGAACCCTCATTGAATCACCCTATATTAACTCTTTGTGCCTAAACCATGTTCTTTTAGAGAGAGAGAGTGAGAGAGAGAGGGACCAATGAAAGCTACCCAAAAAAACAACAAGACAAGAGTCTTGCTTGGCTAGAGAGGAAACGCAAAAGGTTGTAACAGCCATAGCGGGTTTGAAGGAAGAAACGCATGGACGACCCGTATACTTCACCCGAATTGTGTTCCTCGTGCAATGCTAGTTTCAGATGCTATAAATTATGAATGGGAAATTAAGACTTTTCTTTTCTATTTTGAATAAACCGATCCAAAAGTATGAGGTATTTGTGTCTTATATGATGTTGGCGTTGTGTGAAAAGTAACGGTGTGTCTCTGGTTTGAGTGTTTTTTCTTGTGTTTACCTGAATTGAAGCTCCTTCATCACTTGCCCGTTACTGCACATTGCACCTTGTCTTGCGACTGTCCAAAAGAAACATGTTTTAAGCGAAGAGCACGGCCAGTATGTGTCTTCTCTCTCCACACTAGTTAGCGCTGGAGAGGTCTGGCTGAACCTATTATCATTCTGCTATAGGGGGAGAACAAACGCTCTTCTTTAAACCAATCACAATGATCCGGGATGTCGCAGATAGCGGAAGGGGAGGACAATTCTGAAATAGTCGGCCAATGGCATGCTTATACCCACAGTGTCACAGCTGATCCAGACTAGTATGTGTCTGAGGTATTATTTATATCATATTTAGCCTCCAAGTAGGGCTCGCAGGCCAATGTGTGCTGTCCACAAGATTCTTGTTGGCCCTGTGAAATATGCAAGAGAGTGATAAGATATTCCATATCAATGTAATATATTTGAGGAGTGTTTTTTTTAAGTGATAGTTGTGATTTCTGGAACACTATATATTTCTTACTTAGCAATGACAATGTTGATCAGTAGAATCCTTTCTCAGCACAATCCAAGTTGTTCCTCTTACTAGCTATGGCTAGTTGGCCACAAAATCAATGCAAAATCAATGGGGGCAAGCTCCTGTCTGTATAAGTTGACTGAAGCTAATTGAAATTTACGCCACAGCGCACACAAAGTCGATTTTTATGACACGTTTTTTTCTCAAAATCTGAACTGAGCCGAGCACCCAGAGCCCCCACCCGCCCCCGCCCGACCGCCAGGCCCCCGGCCCACGAGAGCCCCAAGCCCAGGTCCGCAGAAGGCCTAAGCACCACGCCTCAATGGCCCCCGACCCCCCGCGACCCCAAGCCCGGTGCCCCCCCGCCCTGGAGACCAGACCGCCCGGCCACGACGGCCGAGGACCCCAGGAAACCCTGCCCCCCCCACACCAATCCCACAACACGCAAGGCCCCCCCTCCCCCGGGTCGAACCGCCGGAACGATGGCCCCTCCCCCCGACCCCACTGTCCCTTTAATATCTTAATACATGTTATTCTGTTACGTGTCTAAATGGTCAATTTAACCCTTTCACAACCACACTACAGAAGGTTAACCCTTTCACTACCACACTACAGACAGTTAACCATCTGTAGTGGTAGTGAAAGGGTTAACCCTTTGGTAGTGTGGTAGTGAAAGGGTTAAATGACGCTCTTTGGTCTGCAGCCCTCAACCTGCCATGTTAACGCTTTCACTACCACATTACAGAAGGTTAAACTTTCACTACCACACTACAGACAGTTAACAGTCTGTAGTGTGGTAGTGAAAGGGTTAACCTTCTGTAGTGTGGTTGTGAAACAGTTAACCATTTGTCGTGTGGAAGTGAAAGGGTTATCCTGTGGTGTCGCAGTGAAAGGGTTAACCCTTTGGTAGTGTGGTAGTGAAAGGGTTAAGTCTCACAGCCAGGGTTTCTTCTGTGCTCTAATGAATGCAGTAGCTATTATGATGTTTGATATACGTTTTATATACTTTGTATAGTTATGATATATATACTGTATAGTTATAGCTATACTGCACACACACATGTAATAGGCTCTGTTTAACTGAATGATGGCACATTTTGCAGATGTAATTCACAGGTGGAGTTTGCTAGGCTATCATCTCTCATGTATTGATTCGAAGTCAGTCACTACTACAATATAGGCTGAGCCACATGTGATAATAAATTAGGCTACCTTAGATAAAATGACTTCAAATAAATCATATAATGTGAAAAATCTATACAATTCTCAGATTCTGTATAGCTTTGTTAATGGAAACACACATGAAATGTATAAACAATCTTTCTATCGTTTGTACTTTCTCTGTATGTTAAATGGATATTTTCACTCTAGTAGAAAAAATCAGCAGTCTTATCTCTGTCTCAGGTCATCTACAAGTAAGCTAATGACCCTGTCGTCAGCTGTCAACACCATCATTCCTCCCAGGTATCCGGCTTCTCATTCACTTCCATTCATTTATTTTAAAGGACCAAGTCTAAATATAATACTTCTGAAGTATAAATAAACTATACAGCAATATTATTCTGTATTCAAAAGTAATACATCTGTAAACACATCAAATGCCAAAACAAACATTGACTCAGAATTGTCTGTTTTATTTTAATCTGTATATCAGTCGTTTGTTTACTCTTCATACGTATAATATTTAGACGTGGTCCTCAAAATGAATGGAAGTGGATGAGGAGCCTGGGATGAATGGTGGTGTTGATAGCAGATGCCAGGGACAGCAGTAGCTGCAGCTTCCTTGTAGATGTACTAACAGAGTTAATAGTCTACGAACAGGTCGAAAAGTACCTTGTGGAAAAAAAGCTAATCTACGAATTCCAATCTGGCTTCAGAACATCCCACTCCACTGACATGACATGCCTTCTCTACTTGAACAACCACATCAAACAAGAGGTGGACATGGGCAAATACTGCGGCATGGTCATCATGCTGGACCTCCAAAAGGCTTTCGACACTGTCAATCACTCTATTCTGATTGACAAGCTAAAAGCAATTGTTTTTTTTGATAGTTCATCAGTGAGCTGGATGCAATCCTACCTGGAGGGGAGAGAACAGATGGTGGAGGTGAACGGTACACTACTTTCTCTGTTCTGCATCCCCTTAACAATTGTGTGTATTGAGCCGTACTGTATTGTACCCATTCTGCAATCTGTTAATAAAGTTTTCAATCAAATCAATCAATAATATACATAGAGCACTATTGTTTGGGGTTGGGGGGGATTTGCTCCCCTTACCTGGCTTTTTCATAATTTGTTGCTCTGTGTGAAACTGCTGAAACAAGTTATACTAAAGTGATATATCCCTTTAAAATTTGACTGACGGCTACATTCACCAATCATCCTCGAAACGCATTACTTCGCAGTTCGCACCACCCACCCAGGCTTTCCTGGCCAATAAGAGGGACCGTGGCTTTTTGAATCGGTTGGCGGCTGAGCGACACGACGCCCGGCTCTCTGTTCAACACTTTCACCGTTTCTTCCTTCTTCAAGATGCAGGTGAGCTTTTTATTTGGTCGATACGACAACGTGGTTTATTATTCGCCTTTTTTTTAACATCTCACATTAACTAGCGTTATTTCCGTGAGACTTATATATCGGTGTTCGTTTCCTAGTATAGGGTTAGCTCCATGGCTAACCGCCGTTAGCTGGTTTAACAACTTTGTTTGTTTTGTGCGTTTTATTAAGTCGAGCTAACGTTAGATTACATTATGAACTGTATTGAAACCAAGTGAATAAGCATAGTTGGTTGTTAGTTAGTTGTAGCGTTAGTATCGCTAGTAACTAACATCCATTACACGGATCCATTGTCATAAATGTATAGATGTAGCAGTACTGTCTATCTGTATGTCATATATGTTACGATGAATTGGAAATGGGGGACCCTGGTGGAAACAAGACGAAAGTCTTTCTCTGGTCTGCATCCCCTTAACAATTGTATGTATTGAGCTGTACTGCACTGTACCCATTCTGCAATCTGTTAATAAAGTTTTCATTCATTCATTCATTCATTGTCTCCACGTCAGTTTATTATAATGTGTTCTTCAACCAGCAGTACTAGATATCTAGCTGTTGTTTCTGCAAAGGCACGATGACGTTAGTGTACAAAAGAAACTGACAGTCCGTCAAATTCCTAACCGTTCAGTGGTGGATCAGTGTGTATGTAGCCCCATGTAGGTGGATCAGTGTGTATGTAGCCCCATGTAGGTGGATCAGTAGCCCCTTTCGTGACTTTCGGTTTGCAAGCCTGTGGCTTTTGTGACCGGAGTCACTTGCCCACCCGCCCCGATCACCCAGTAGCGAAACGACCAAGCGTCGTCAAGGGGCTCGCGGTGTGTCAAGAATACATCAGATCTGAATTTCAAAGATACCCAGCGTACAATATGGGTCTAACACAGCTTCACGATGGGGTCTGGAAGCTCGGAGTTGCTAATAAACAGTTTAAAACATTGTTACTCGACGAGTGGTATTTACAGACCGAACGTCCATCTCCGCCGTTGGTGTCACAGCGCATGCGCACCATGCCGCGTTCACGTTACTGGGAAGAAGCGGAAGAACCAGAGGACATCTCGTTGCTACAACTAGGAAGCCTTCACGCTTTGACTCTATATATATCTATGGATGAAACGCCCACATCCATACTTCCGCAATTCGTGACGCGAAGTGGGAGATATGGGGTCTATAAAAGAATCCCATATGTCCTAGTAGGAATTACCACTAGGAGGCTGACGTGAATGGTTTTTCCCAGTCGGAAACTGGTTCTTCCGCTTCTTCCCAGTAACGTGAACGCGGCATGGTGCGCATGCGCTGTGACACCAACGGCGGAGATGGACGTTCGGTCTGTAAATACCACTCGTCGAGTAACAATGTTTTAAACTGTTTATTAGCAACTCCGAGCTTCCAGACCCCATCGTGAAGCTGTGTTAGACCCATATTGTACGCTGGGTATCTTTGAAATTCAGATCTGATGTATTCTTGACACACCGCGAGCCCCTTGACGACGCTTGGTCGTTTCGCTACTGGGTGATTGGGGCGGGTGGGCAAGTGACTCCGGTCACAAAAGCCACAGGCTTGCAAACCGAAAGTCACGACAGGGGCTAGTGGATCAGTGTGTATGTAGCCCCATGTAGGTGGATCAGTGTGTATGTAGCCCCATGTAGGTGGATCAGTGTGTATGTAGCCCCATGTAGGTGGATCAGTGTGTATGTAGCCCCATGTAGGTGGATCAGTGTGTATGTAGCCCCATGTAGGTGGATCAGTGTGTATGTAGCCCCATGTAGGTGGATCAGTGTGTATGTAGCCGCATGTAGGTGGATCAGTGTGTATGTAGCCCCATGTAGGTGGATCAGTGTGTGTAGGAGTGTAGCCCCATGTAGGTGGATCAGTGTGTGTAGCCCCATGTAGGTGGATCAGTGTATGTAGCCCCATGTAGGTGGATCAGTGTATAATGTAGCCCCATGTAGGTGGATCAGTGTGTATGTAGCCCCATGTAGGTGGATCAGTGTATAATGTAGCCCCATGTAGGTGGATCAGTGTGTGTAGCCCCATGTAGGTGGATCAGTGTGTATGTAGCCCCATGTAGGTGGATCAGTGTATAATGTAGCCCCATGTAGGTGGATCAGTGTATAATGTAGCCCCATGTAGGTGGATCAGTGTGTGTAGCCCCATGTAGGTGGATCAGTGTGTGTAGGAGTGTAGCCCCATGTAGGTGGATCAGTGTGTGTAGCCCCATGTAGGTGCTGTCTGTAGGCAGCAAGGTACTGTCTATGTAGCGGCTGTAGCCCCATGATTGTAGGTGAATGAATGAAAACTTTTAACAGATTGCAGAATGGGTACAATACAGTACGGCTCAATACACACACTTGTTAAGGGGATGCAGACCAGAGAAAGACGTTTGTCTTGTTTACATCAGGGTCCCCCATTTTCAATTCATAGTGACATTTATGACATACATGACATGCAGGTATTTAGTACTATTACATTTGTGACATATACCATATTCAAATATACAGTACTGTTACCCATAGATCCTGACAGAGTATGATGGGGAGGGGACTGTACATTAGGAGGGGGTGGGAGAGAAATATACATACGGTGGGGAGAGAATATATACATACGGTGGGGAGAGAATATATACATACGGTGGGGAGGAGACTGTCTATTAGGAGGGGGTGGGGGGGGTTTGGACATTTACGGTAGCCAGTTTCGAATTGCAGCCTCCCGTAGGTGCTCTTTAAGAGCGGTTTTGAATGTGGGTAGGGATTCACATTCCTTTGCTTTGGGTAGGGCGTTCCACATTGATGTGGCATAATTGCAAAACGTGTTTAGTCCCTTGTTTGAGCCGAATCTGGGTTTAACATGATTTGTGGAGCTCCCTCTGGTGTTGTGGTCGTGGTATTCACTGACCTTTGGGAAGTATTTTGACATGTACATGGGTACCTTAGTCGTATAGTGTATCTTGTAGACCAGGCCCATTGCAAGTTGTTGTACTCTGTCGTCTACTTAGAGTAGACGACATCCAGTAGGTTGTCAAAGTGAGCAGGGGTGAGGTGGGTTCTAGGGGTAAGGTCAAGTAGAAGTCTGACCAGTTTGTTTTGTGATGTTTGTAATCTTGTTTTTAGCGCCTTTGAGGTGCTTTGGTACCAGAGGTGCAAGCATAGTCGTAGTACCCTTGAATGAGTGCTCCTGCCAGTGTCTTCAGGGTATTCTTGTTTGGGTTGGGCATCGTTTGGATTTGAACGATTCCGATTCAATTTCTCCATTTCGATTCCTGTTCTAAACGATTCTCGATTCCGATTCTTTGAGGTGCAGGTCAAAACAGGTCACAGCTTATTTCGCTGGAGTTTTTTTTATTTATTTTTTTATCTTTGATTTTTTTCATACTATTCACATTGTCAGTTGACTTGATACAGTTTAATTTGGTTGCTGTACTGTAACTAGGGTATTAATTAACAAAGTAATTTTATTTTTATAATTTTTTTAAGTTAGGAACCGGTTCTAATAGGTGCCCAACCCTACTTACCAGAGAGGAGATCCGGTACAAGAATCGAGTTCGTTGGTTGACTTTTTTTATTACCTTGGATGCCATTTTGTCACAGGAAAGATTTGCCTCTAGGATGGAACCTAGGTATGTAATTTCATCTTTCCTTGTGACAATATTGTCACCCACTGTAACTGAGAAGCTGTCGGTCTTGCTGAGTTTGTTATTTGATCCGAAGAGAATGGACTCTGTTTTACCCAGGTGTAATTAGGGCTGCACGATTAATCGATTTAAAATCGAAATCGCGATTTGGAATGATGCAATTATCAAATCGAAAAAAAATTATCGCATTTTTATATATACCGGTATATATTTTTTTACATTTATTTAACTAGGAAGTCCCATTAAGATACAAGATCGGTTTGGGAGAGGGAGGTAAGGGGTTTTAGATTGTGTGTTGTGAAGTTTAGACTTCAGAGAGGGAGAGTAAAGTACAGAAAAAAAGGTACCGTTGGGTACCGGTATCGATTCCCAGGTAAAAAGAAACATTTTCAGGCTCGGTGTCCCGAAAAGACCCACCGCGCGTAGGCCAGATGCAAGCCGCATTTGACAATAACCCTCTGTGGGGCTACTTAATTTTTTTTTATAATCTCAAATTTTATCGCAATCACAATATCTGTCAGAAAAATCGCAATTAGATTATTTCCCAAAATCGTGCAGCCCTAGGTGTAATGATAGTTTGTTATCAGCGAGCCAGGTGCAGATTCTGCCGAGTTCAGAGCTGAGGGTTTTTTCAACCTGTAACTTGTCCTTGTCAGAGACCAGCAGGGCTGAGTCGTCCGCGAACAAGAACAAGTTGCAGTCACAAGCTGATGACATGTAATTTGCATAAATTAGGAACAGTAGCGCGGACGGTCCTAGTATGCTTCCTTGTGGAACACCACAGCTCACTGTGAGGGGGGTGGATAGAGTAGTACCGTTTACCTCCACCATCTGTTCTCTCTCCTTCAGGTAGGATTGCATCCAGCTCACTGATAAACTAACAAAACCAATTGCTTTTAGCTTGTCAATCAGAATGGAGTGATTGACAGTGTCGAAGGCCTTTTGTAGGTCCAGCATGAATGACCATGTTGCAGTATTTGCCCGCATCCACCTCTTGTTTGATGTGGTTGTTCAAATAGAGAAGGCATGTGTCAGTGGAGTGGGATGTTCTGAAGCCAGATTGGAATTTGTAGATTAGATTTTTTTCCGCCAGGTACTTTTCGACCTGTTCGTAGACTATTTTCTCCATGACTTTCGAGATGGAGGTAAGAATAGAAACAGGGCGGTAGTTGCCTGGGTCAAATTTGCTGCCCTTTTTGTGCAGAGGGGTCACTCTCGCAATTTTGAAGTCCTTGGGGACGTGTGCCTGTTTTATGGAGAGGTTTATTATGTGTGTGATGACTGGGGTGATGGCGGCTGCTGAGTCTCTGAGGAATTTGGAGGGGATGTTGTCATGGCCAGTGGCCTTGTTAGGTTGGAGGGCGCTCAGTTTTTTGAGTACCTCATCGGTTGTTACCATTTCTAGTTTGAAGTCGTCTTTGCGGACCCCTAGGTTTTTGTAGTATGCTACTATGTGTTCTACCCCATAATGCCCTGAGTGGGAGGGTAGTTTGTTTACCAGTATTGTGGCTATGTTTGTGAAGAAGATGTTTAAGTAATTGGCTACATCCAGTTTGTATGTGATGAGCGTGTTGTCTGTCTTTATGTTTATGTTTGAGAATCTGGTTTTAAGTTTTTTACTGCAGCCTAGTTGATTATTGAGTAATTTCCAAAGTTCACATGGTTTGTTCTTGTTTTCCTCAGTTTTGTCATTGATGAAATATTTTTTTGCGGTTTTGATCAATGTGCTGTCTGTAGGCAGCAAGGTACTGTATATGTAGCCCCATGTAGGTGCTGTCTGTAGGCAGCAAGGTACTGTATATGTAGCCCCATGTAGGTGCTGTCTGTAGGCAGCAAGGTACTGTATATGTAGCCCCATGTAGGTGCTGTCTGTAGGCAGCACGGTACTGTATATGTAGCCCCATGTAGCAGGGCTGTACGCTAAGCTTTTTCACTAGGGGCACACTTGCCCCTAAATGAGAAATTTAGGGGCAAAAAATATTTTTTAGGGGCAAATTTTTTAATAACAATTTTACCATTATAGTGAAAAAAAATATGTTCCTCCTGCCTCATTACTGTGGTCCTTTTATTTAACATTTAAGTGCTTTTGTTGTCAGGTTTGTATCTTTTATAATGAACCAACTGAACTTCATATTACCACTAGGGATGGGAATTGATAGGATTTTATCGATACGATTCCATTATCGATTCTGCTTATCGATTCGATTCTTTATCGATACCTGATCAATTTATAATTTAAATAAATAAATTGGAAATGCAACAGAACTACATTTAGTCATTTAGCTGACGCTTTTATCCAAAGCGACTTACAAGTTCTGTACGACAAGCCATCAGGAAGGGCACAACTCTATCAGCTGAGCAACAATGTTCATCAAAGTGTTGAGTGCTACAGTGTAGGTTAGTTTATTAGGACAAGTGCATGACAGTACGGTTAGTTAGGGTTAGATATATATTTTTTTATTCAGATAATGGTTGAAGAAGTGCGTCTTTAGTCGACGGCGAAAGATTGGACGTGATTCGGCTGTCCTAACTGGGGTGGGTAGTTCATTCCACCATTGTGGGGCAAGGACTGAGAATAGGCGACTTCTCTTTGATGACCCTCCCGGAGCTCGGATAGGAGTAGGTCTGAGGCGGCCAGAAGATGCAGAGCGTCGGGGTCTAAGCTGGTTAGAATAACAACATGCAACTTGACATTTCTGATTGTCATTTATTGTTGAGCCCCCATGTCAGAAAAATACAAAAACTGTAAAAAATAAAACATTAACTATAGCCTACACTTAAATAAAATAATGTATTTGAGATTCTCTTAAAATGTTTTTATTTTTTTATTATTATTATTATTATTATTATTATTATTATTATTATTACGAATTTAATCTATTGAATAACAGGTTGTTATTCCTCTGACTTCTGTCTCTCACTCACACTCTCTCTCACACACACACACACACACACACACACACACACACACACACACACAGAGAGAGAGAGAGCTCCCTCCCCGGGCCCCTGTCCTTTAAAGTATTGGCTTGTGTTGCTACACGGACACATTTGTATGTTGCACCACTCTTCCTGGCTTACAGAGACTAGTAAACAAGCACTCACGTCTCATTATATGTGAACTAAAGAGTACAAGGTTTACACAACAGCCCCCACCCCTTGTTTTATTGTATTTGTACCTGTACTACCTGCTGTCAGCTGTTTATATCTCTCTGTGAGTTTGATTAGCTAGCGTTAGCTAGCGTTAGCTAGCGTTAGCTCCGCGGCTAACCCTGAACTAAATCAATGACTAGGTTCTAAAGCATTTCGAGTAGTTTTCACTGCACATAGAAGTAGCCAAACAGCGGGAGCATTTCGGGAGTATATAACCAAAACCCAGGCAATTTCGAGCCCTTGGCTTGCCTTAAGGAATCAAATAGTCTGCCATTAGCTACATGCTAACATGCTAACGTTAGAACGGTCGGGAAAACCTGGCAGCGATAAGGGAATTGAAAGTCACAGGCACGCGATTCCAGGTGCCTGTGACTTTCTATGAAGAAATGAGCTATGAAGAAACTTTACTTTTCGTCATAGCTAAATCAGACAGTCAGCCAGTCTATCAGAGTGAGTGCTCAGCCTTGGATAATTTAGGAGTGAAATGCGAATGCAAGGCTTGAAATCACTACTCGCAAGCCCGCCCCCAAATATTATTTACTAATCGCAACGGCCAATTAAAGGGGCAATTCGCGATAATCTCATCGCAGTGTACAGCCCTGTGTAGGTGCTGTCTGTAGGCAGCACGGTACTGTATATGTAGCAACCTGGTAGGTGCTGTCTGTAGGCAGCACGGTACTGTATATGTAGCCCCATGTAGGTGCTGTCTGTAGGCAGCACGGTACTGTATATGTAGCCCCATGTAGGTGCTGTCTGTAGGCAGCACGGTACTGTATATGTAGCCCCATGTAGGTGCTGTCTGTAGGCAGCAAGGTACTGTATATGTAGCCCCATGTAGGTGCTGTCTGTAGGCAGCAAGGTACTGTATATGTAGCCCCATGTAGGTGCTGTCTGTAGGCAGCACGGTACTGTATATGTAGCCCCATGTAGGTGCTGTCTGTAGGCAGCAAGGTACTGTATATGTAGCCCCATGTAGGTGCTGTCTGTAGGCAGCACGGTACTGTATATGTAGCCCCATGTAGGTGCTGTCTGTAGGCAGCACAGTACTGTATATGTAGCCCCATGTAGGTGCTGTCTGTAGGCAGCAAGGTACTGTATGTAGCCCCATGTAGGTGCTGTCTGTAGGCAGTAAGGTACTGTATGTAGCCCCATGTAGGTGCTGTCTGTAGGCAGCAAGGTACTGTATGTAGCCCCATGTAGGTGCTGTCTGTAGGCAGCAAGGTACTGTAGCCCCATGTAGGTGCTGTCTGTAGGCAGCAAGGTACTGTATATGTAGCCCCATGTAGGGCTGGGCGATATAACGATAACGATAAATATCGCGATATATTTTAATAATCGACATAATGTATATGTAGCCCCATGTAGGTGCTGTCTGTAGGCAGCAAGGTACTGTAATGTAGCCCCATGTAGGTGCTGTCTGTAGGCAGCAAGGTACTGTATATGTAGCCCCATGTAGGTGCTGTCTGTAGGCAGCACGGTACTGTATATGTAGCCCCATGTAGGTGCTGTCTGTAGGCAGCAAGGTACTGTATATGTAGCCCCATGTAGGTGCTGTCTGTAGGCAGCAAGGTACTGTAGCCCCATGTAGGTGCTGTCTGTAGGCAGCAAGGTAATGTAGCCCCATGTAGGTGCGGTCTGTAGGCAGCAAGGTACTGTAGCCCCATGTAGGTGCTGTCTGTAGGCAGCAAGGTACTGTCGACCTAACTCATGTCTGGTCATATTAACTGTGTATTTCTCTGCAGAACAAGGAAAACAACGATCCCAAATGTCTCCAAAGACCAGTGAGTTTAAACATAATTTCTGACTTATTATAACAAAATTATAATTAGTTTCATAATAATTTAGTGGGTTAGTGATATCCTTTCCAATGACTCTACAGACCTATTGAAATGAATGTAGTCATTATGAAGTTAAAAGTAGCCTTTCATGACTTGTTGTGTCAGTCACCATGGATATATGAGAACACCTGGAGTCATGCACTGTCTACCAGGGAGTATATTCCTGATTTCCTGTTCCTCTCCAATGATGATAACTAAGACATTTTGTGGTGTGTTTTAAAAAAAAAATTATTAACAGCTGACAACGCCAACAACATCTGTGGGCCCACAGCGGATTCAAGTGATCCGTCCTGAGACGTCCAAAAATGTGATCACAGGTAAATCCCCCCCCATACACACCTGTATAGACCGGTTTCACTGGAATTCTGTTGCTAGGGAACAGTTTGGACCCAAATGTATCCATTTGTTTTGGTTAAAACTTAAAAGATATCTTGGAAGCCTGTCGTAGGAGAAACCCCAACTCTTCTTTCTCGGCCCTTCCTCTGTTTTTTTATGTTTTGCAGTTTTGACCACAGATGCACATGATCCTCCAAAATGGCGTCCGTAGCGCCTGTCTAAATGCCCGTCCACTTCCCTGGTCCTATCCTCAATGCCATCGACGCAGCTCATTGTCGTCATGACGATCCCTACTTTTTTTTTTATTCCTGTCAATGGCCTTCCCAAGATGTCTGCAATATTGAGGTTGCAAGGCTTTTGATTATAGTCTGTTGACTAATCTATACCTACTAGTATCTACTGCCTTCACTGTCTACAATGGCTTTGCATCACTTATATTGTCAATGTCATGTCAATGCACTTTATTGTTACATTTGCACTCTGGTTAGATGCTAACTTCTTTTCATTGTGCTGTACGATGAGGATACATTTGAATCTAATCTAATAACTGAAGTGGACTACACACAAGTAACTGGACTATATCACTGTTTGTAGGGCCTGGGAGAGAGCCAGTCGTCTCGTCTTCCAGTTCTTCTGCAAAGCCTTCAAAGTGAGTTAACAACCCCTTCCCTGTTTTAAAGGCTGTATTTCAAATGTAAGTATGTTATGCCCCCCTGTGGTCACTCAGTGGAAGGGCGAAACGGAAGGCAACAGGCATTATGGGTGAGGGTGCAGCGACACAAAAAGGCAACACATGGATCAAGGAGGACTATCGGTGGCACCAAATGAAATACAAAAAAATAATAACCCACCCCCCCTTGACAGGTGCTAGTGGGTAGACCTTTCAGGGCTGTACACTGCAACGAGGTTATCGCAAATTGCCCCTTAATTTGGCCCGTGCGAGTGGAAAATAATATTTGGGGGCAACCTTGCGAGTAGTGATTTCAACCCTTCATTCGCATTTCACTCCTAAATTAATCCATACAAATTGGATAAAAAAAATAATAAAACATTAGCCTACCACCAGGGCTGTACAGTGCGACATAATGTTGCGGTGCTATGAAAAAATCTGTCGGCAATGAATGAATTTACTGCGATAGCCCCCGTCCTGTGCGAGAAAAAAAGATTTGCGTGTGAAGTGAATCTGGGCCCCGCTATTCTACTTGGTAGTTGTAGTCTATTGTGCGATTAAATACCATGTCCCCATCTGCGTAGAGTCTATACATCCAACACCAAATCCCATAATTCCTAGCGAACAATCGAATCTGAATGTGGGCTATTGCAGCAGCATCGCCAAAGAAGTACTTCCTTTCAATACGTTTAAGCCGCTAATTTTGCTCTGCAAGAAGAACGGAGCGGATATCAGTCCATCTTATGACAACCACGTCCGATGTGGAGAGATGGTAAGAGACCATAGCCGATTAAATTAAGTCGGATCTGGCAGTGATGATTGACGGGGACACACTTCTAACAAATGTCAGCCATGCATTAGGTGAGTAGCCCACTATTAGGACGTGAAATACTGTCTACTTAAATTTCCCTCCGGGGATCAATAAGGGATCAATAAAGTATCAACCTATCTATCTATCTATCTAATAATGAGACAAAATATGCAAATAAGATAATACTAATAATTGTCACGGTTCCCCGTATGAAAGTGGCGTGCAACTTACTGCTGGTAAAATCACTGTTTATTTCTCGTTTTGCATAGTATTACATTCCTCTTCTATAAACAATCAAAGAGCCTCATACGGGTCAATTAAACCTTTTTGATTAGTCTTTCCTTCGAGCTAAGTTGAACTGAACATTTCACTGTCAAAAGCGCAAACTTAAACAAGGTTGCGTCGCACCACGGTTTTCAAAATTAAGGTCAGATATACACATACCGTAGTAGGCCTCTCAATTCTTATAAAAAAAAGTCCCGGATATACATAAAACATTAATTGGCATAGATCTCTATAAATGGCCCAACACATTGATCACTTTAGCCACACCCTGAAACCAGTAACATCACAAATATGAAGCAGGTAATTACCCATCAAAATAATAAACCTTTCATGGGGTTATTTACAATAATAATAATTAATTTAATTTATAAAGCACTTTTCATTGTGAAACAAAGGTATGCAGTTTCTTGTCGTCCTGATTAATCCAATGGTGTGTGTGTGTTGTGGTGATCTCATTCAAGGAGCACTACACAAGCGCGCACACACACACAGTTTGTTGTTTTTGTTCTATTAGTGATTTACACACTTTCTCAGTTGGTTGATTATAAAAGATACAAACCTGAAAACAAACGCACTTAAATGTTAAATAAAAGGACCACAGTAATGAGGCAGGAGGAACATATTGTTTTGCACTATAATGGTAAAATTGTTATTAAAAAATGTGCCCCTAAAAAATATTCTGTAACATTTTGTAAAAGAAAATAACTGCCATCGACAACATAGTATTTAACGGATATGATCTGTACTGCAGTGAAGGGTGAGCAAAACCACACGTCCTGCTTTCAGTCACCCCTTTAAAGCTGAGTCATGTGCACTTTGCAACCCAAGAAGTCCGCTTGGCAGAGATTCCTCCTTTGACGCCTGTAAAATCTCTCAGGCGGAGAATTGATTGCCTGGTGGTAACCCCTGGTGAGAGCAGCCAAGAGTCCCATCAAGTGACCCATCTCCCTTTACAAGAAAATTTGTTTACAAACAAGCATCCCCAAGTCCTAAGTCATCCGTTTTTTAAGGGGTCATCTGATTGGCCTCCTCGCGTGCGACATCACGGGAAGTCAGTTCTGAGAAGAGCGCTGGCAGCCAGTACTGTGGTTCCCCTGGGGCTTGAGAATCCAGCCAAGCCAAGCCCTCCTTCAGCAAGTGATCTAGCACGTGACAAGCCCGTTCTTTCTCCCATTTCAGATTAGCCTTGATCTCGCTCACTGTGACATAGCCCTTCTTCTCGGCCAGCTGTAGAACCACAGTGTGGTCCATGTTGAGTTCTGCTGGTACTGACTGCACCAGATAAGACCCGCCGACAGGGATCATCCCAAAGCCGTTCCCCATTACTTTCAGCGTCTTTATGGCTCTCACCAAGTCATCTTGGCTTACATCCTGAGCATATTTCCCCCTTCCCTTCAACACTCGGTGATGGAGTTCATCCAGTGTAATCAGCCCTCCATTTCTGTGTTTGAGCGCAAGACACACTTCAATAATCTGTACGCCCAGCTCATAATAGAAGTCCCCCACACCGAGCATCTCAGACCAAAATCCTTTACCAGAGGCAAGTGGATCAACGCCAATGGTGGCGCACATCTCCTGAAACTGTACCCGGAACTTGGAACTCTTGCGGATCTCTTGTTTGTGCTTGCTGGCAAATTCCTCCAGGTTAGACTTGAATGTATCCAGTTGTTTTGACATCTGCTTAATTTGATCTTCAGCAAGAACATTACCTCTTTCCTTATACCTGGCCTCTGCCAGCTTCTTTTTGGCAATAGCTCCCGCACCCACTCCTCTCCGATGCATTTCGCAGCTGTCTCTGCGAAGTGTGAACAAATGTATTTGGATTCGCAAAATAATACGCTGGTATGGTGATGATATTCCTTACTAATTTTATAGCTCACAGGCTACCTGGTCTTAATATGGAATATGCTATGCTAAATAATTATCTAACTTTGACGCACGTGTCTTTCGAATATAATATACCATGCAAAAATGTCTGAAATATACAAATTCTGAATAATAAAGGTTCATTTCCCAACAGTTACTGATTTCTTTCTATGTGAAGGAGTCAGGAAGTAAAGTACTTATTTGCTGGTACAACAACAAGACTGAGACAGCTGAGTATGATTACTGCCATCTACTGTCCAGAAAATGAAATATAAGCCTACATTATTAGTATAATAAGAACAAAATGTTTATACGCCCAATAAAAAAGTATTGTGAGGCCCTCACATTAGTAACAAAACTGTATTTTCCCAGTCTCCAAAATCACTGCCGACTCGACACATGAAAATTCCTTCGTAATGTGAAATCCGTAAATCCACTTGCTGGTTCCCGGCTTCAGTCCATTGTTGAGTCCATCCGTTCAGTCCGGTTGAATATGGATACTGCTGTTCTGAGAGAACGTCAGCTTATAGAGACACAAATGTTCTAGAAGGTTTGGTTATGACATCATACGGTGCCATCACGAATGTTCCAGGACGTTCTATTATGATGTCATACTGTGGTTCCAGAATGTTTTATGTTCTAGAAAGTCTATTATGACATCACCACAAACGTTCTAGAATGTTCTATGTTCTAGAATGCTCTATTATGACCAATACGACGGTTCAATGACTTTATCTGAATCCTATCAATATTAAAACATTCATATAATACAATAACCTAAATATATATAGCTTTGGCTCTTACACCGGCCCCTAATTGTCCTTCTAATCTAGAAACAATTACTAACTACTAAAACACAAGGAGCCAAACCAAATACTATTTCAACTGATAAGTGTCTCTGCTGCGGGATGACCAATACCTGGTGCCAGAGGTCACTAGTACATGGCACACCGTAGGAGGACGGTCTTTACCACCGCCTCATCAGGGCTGTACACTGCGACGAGGTTATCGCAAATTGCCCCTTAATTTGGCCCGTGCGAGTGGAAAATAATATTTGGGGGCAACCTTGCGAGTAGTGATTTCAACCCTTCATTCGCATTTCACTATGAAAAAATCTGTCGGCAATGAATGAATTTACTGCGATAGCCCCCGTCCTGTGCGAGAAAAAAAGATTTGTGTGTGAAGATTGATTGATTTTATTTAGACATAAACATATACAGATCACATGAGTATTTGCTTTGTCAGGGTGAAACTGGTGGATTAACGTAATTCACACACTGAAGTTGGAACTGTCTATAGGTTGCGGGGTCCGGGGACGATGTAGCGTGTTGTACCTTCTCGACTACTATCTTGTTGATAACATTGCAGGCAATAGCTTTAGCTACTAACGCTATCATAGCATCATGATCTGTAATGTGTCAACTGGACAACGCCAGCCTCGCCTGCCAACGCCATATAGATAGCGAACGTTAACGTTTGCAAACGAAGTCAACGTCATCCAGCTGACACCACAGATCTAGATATGACAACAACGTTAGCTAACGCTAATGCTAATGCTAACGAGAGGGACACGTTAATGTAGTCAGCGTAGCGGGAGGCAGCACTTGATTGGCATTGGCAAGAGTTTATCTCATTCTATATCACGGCACTTATATTGGAAGCCGGCCTGTATTTGTCTCCATGTATCAAACCCCGGCCATTATAAGAGGCCCGTCCTTTATTCGAGTACCCTCCACTATTAGAGGATTTACGGTATAATACTATGATTCCTGTGTTCATCCAGGAAATTCTCCATCCAAGACTTTGATGTGGGTCGACCCCTGGGGAAGGGCAAGTTTGGCAACGTCTACCTGGCGAGGGAGAAGAGTCGGCAGCACATTGTGGCCCTGAAGGTTCTGTTCAAGTCCCAGCTGGAGAAGGAGGGGGTGGAGCATCAGCTGAGGAGGGAGATAGAGATCCAGTCCCACCTCAGGTTAGTGTTTATTATCTCTAGATCCAGTCCCACCTCAGACTAGTGTTTATTATCTCTCTAGATCCAGTCCCACCTCAGGTTAGTGTTTATTATCTCTAGATCCAGTCCCACCTCAGGTTAGTGTTTATTATCTCTCTAGATCCAGTCCCATCTCAGGTTAGTGTTTATTATCTCTCTAGATCCAGTCCCACCTCAGGTTAGTGTTTATTATCTCTAGATCCAGTCCCACCTCAGGTTAGTGTTTATTATCTCTCTAGATCCAGTCCCACCTCAGGTTAGTGTTTATTATCTCTAGATCCAGTCCCACCTCAGGTTACTGTTTATTATCTCTCTAGATCCAGTCTCACCTCAGACTAGTGTTTATTATCTCTCTAGATCCAGTCCCACCTCAGGTTAGTGTTTATTATCTCTAGATCCAGTCCCACCTCAGGTTAGTGTTTATTATCTCTCTAGATCCAGTCCCACCTCAGGTTAGTGTTTATTATCTCTCTAGATCCAGTCCCACCTCAGGTTAGTGTTTATTATCTCTCTAGATCCAGTCCCACCTCAGGTTAGTGTTTATTATCTCTCTAGATCCAGTCCCACCTCAGGTTAGTGTTTATTATCTCTAGATCCAGTCCCACCTCAGGTTAGTGTTTATTATCTCTCTAGATCCAGTCCCACCTCAGGTTAGTGTTTATTATCTCTAGATCCAGTCCCACCTCAGGTTAGTGTTTATTATCTCTCTAGATCCAGTCGCACCTCAGGTTAGTGTTTATTATCTCTCTAGATCCAGTCCCACCTCAGGTTAGTGTTTATTATCTCTCTAGATCCAGTCTCACCTCAGGTTAGTGTTTATTATCTCTCTAGATCCAGTCCCACCTCAGGTTAGTGTTTATTATCTCTCTAGATCCAGTCCCACCTCAGGTTAGTGTTTATTATCTCTCTAGATCCAGTCCCACCTCAGGTTAGTGTTTATTATCTCTCTAGATCCAGTCCCACCTCAGGTTAGTGTTTATTATCTCTCTAGATCCAGTCCCACCTCAGGTTAGTTGTTTATTATCTCTCTAGATCCAGTCCCACCTCAGGTTAGTGTTTATTATCTCTAGATCCAGTCCCACCTCAGGTTAGTGTTTATTATCTCTAGATCCAGTCCCACCTCAGGTTAGTGTTTATTATCTCTAGATCCAGTCCCACCTCAGGTTAGTGTTTATTATCTCTAGATCCAGTCCCACCTCAGGTTAGTGTTTATTATATCTCTAGATCCAGTCCCACCTCAGGTTAGTGTTTATTATGTCTAGATCCAGTCCCACCTCAGGTTAGTGTTAATTATCTCTAGATCCAGTCCCACCTCAGGTTAGTGTTTATTATCTCTAGATCCAGTCCCACCTCAGGTTAGTGTTTATTATCTCTAGATCCAGTCTCACCTCAGGTTAGTGTTTATTATCTCTAGATCCAGTCTCACCTCAGGTTAGTGTTTATTATCTCTAGATCCAGTCCCACCTCAGGTTAGTGTTTATTATATCTCTAGATCCAGTCCCACCTCAGGTTAGTGTTTATTATCTCTCTAGATCCAGTCCCACCTCAGGTTAGTGTTTATTATCTCTAGATCCAGTCCCACCTCAGGTTAGTGTTTATTATCTCTAGATCCAGTCTCACCTCAGGTTAGTGTTTATTATCTCTAGATCCAGTCCCACCTCAGGTTAGTGTTTATTATCTCTAGATCCAGTCCCACCTCAGGTTAGTGTTTATTATCTCTAGATCCAGTCTCACCTCAGGTTAGTGTTTATTATCTCTAGATCCAGTCCCACCTCACGTTAGTGTTTATTATCTCTCTAGATCCAGTCTCACCTCAGGTTAGTGTTTATTATCTCTAGATCCAGTCCCACCTCACGTTAGTGTTTATTCACCATGTCCTCTCTCCTCTCTCAGGCACCCTAACATCATGTCCTCTCTCCTCTCTCAGGCACCCTAACATCATGTCCTCTCTCCTCTCTCAGGCACCCTAACATCATGTCCTCTCTCCTCTCTCAGGCACCCTAACATCCTGCGCTTCTTCAACTACTTCCATGACCGCACCCGGGTCTTCCTGATCCTGGAGTACGCCCCGCGAGGGGAGATGTACAAGGAGCTGCAGAAGTGTGGCCGATTTGATGACCAGCGCACAGCCACGGTAAGAAACCTCTTAAAAACCAACATTTTGTAGAATTACTTTTTTTTTAACAAGGGGATGGTTGTGATTTTTGGAACCTTAGCCACTAGTGATGGGCGATATAGTCCATTATCAGCCCAATCCATGCTGTTCCTGACTAGCTGGAGCTAGTGTGAGGAACAGCATGGTTTGTGGCTAACTAGCTGGAGCTAGTGTGAGGAACAGCCTGGTTTGTGGCTAACTAGCTGGAGCTAGTGTGAGGAACAGGTTTGAGGCTAACTAGCTGGAGCTAGTGTGAGGAACAGCATGGTTTGTGGCTAACTAGCTGGAGCTAGTGTGAGGAACAGCCTGGTTTGTGGCTAACTAGCTGGAGCTAGTGTGAGGAACAGCCTGGTTTGTGGCTAAGTTAGTGTGAGGAACAGCCTGGTTTGTGGCTAACTAGCTGGAGCTAGTGTGAGGAACAGCCTGGTTTGTGGCTAACTAGCTGGAGCTAGTGTGAGGAACAGCATGGTTTGTGGCTAACTAGCTGGAGCTAGTGTGAGGAACAGCATAGTTTGTGGCTAACTAGCTGGAGCTAGTGTGAGGAACAGCATGGTTTGTGGCTAACTAGCTGGAGCTAGTGTGAGGAACAGCCTGGTTTGTGGCTAACTAGCTGGAGCTAGTGTGAGGAACAGCATAGTTTGTGGCTAACTAGCTGGAGCTAGTGTGAGGAACAGCATGGTTTGTGGCTAACTAGCTGGAGCTAGTGTGAGGAACAGCCTGGTTTGTGGCTAACTAGCTGGAGCTAGTGTGAGGAACAGCATAGTTTGTGGCTAACTAGCTGGAGCTAGTGTGAGGAACAGCGTGGTTTGTGGCTAACTAGCTGGAGCTAGTGTGAGGAACAGCATGGTTTGTGGCTAACTAGCTGGAGCTAGTGTGAGGAACAGCCTGGTTTGTGGCCAACTAGATGGAGCTAGTGTGAGGAACAGCATGGTTTGTGGCTAACTAGATGGAGCTAGTGTGAGGAACAGCATGGTTTGTGGCTAACTAGATGGAGCTAGTGTGAGGAACAGCATGGTTTGTGGCTAACTAGATGGAGCTAGTGTGAGGAACAGCCTGGTTTGTGGCTAACTAGCTGGAGCTAGTGTGAGGAACAGGTTTGAGGCTAACTAGCTGGAGCTAGTGTGAGGAACAGCCTGGTTTGTGGCTAACTAGCTGGAGCTAGTGTGAGGAACAGGTTTGTGGCTAACTAGCTGGAGCTAGTGTGAGGAACAGCCTGGTTTGTGGCTAACTAGCTGGAGCTAGTGTGAGGAACAGCCTGGTTTGTGGCTAACTAGATGGAGCTAGTGTGAGGAACAGCATGGTTTGTGGCTAACTAGATGGAGCTAGTGTGAGGAACAGCATGGTTTGTGGCTAACTAGCTGGAGCTAGTGTGAGGAACAGGTTTGAGGCTAACTAGCTGGAGCTAGTGTGAGGAACAGCATGGTTTGTGGCTAACTAGCTGGAGCTAGTGTGAGGAACAGGTTTGAGGCTAACTAGCTGGAGCTAGTGTGAGGAACATGTTTGAGGCTAACTAGCTGGAGCTAGTGTGAGGAACAGGTTTGAGGCTAACTAGATGGAGCTAGTGTGAGGAACAGCATGGTTTGTGGCTAACTAGCTGGAGCTAGTGTGAGGAACAGCATGGTTTGTGGCTAACTAGCTGGAGCTAGTGTGAGGAACAGCCTGGTTTGTGGCTAACTAGCTGGAGCTAGTGTGAGGAACAGCATGGTTTGAGGCTAACTAGCTGGAGCTAGTGTGAGGAACAGCCTGGTTTGTGGCTAACTAGCTGGAGCTAGTGTGAGGAACAGCCTGGTTTGTGGCTAACTAGCTGGAGTTAGTGTGAGGAACAGCCTGGTTTGTGGCTAACTAGCTGGAGCTAGTGTGAGGAACAGCCTGGTTTGTGGCTAACTAGCTGGAGCTAGTGTGAGGAACAGCATGGTTTGTGGCTAACTAGCTGGAGCTAGTGTGAGGAACAGCCTGGTTTGTGGCTAAATAGCTGGAGCTAGTGTGAGGAACAGCCTGGTTTGTGGCTAACTAGCTGGAGCTAGTGTGAGGAACAGCCTGGTTTGTGGCTAACTAGCTGGAGCTAGTGTGAGGAACAGGTTTGAGGCTAACTAGCTGGAGCTAGTGTGAGGAACAGCATGGTTTGTGGCTAACTAGCTGCAGCTAGTGTGAGGAACAGCATAGTTTGTGGCTAACTAGCTGGAGCTAGTGTGAGGAACAGCCTGGTTTGTGGCTAACTAGCTGGAGCTAGTGTGAGGAACAGCATGGTTTGTGGCTAACTAGCTGGAGCTAGTGTGAGGAACAGGTTTGAGGCTAACTAGCTGGAGCTAGTGTGAGGAACAGCATGGTTTGTGGCTAACTAGCTGGAGCTAGTGTGAGGAACAGCCTGGTTTGTGGCTAACTAGATGGAGCTAGTGTGAGGAACAGCATGGTTTGTGGCTAACTAGCTGGAGCTAGTGTGAGGAACAGCCTGGTTTGTGGCTAACTAGCTGGAGTTAGTGTGAGGAACAGCATGGTTTGTGGCTAACTAGCTGGAGCTAGTGTGAGGAACAGGTTTGAGGCTAACTAGCTGGAGCTAGTGTGAGGAACAGGTTTGAGGCTAACTAGCTGGAGCTAGTGTGAGGAACAGGTTTGAGGCTAACTAGCTGGAGCTAGTGTGAGGAACAGCATGGTTTGTGGCTAACTAGCTGGAGCTAGTGTGAGGAACAGCATGGTTTGTGGCTAACTAGCTGGAGCTAGTGTGAGGAACAGCCTGGTTTGTGGCTAACTAGCTGGAGCTAGTGTGAGGAACAGCATGGTTTGTGGCTAACTAGCTGGAGATAGTGTGAGGAACAGCATGGTTTGTGGCTAACTAGATGGAGCTAGTGTGAGGAACAGCCTGGTTTGTGGCTAACTAGCTGGAGCTAGTGTGAGGAACAGGTTTGAGGCTAACTAGCTGGAGCTAGTGTGAGGAACAGCCTGGTTTGTGGCTAACTAGCTGGAGCTAGTGTGAGGAACAGGTTTGTGGCTAACTAGCTGGAGCTAGTGTGAGGAACGGGTTTGTGGCTAACTAGCTGGAGCTAGTGTGAGGAACAGCCTGGTTTGTGGCTAACTAGCTGGAGCTAGTGTGAGGAACAGCATGGTTTGTGGCTAACTAGCTGGAGCTAGTGTGAGGAACAGCCTGGTTTGTGGCTAAATAGCTGGAGCTAGTGTGAGGAACAGCATGGTTTGTGGCTAACTAGCTGGAGCTAGTGTGAGGAACAGCCTGGTTTGTGGCTAACTAGCTGGAGCTAGTGTGAGGAACAGGTTTGAGGCTAACTAGCTGGAGCTAGTGTGAGGAACAGCATGGTTTGTGGCTAACTAGCTGCAGCTAGTGTGAGGAACAGCATAGTTTGTGGCTAACTAGCTGGAGCTAGTGTGAGGAACAGCGTGGTTTGTGGCTAACTAGCTGGAGCTAGTGTGAGGAACAGCCTGGTTTGTGGCTAACTAGCTGGAGCTAGTGTGAGGAACAGCATGGTTTGTGGCTAACTAGCTGGAGCTAGTGTGAGGAACAGGTTTGAGGCTAACTAGCTGGAGCTAGTGTGAGGAACAGCATGGTTTGTGGCTAACTAGCTGGAGCTAGTGTGAGGAACAGCCTGGTTTGTGGCTAACTAGATGGAGCTAGTGTGAGGAACAGCATGGTTTGTGGCTAACTAGCTGGAGCTAGTGTGAGGAACAGCCTGGTTTGTGGCTAACTAGCTGGAGTTAGTGTGAGGAACAGCATGGTTTGTGGCTAACTAGCTGGAGCTAGTGTGAGGAACAGGTTTGAGGCTAACTAGCTGGAGCTAGTGTGAGGAACAGGTTTGAGGCTAACTAGCTGGAGCTAGTGTGAGGAACAGCATGGTTTGTGGCTAACTAGCTGGAGCTAGTGTGAGGAACAGCATGGTTTGTGGCTAACTAGCTGGAGCTAGTGTGAGGAACAGCCTGGTTTGTGGCTAACTAGCTGGAGCTAGTGTGAGGAACAGCATGGTTTGTGGCTAACTAGCTGGAGCTAGTGTGAGGAACAGCATGGTTTGTGGCTAACTAGATGGAGCTAGTGTGAGGAACAGCCTGGTTTGTGGCTAACTAGCTGGAGCTAGTGTGAGGAACAGCCTGGTTTGTGGCTAACTAGCTGGAGCTAGTGTGAGGAACAGGTTTGTGGCTAACTAGCTGGAGCTAGTGTGAGGAACAGCCTGGTTTGTGGCTAACTAGCTGGAGCTAGTGTGAGGAACAGCCTGGTTTGTGGCTAACTAGCTGGAGCTAGTGTGAGGAACAGCATGGTTTGTGGCTAACTAGCTGGAGCTAGTGTGAGGAACAGCCTGATTTGTGGCTAACTAGCTGGAGCTAGTGTGAGGAACAGCATGGTTTGTGGCTAACTAGCTGGAGCTAGTGTGAGGAACAGCATGGTTTGTGGCTAACTAGATGGAGCTAGTGTGAGGAACAGCCTGGTTTGTGGCTAACTAGCTGGAGCTAGTGTGAGGAACAGGTTTGAGGCTAACTAGCTGGAGCTAGTGTGAGGAACAGCCTGGTTTGTGGCTAACTAGCTGGAGCTAGTGTGAGGAACAGGTTTGTGGCTAACTAGCTGGAGCTAGTGTGAGGAACAGCCTGGTTTGTGGCTAACTAGCTGGAGCTAGTGTGAGGAACAGCCTGGTTTGTGGCTAACTAGCTGGAGCTAGTGTGAGGAACAGCATGGTTTGTGGCTAACTAGCTGGAGCTAGTGTGAGGAACAGCCTGGTTTGTGGCTAACTAGCTGGAGCTAGTGTGAGGAACAGCATGGTTTGTGGCTAACTAGCTGGAGCTAGTGTGAGGAACAGCATGGTTTGTGGCTAACTAGATGGAGCTAGTGTGAGGAACAGCCTGGTTTGTGGCTAACTAGCTGGAGCTAGTGTGAGGAACAGGTTTGAGGCTAACTAGCTGGAGCTAGTGTGAGGAACAGCCTGGTTTGTGGCTAACTAGCTGGAGCTAGTGTGAGGAACAGGTTTGTGGCTAACTAGCTGGAGCTAGTGTGAGGAACAGCCTGGTTTGTGGCTAACTAGCTGGAGCTAGTGTGAGGAACAGCCTGGTTTGTGGCTAACTAGATGGAGCTAGTGTGGGGAACAGCATGGTTTGTGGCTAACTAGCTGGAGCTAGTGTGAGGAACAGGTTTGAGGCTAACTAGCTGGAGCTAGTGTGAGGAACAGCATGGTTTGTGGCTAACTAGCTGGAGCTAGTGTGAGGAACAGGTTTGAGGCTAACTAGCTGGAGCTAGTGTGAGGAACAGCATGGTTTGTGGCTAACTAGCTGGAGCTAGTGTGAGGAACAGGTTTGAGGCTAACTAGCTGGAGCTAGTGTGAGGAACAGGTTTGAGGCTAACTAGCTGGAGCTAGTGTGAGGAACAGTGATGCCGGTAACGCGTTACTAAGTAACGCGTTATTGTAATCTGATTACTTTCCCCCGAAAATAGTAATCTAACGCGTTAATCTTTAAAAGCCAGTAATCTGATTGCAGTTACTTGTCCAAGTGGCTGTGCATTACTATTTCGTTACTATCTCATCATAAATTCATAATGCATGCGGAATGCAGTATTTTATTTCGTTTTCGACAGTCAAAAATACATTTTTGAGCTGTTTTTCTTATTTGGGAGTGACGTGGTGTGGCAGTGAAAGGGTTACACAAGAATGTGTCCTCGCGGCGTGACTGGACTCTCTGTCTGTGAGTGACTCTGCTTTGGCCCAATCACATTCCCCATCCACAGTCTGCGAATCAGAGGCAGAGTAGGGCGGGTCTTCACAGCACGTCATGTGACATATGCGCCAATCGTCTGACAGCAGGGCTCCGTTGGATTCGTCTGAGAATTCCACCCCAAAACGCTTGTCTAAACGAAGTGAAACCGCAAGAAGACTAGAGAGACATTTATAAAAACAATTTAATAGTTACAGTTGATATAATTGAATAGTTCAGCCTGCATTTGTTAGATGTGAATGGATACACTGGTTTTGTAAAACCACTGGCTGGCTGCTCTAATGCTCTCCCACAGTTCTTCAGGTGGGAGAACACGAGTGACAGAGAGAGGGGAGAGAGACACACACACACACACACACACACACACACACACACACACACAAGCACAAGCACACGCACACACGCGCACACACATACACACAGAGAGGGAGAGAAGGGATTATATTATAATAATAATAATAATTATTATTATTATTATTATTATTATTATTATTATTATTATTATTATTATTATTATTATTATTATTATATTAGAGATGTAGGCTGTCTGGGTGGGGTTGGAGAGAAAGAGGCATGGGGTGAGAGAGAGAGAGAGAGAGAGAGAGGGGTGAGAGAGAGAGGGGTGAGAGAGAGAGAGAGAGAGAGAGAGAGAGAGAGAGGGGTGAGAGAGAGAGAGAGAGAGAGAAAAGCTCTTATTTGCCAGATTTACAGTTAATTTACATGTTAAAGAGAGACTGCTTGTATGTTTATAGAGAGACATTTATAAAAACAATTTAATAGTTACAGTTGATATAATTGAATAGTTCAGCCTGCATTTGTTAGATGTGAATGGATACACTGGTTTTGTAAAACCACTGGCTGGCTGCTCTAATGCTGTGAGCATCATAGACTGTTGCTTTACCATACTTGATGGTACAGAAGCTGAAGCACTAGTTTAACAATTTACGTTATGTGCAGAGAAACAAGTTAAAAACAATTTATGCACTTTCAATAAAGCGTTTAAAAAAAACTGTTGGGGGAACGACGACTTCGTAACCTAGTTACTTTCAAAGTAACTAAGTTACTCTGATAATCAAGTAATCAGTAAAGTAACTTGGATTACTTTTTAAAGGAGTAATCAGTAATCAGTAATCGGATTACTTTTACAAGTAATCTGTGGCATCACTGGTGAGGAACAGCATGGTTTGTGGCTAACTAGCTGGAGCTAGTGTGAGGAACAGCCTGGTTTGTGGCTAACTAGATGGAGCTAGTGTGAGGAACAGCATGGTTTGTGGCTAACTAGCTGGAGCTAGTGTGAGGAACAGCCTGGTTTGTGGCTAACTAGCTGGAGTTAGTGTGAGGAACAGCATGGTTTGTGGCTAACTAGCTGGAGCTAGTGTGAGGAACAGGTTTGAGGCTAACTAGCTGGAGCTAGTGTGAGGAACAGGTTTGAGGCTAACTAGCTGGAGCTAGTGTGAGGAACAGCATGGTTTGTGGCTAACTAGCTGGAGCTAGTGTGAGGAACAGCATGGTTTGTGGCTAACTAGCTGGAGCTAGTGTGAGGAACAGCCTGGTTTGTGGCTAACTAGCTGGAGCTAGTGTGAGGAACAGCATGGTTTGTGGCTAACTAGCTGGAGCTAGTGTGAGGAACAGCATGGTTTGTGGCTAACTAGCTGGAGCTAGTGTGAGGAACAGCATGGTTTGTGGCTAACTAGCTGGAGCTAGTGTGAGGAACAGCCTGGTTTGTGGCTAACTAGCTGGAGCTAGTGTGAGGAACAGCATGGTTTATGGCTAACTAGCTGGAGCTAGTGTGAGGAACGGCCTGGTTTGTGGCTAACTAGCTGGAGCTAGTGTGAGGAACAGCATGGTTTGTGGCTAACTAGCTGGAGCTAGTGTGAGGAACAGCCTGGTTTGTGGCTAACTAGCTGGAGCTAGTGTGAGGAACAGGTTTGAGGCTAACTAGCTGGAGCTAGTGTGAGGAACAGGTTTGAGGCTAACTAGCTGGAGCTAGTGTGAGGAACAGCATGGTTTGTGGCTAACTAGCTGGAGCTAGTGTGAGGAACAGGTTTGTGGCTAACTAGCTGGATCCAGTGTGAGGAACAGGTTTGAGGCTAACTAGCTGGAGCTAGTGTGAGGAACAGGTTTGAGGCTAACTAGCTGGAGCTAGTGTGAGGAACAGCATGGTTTGTGGCTAACTAGCTGGAGCTAGTGTGAGGAACAGGTTTGTGGCTAACTAGCTGGAGCTAGTGTGAGGAACAGCATGGTTTGTGGCTAACTAGCTGGAGCTAGTGTGAGGAACAGCATAGTTTCTGGCTAACTAGCTGGAGCTAGTGTGAGGAACAGCCTGGTTTGTGGCTAACTAGCTGGAGCTAGTGTGAGGAACAGCCTGGTTTGTGGCTAACTAGCTGGAGCTAGTGTGAGGAACAGCCTGGTTTGTGGCTAACTAGATGGAGCTAGTGTGAGGAACAGCCTGGTTTGTGGCTAACTAGCTGGAGCTAGTGTGAGGAACAGCCTGGTTTGTGGCTAACTAGCTGGAGCTAGTGTGAGGAACAGCCTGGTTTGTGGCTAACTAGCTGGAGCTAGTGTGAGGAACAGCATGGTTTGTGGCTAACTAGCTGGAGCTAGTGTGAGGAACAGCATGGTTTGTGGCTAACTAGATGAAGCTAGTGTGAGGAACAGCCTGGTTTGTGGCTAACTAGCTGGAGCTAGTGTGAGGAACAGCATGGTTTGTGGCTAACTAGATGGAGCTAGTGTGAGGAACAGCATGGTTTGTGGCTAACTAGCTGGAGCTAGTGTGAGGAACAGCATGGTTTGTGGCTAACTAGCTGGAGCTAGTGTGAGGAACAGCCTGGTTTGTGGCTAACTAGCTGGAGCTAGTGTGAGGAACAGGTTTGAGGCTAACTAGCTGGAGCTAGTGTGAGGAACAGCCTGGTTTGTGGCTAACTAGCTGGAGCTAGTGTGAGGAACAGGTTTGAGGCTAACTAGCTGGAGCTAGTGTGAGGAACAGCCTGGTTTGTGGCTAACTAGCTGGAGCTAGTGTGAGGAACAGGTTTGAGGCTAACTAGCTGGAGCTAGTGTGAGGAACAGCATGGTTTGTGGCTAACTAGCTGCAGCTAGTGTGAGGAACAGCATGGTTTGTGGCTAACTAGCTGGAGCTAGTGTGAGGAACAGCCTGGTTTGTGGCTAACTAGATGGAGCTAGTGTGAGGAACAGCATGGTTTGTGGCTAACTAGCTGGAGCTAGTGTGAGGAACAGCCTGGTTTGTGGCTAACTAGCTGGAGTTAGTGTGAGGAACAGCGTGGTTTGTGGCTAACTAGCTGGAGCTAGTGTGAGGAACAGCATGGTTTGTGGCTAACTAGCTGGAGCTAGTGTGAGGAACAGGTTTGTGGCTAACTAGCTGGAGCTAGTGTGAGGAACATGTTTGAGGCTAACTAGCTGGAGCTAGTGTGAGGAACAGGTTTGAGGCTAACTAGCTGGAGCTAGTGTGAGGAACAGCATGGTTTGTGGCTAACTAGCTGGAGCTAGTGTGAGGAACAGCATGGTTTGTGGCTAACTAGCTGGAGCTAGTGTGAGGAACAACATGGTTTGTGGCTAACTAGCTGGAGCTAGTGTGAGGAACAGCCTGGTTTGTGGCTAACTAGATGGAGCTAGTGTGAGGAACAGCATGGTTTGTGGCTAACTAGCTGGAGCTAGTGTGAGGAACAGCATGGTTTGTGGCTAACTAGCTGGAGCTAGTGTGAGGAACAGCCTGGTTTGTCTGACCCTCAGTGTGTGTCTGTCTCCTCAGTACATGGAGGAGCTGTCTGCCTGACCCTCAGTGTGTCTGTCTGTCTCCTCAGTACATGAGGAGCTGTCTGTCTGACCCTCAGTGTGTCTGTCTGTCTCCTCAGTACATGAGGAGCTGTCTGTCTGACAGTCTGTCTGTCTGTCTCCTCAGTACATGGAGGAGCTGTCTGTCTGACCCTCAGTCTGTCTGTCTGTCTCCTCAGTACATGGAGGAGCTGGCCGACGCGCTGCTCTACTGCCACGAGAGGAAGGTGATCCACCGGGACATCAAGCCGGAGAACCTGCTGCTCGGGTTCCGTGGGGAGCTGAAGATCGCAGACTTTGGCTGGTCTGTCCACGCGCCCTCCCTGAGGTGAGGAGCCCACAGACCCCCCCTCTCACTTCCCACCCACTTTAACGTGTACATTTTGTTCCTACGGTCTCAACAAATGGTATTAAAGGGACACGCCAACGTTATTATACAGGGTTCGCATAAGGTCCTTAAAGTGCTTGATATTTGAAGGCCTGGAATTCCTTAAACAGCCCATTTTTTAACAAGGTCTTGATTTGAAAAAGTCCTTGAAATTCAAATCAACCATTCACATTGAAAGTGTTGTTCATCCATGATAAATGTCTGAATCAAGAATTTTGTATTGAACCTGTTCCACCCGAGGGGACCGGTACCGGTCCCAAAATGGCATCTGGTCATAAATCAAGTGTTGCATACATTTTGCGATTTTAATATCAAACGTTTTAACATCACTAACATGTCACAAAAGCATTTAGAATGTATATCATCATCAATACGTTAGTTTAGCAATAGCTGTCGATCAGTGTTGGCATTTTTCCGAACTACACTTCCTGGAAGATTATATGGGGTTCAAGGTTCAGAGCTCTGTATGAATTACTTCAATAACTGTTATTATTCGGGATAATAAGCCACAAAAGGTAACGTTTTTGACACTTAGTTTCTCTTCCCTATTGTTAGCATGTAGGAACAATTGGATCTGAAATTAGTTTAAAAACGGTTGCACTGTGGGGAAAATTATTCTTATGCATGCCTGGTGATACTAAATCCAAATTGAACTCGGGCATTTGAAAGATAATATATATATAAATGTGCGAATTGGCTATAATAAGGTAATTTATAAGCATCATATTCTATAATAATATTTCAAATGGCATTGGTCCGGATAGGGAGAATTCAGTACTGTATCTACAGAACCTTCGGTTTAATCATCTTCCCTTTATTAATTTCCTTCGATTTTTTTATACACATGATCTCAAGAGGGTACTGAACGAGATCAGTTGCAGTTTTTAAAGTTTGGTCATTATTATCATGGTGTTATTCACTGTCAAAGATGCAAAGAAAAATCATAATTCATATTCTCCTTTGTTTCATCACAATTTAAGCAAGCCTAGTAATAGACACAAATAGACACATAATTATGACACTGAATACATTCCCTGAGGTCCATAGATGTCCCTAGATACCAAGAATATGCAAATGGACCTTGTAGAAGTGGAGCAATATTCCATTTACCTAGGTATATATTTCAGGCGAAAATATTCCACGGGTAGAACAGGTTAAACAAAACGCATTTAAAAGTGAATTTTATCCTAGATGCCCTTTTAAAATGAAAACTTGTGCTTGGAAAAGTACTTGAAAGTCTACAGCTTTTAAATGGACCTGGTCCACATGGTAGAGGTAAACTGCAGCTTTTAAATGGACCTGGTCCACATGGTAGAGGTAAACTGCAGCTTTTAAATGGACCTGGTCCACATGGTAGAGGTAAACTGCAGCTTCTAAATGGACCTGGTCCACATGGTAGAGGTAAACTGCAGCTTCTAAATGGACCTGGTCCACATGGTAGAGGTAAACTGCAGCTTCTAAATGGACCTGGTCCACATGGTAGAGGTAAACTGCAGCTTCTAAATGGACCTGGTCCACATGGTGGAGGTAAACTGCAGCTTCTAAATGGACCTGGTCCACATGGTAGAGGTAAACTGCAGCTTCTAAATGGACCTGGTCCACATGGTAGAGGTAAACTGCAGCTTCTAAATGCACCTGGTCCACATGGTAGAGGTAAACTGCAGCTTTTAAATGGACCTGGTCCACATGGTAGAGGTAAACTGCAGCTTCTAAATGGATCTGGTCCACACGACAGGGAAACTGCAGCTTCTAAATGGGCCTGGTCCACACGGCCGTAGCGTCGTCCGTTCAATTCTCAACGCGTGTTGTGAAATCCACAGGCGGCGCACCATGTGCGGCACCCTGGACTACCTGCCCCCAGAGATGGTGGAGAGCCGCACGCACGACGAGAAGGTGGACCTGTGGTGCATCGGAGTCCTCTGCTACGAGTGCTTGGTGGGGAAACCCCCGTTCGAGACGGAAAGCCACACGGACACATACAAACGAATCACCAAGGTGAGACCACACACCGTGTTCACAGTAGAATCACCAAGGTGAGACCACACACAGTGTTCACAGTAGAATCACCAAGGTGAGACCACACACAGTGTTCACAGTAGAATCACCAAGGTGAGACCACACACCGTGTTCACAGTAGAATCACCAAGGTGAGACCACACACAGTGTTCACAGTAGAATCACCAAGGTGAGACCACACACACAGTGTTCACAGTAGAATCACCAAGGTGAGACCACACACACACTGTTCACAGTAGAATCACCAAGGTGAGACCACACACCGTGTTCACAGTAGAATCACCAAGGTGAGACCACACACACAGTGTTCACAGTAGAATCACCAAGGTGAGACCACACACAGTGTTCACAGTAGAATCACCAAGGTGAGACCACACACAGTGTTCACAGTAGAATCACCAAGGTGAGACCACAGTGTTCACAGTAGAATCACCAAGGTGAGACCACACACAGTGTTCACAGTAGAATCACCAAGGTGAGACCACACACACAGTGTTCACAGTAGAATCACCAAGGTGAGACCACACACAGTGTTCACAGTAGAATCACCAAGGTGAGACCACAGTGTTCACAGTAGAATCACCAAGGTGAGACCACACACAGTGTTCACAGTAGAATCACCAAGGTGAGACCACAGTGTTCACAGTAGAATCACCAAGGTGAGACCACAGTGTTCACAGTAGAATCACCAAGGTGAGACCACACACAGTGTTCACAGTAGAATCACCAAGGTGAGACCACACACAGTGTTCACAGTAGAATCACCAAGGTGAGACCACAGTGTTCACAGTAGAATCACCAAGGTGAGACCACACACCGTGTTCACAGTAGAATCACCAAGGTGAGACCACACACAGTGTTCACAGTAGAATCACCAAGGTGAGACCACACACAGTGTTCACAGTAGAATCACCAAGGTGAGACCACACACAGTGTTCACAGTAGAATCACCAAGGTGAGACCACAGTGTTCACAGTAGAATCACCAAGGTGAGACCACAGTGTTCACAGTAGAATCACCAAGGTGAGACCACACACAGTGTTCACAGTAGAATCACCAAGGTGAGACCACACACAGTGTTCACAGTAGAATCACCAAGGTGAGACCACAGTGTTCACAGTAGAATCACCAAGGTGAGACCACAGTGTTCACAGTAGGGGTGGGAATCACCAGTTTAATCACGATACGATACGATATCGATTCTTTGGACAACGATACGATATTATCCGATATCACACAGTCTGCCACGATACAATTCGATTCAGGTGCCTGCAATCGATATGAGACGATATTATGTGCCCATTTAATACAATCAGTAACATTTAAATCAACAAACAAAAAAGGCAATGGAAATATCATGACATTTTTATTTTTGAGCTCTTCCAGACATTTAAATGAAAAACAATCTATTGTTTTTAATACAAATAGACCTCCTGTTCACTGTTTTTGGTTCATTTCTTTTTTTTCTCGATATTAATATCCTATTCACTGTCACAGAGCTGTATTTTGGTTGGAAAAGCATATTGGGAGTCCCAAGGTGCAGTACTGGCCAGATCCTGTTAGTGGGGCTATCCCGAGAATGCACCCTCCCAGACCCCACTTCTCTCTGCCTATGGCTCTGGGTTAGCTTGTTAGCTCACGCTAAAGTAACGTTATCTTCGATCTTTAACGCGACGTGGGCATAATGGAGTGACGAGGATTGCAAAGCAGGTTAGATGCATTGGACCCGTTGTGGAATAAAACAGCAGGGACATGTTTTGGGTCACAGAATAGGCACACTAGTCTTGCTCTAGTAGTGACGCTCTAGACGCTACTGGCAGCTGTTGATGTTAAAGGGGAACTATTTTACTATTTCTTTCACTATTTGGGCACTTTTACACAATTCCTGTGAGTCTATGGAACACTTCTGTAATATATATATTTTTTTTATTCATTGTTTTGTATTTCTAATCAAGTCCTCAAAAACAGCATTTTTCTACCTCAAGATCTCGAGCTGTTTTGAGCCTGGGCTCCTAAACCACTGCGCCGGGCCGGCCCCCCTGAACATTAACATGCAGCCTGGGCTCCTAAACCACTGCGCTATACGGCCCCCCTGAACATTAACATGCAGCCTGGGCTCCTAAACCACTGCGCCGGGCCGGCCCCCCTGAACATTAACATGCAGCCTGGGCTCCTAAACCACTGCGCCGGGCCGGCCCCGCCTGAACATTAACATGCAGCCTGGGCTCCTAAACCACTGCGCCGGGCCGGCCCCGCCTGAACATTAACATGCAGCAGTGTCTTTCTGACATCACATATAGGGCACATTTTCAAATGACTCGGTTCAGTGAGGGTGAATATTGTGAGAGGAGAATTGGAAGAATGCGCCAATATGAGAATTTTGAGACATAGATCATATTAATATAAGTTCACATAGCTAGGAAACAATGCTAAACACTCAAAAAGGCCATTTATAAGATAGTTCCCCTTTAAACGGAGTTTGAGTTTCACAACACTGGGCGCGGGGCGATGACGTCGCCGTCGCCGGATTTTCAAAATAAGAGTATCGCAATATGAATCGATCTTTTTACGTGGCATCGATCCTATTTGATTATTGATAATAGATCGATATATCGATCTGGATCGATGTATCGTCCCACCCCTAGTTCACAGTAGAATCACCAAGGTGAGACCACAGTGTTCACAGTAGAATCACCAAGGTGAGACCACACTGTGTTCAGAATCACCAAGGTGAGACCACACACAGTGTTCACAGTAGAATCACCAAGGTGAGACCACACTCAGAATCACCAAGGTGAGACCACACACACAGTGTTCACAGTAGAATCACCAAGGTGAGACCACACTGTGTTCAGAATCACCAAGGTGAGACCACACACACAGTGTTCACAGTAGAATCACCAAGGTGAGACCACACACACAGTGTTCACAGTAGAATCACCAAGGTGAGACCACACACACACTGTTCACAGTAGAATCACCAAGGTGAGACCAGTGTTCACAGTAGAATCACCAAGGTGAGACCACACACACACTGTTCACAGTAGAATCACCAAGGTGAGACCACACACACACACTGTTCACAGTACAAACGTATCTCTCCACATCCTCGCCGTTGATGCAGAGGGGGGGTGGGGTCTACACTGTTCTTCCTGAAGTCAAAGATGAGCTCCTTGGTTTTTGTGGTGTTCAGTGCTTAGGTTATTCACCGAACACCACGCTGTTAGTTTCAGGACCTCATCTCTGTATGCAGACTCATCCCCCCCCCCCCCCTGCAATAAGTCCAAACACTGTCGTGTCGTCAGCAAATTTGATGATGTTTTCTGGGTGGGCAGGACTACAGTCATGGGTGTAGAGGGAGTACAGCAAGGGGCTCAGCACACAGCCCTGGGGAGAGGAGAGGTAGAGACCAAGAGTCACTAGATTAAATGGTGTAAACTAGTGGTGGCACTCAATTAAAAGTTTTAATCGAATTTATTTGAAACTTTATAGTTAATTAATCAAAATTAATCGCATATCAAAATGTTATGGGAAAAGCAAAAATGTTCAATTCAAATGAATTTTGGTATACGAGTGAATCAATGAATATACATGCGTTTAGCAGCAAAATCCTGTATTAGCTACTACACAGATCAATGCAATTTTTAACAAAGTGCAGCAATTTTAGGAATAATATATATATATAGCGCAAAGGACCTTTTGTAAACTCAAGCACTTTCGAGGTAAAAGTAAAACGCAGTACATTCCAGAACATTTTTTTTTTATTTTTATTTTTTTTATTATGAACAAACCAGATTAAGAAAAAAAGTTATTTGTGATTTATTATACTTTATACTTATAGCACATGCTTGAGTCTGGTCTCCTTTGAAAGGTAACATTCTTACACGATAAAGAAAAATCATCATGCGATTAAATCCATAATTTTCTTTTTTACTTAATTGTTTCGGTAGTTAATTAATCTAAATGAATGCGATAAAGTCCCAGCCCTAGTGTAAACGTGATGCCTCCCTGCTGTCTCTCCTCCAGGTGGACCTGCACTTCCCCACGGTGGTGTGTGACGGCGCCAAGGACCTGATCACCAGGCTGCTGCGCCACAACCCCCCCATGCGGCTCCCGCTGCAGAGCGTCATGGAGCACCCCTGGGTGCGCACCAACTCACGCCGGGTTCTGCCCCCCGTCTGTGCACCCAAATAACCTCCTCCAGGAGCCGGCCATGTTTATAGTGTCTGTTGTTGTTGTTGTTGTTGTTGTTGTTTGACTTCACCTGTCGCTCAGGAGAGATGGGCGGGGCTTTTACATGTTGAGGTTCTGATATTAATGTGTATATTAGAGCTGCACATGTGAAGGAATATGGAGATTACATGTGCAGCTCAAAGAGGTGATACTCTTAATATCCACACTATTATTCCTCTAGCAGTAGCTGGAGGTATATCATATCCTGACTGAGGAACCTGAAGATGATAGTTGGGGAAATGCTGAAATACATTTTGTAATTATTCATTTTCATCGTCTTCTTCTTCTCGACTGTTGTTGTTGTATATTTGACTCCTGATGTATATTTCTATAGAGGTCCAGATGCAGAGAGTAACCGGTATGTACGCTGCCGGCCATGTGATGCTATAGCTAACCAGCAAAAAGGTTTCATGTTGCTACAAAGCTAAGCAAAATGATGGGAGAAATTGGCTATTTTCAAAGGATTTTCCTGATCTTTTTACCTCAAGGTATCGGAATAATACATTTTAATTATATTCTTCCTATTTCGGCACATTGTGGTCCCTAAACCGTCTTGGAGCTGCATACAGTGGGCGTGACTGGAAAGCTGAGACTTGTGTGGATGTATTGATGTGTGATGATGCCGTTGCTCCCTATAGTAGCCCTTTTAAATATGGCGACTTCACTGTTTTCATTTGTTTTATTTTCATGTTTTTATTATATTTGACTTCAACTGTATTAAATGACCTATTGTAGCCTCAAGGATAATCACTGCCTTATTCAACTTTTCTACCAAGATCTAGGCCATTCCAAGGATTTGTGGCTTGTGAAGGTTCATTGAAAAATGTCAGGTGTTTGTCATCCAATCTGTAAATTGATAATAAAAATCATTATTTGCATTCTGTCAATGCATGCTTATGTTTCTACAGTGGGAGCCGCTGCTTTAGCCAAGCGAGGTCACATGATTCATGTTATTTCCATGCAGTTTTATTATATTTGGCCATATTTAACAACCAATATCTTCTAAGGCGTGGTCCCTGGTCCACAGGGTCTTGTATATCAACCATGGGGTCCTTGGACCAATGCTCTAAACTGTTTTGGAATTGTATATAGACCTTTAAAACCTTTGACTCTACAAGTGCATTGATATACGTGTTCTGTGTATTGCTGTTTTGTGTCAGTGTAGTCCTTCCAGTGACCTGGGACAGATGGACCGACCCTCTCGGTGTCTGCATGCTTCCACCCCTGCTTGGCTGCTTTGGTCCACAACCTGGTGGCAGAGCGGACCGGGAGGTGGTCCTGGAGGCGTCTATGCTTTTACCAAATGGTTCGTGTTTCCGCGTTCCCGTTTTGCGCTCTGATTGGCCGCGCACGTTTCTAGTCATGTGACATGTGCGCCCAATCGCATGACGAGCAGTGTCTTAGCCCATTTCCGCGTCGAACAGCCTGCAAACGACCTAACGCCTAGTTTATCACTGGTTAAGGTTAGAGTATAAACTCTATCGCCCTGCTCTAAGACAAACTCTAAGCTTAACCGTCCAAAGAACTTGCCGTCACACGATTGGGCGCACATGTCACATGACCAGAAACGTCAGTGGCCAATCAGATTCACAAAACGCACGAACCGTTTGGTAAAAGCAATGAGGCGTCCTGGAGGGGGAGGAATAGTCTATTCTGTCTGCAATAGTATACGTTTAAATTTGTTTTATGTTTTGTTCTGTTTATTATTTTTCTTATTGCTAATGTCATTGTTTATATTCGATTAAAAAAAGAGCATTAAGTATGAGATTGAGAATGGTATTGACCCAGAGAACCATTTAAGATAAGGTATTCCTTTATTGATCCCCTTGGGGTAATTCATCTTTATGTAATGACTTCAACAACTAAGTACTATACTGAAGACCAGTTAAACTCAAACTGGAAGGAGTATTATCACTAATACACTTAACAGTAGAAGCCTCTTATAGTAATTTAGTAGTCAAAGTTTATTTGAGAAGAGGTTCAATTTAATAGAGGCCTTGTAAGGAATGTTTGTGTAGTTATTTTTCTTCCAACATGGCTGCCATTGGTGAATGAGAACTTTATTTAACAGATTGCAGAATGGGTACCATACAGTACGGCTCAATACACAATTGTTAAGGGGATGCAGACCAGAGAAAGACTTTTGTCTTGTTTACATCAGGGTCCCCCATTTTCAATTCATATCGACATTTATGGACATACAGGTATTTAGTACTGATACATTTGTGACATAAACTGTATTCAAATATACAGTACTGTTACCCATAGATCCTGACAGAGTATATACATATGATGGGGAGGGGACTGTACATTAGGAGGGGGTGGGTGGGAGAGAAATATACATACGGTGGGGTGGAGACTGTACATTTGGAGGGGGTGGGAGAGAAATATACATACGGCGGGGAGAGAATATATACATGCGGTGGGGAGGAGACTGTCTATTAGGAGGGGGTGGGGGTTTTGGACATTTACGGTGGCCAGTTTCGAATTGCAGCCTCCCGTAGGTGTTCTTTAAGAGCGGTTTTGAATGTGGGTAGTGATTCACATTCCTTTACAGCTTTGGGTAGGGCGTTCCACATTGATGTGGCATAATTGCGAAACGTGTTTACTCTAGAGAGGCCTTTAACCTAGAACTGGGGAGCTTGGACTGGTCAGATGAACTCAGTGGTACACAGGTTGAAGAAACATGGCTTGGATTCAAAACCAAATTCACAGCAATACTCAACAACATGGCACCCATAAGAACCACCAGGGTTAAAAATCGCGCTGAGGCATGGATACACACTGAAATACTGGCCGCTATGAAAACCAGAGACAAAAAATGCTCTGAACTTCATAAAAGTCAGACAAAGCTTTCCAATAGCTCAAACAGTGAACTCCAAGCCCACGTGGTTGAACTAAAAATCCAAAGAAACAGACTAAGAAATGACGTAAACACCATGATCAGAACCGCAAAAAGAAATTTCATCAATGACAAAACTGAGGAAAACAAAAACAAACCCCGCGAACTTTGGAAATTACTCAATAATCAACTAGGCTGCAGTAAAAAACTTAACCAGATTCTCAAACATAAACATAAAGACGGACAACACGCTCATCACAGACAAGCTGGATGTAGCCAATTACTTAAACATCTTCTTCACAAACATAGCCACAACACTGGTAAACAAACTACCCTCCCACTCAGGGCATTATGGGGTAGAACACATAGTAGCATACTACAAAAACCTAGGGGTCCACAAAGACTACTTCAAACTTGAAATGGTAACAACCGATGAGGTACTCAAAAAAATGTGCGCCCTCCAACCTAACAAGGCCACTGGCCATGACAACATCCCCTCCAAATTCCTCAGAGACGCAGCAGCCGCCATCACCCCAGTCATCACACACATAATAAACCTCTATAAAACAGGGGCACGTCCCCAAGGACTTCAAAATTGCGAGAGTGACCCCTCTGCACAAAAAGGGCAGCAAATTAGACCCAGGCAACTACCGCCCTGTTTCTATTCTTACCTCCATCTTGAAAGTCATGGAGAAAATAGTCTACGAACAGGTCGAAAAGTACCTGGCGGAAAAAAATCTAATCTACGAATTCCAATCTGGCTTCAGAACGTCCCACTCCACTGACACATGCCTTCTCTATTTGAACGACCACATCAAACAAGAGGTGGACGCGGGCAAATACTGCGGCATAGTCATGCTGGACCTACAAAAGGCCTTCGACACTGTCAATCACTCCATTCTGATTGACAAGCTAAAAGCAATTGGTTTTGATAGTTTATCAGTGAGCTGGATGCAATCCTACCTGAAGGGGAGAGAACAGATGGTGGCGGTAAACGGTACCCTATCCCCCCCCTCACAGTGAGCTGTGGTGTTCCACAAGGAAGCATACTAGGACCGCTACTCTTCCTAATTTATGCAAATGACATGTCGTCAGCCTGTGACTGCAACTTGTTCCTGTTTGCGGACGACTCAGCCCTGCTGGTCTCTGACAAGAACAAATTGCAGGTTGAAAAAACCCTCAGCTCGGAACTAGGCAAAATCTGCATATGGCTCGCTGATAACAAACTATCATTACACATGGGCAAAACAGAGTCCATTCTCTTCGGTTCAAATAACAAACTCAGCAAGACCGACGGCTTCTCAGTTACAGTGGGTGACAATATTGTCACAAGGAAAGACGAAATTACCTACCTGGGTTCCATCCTAGAGGCAAATCTTTCCTGTGACAAAATGGCATCCAATGTAATAAAAAAAGTCAACCAACGAACTAGATTCTTGTACCGGATCTCCTCTCTGGTAAACAAGAATACCCTGAAGACTCTGGCAGGAGCACTCATTCAAGGGTACTATGACTATGCGTGCACCTCATGGTACCAAAGCACCTCAAAGGCGCTTAAAACAAAATTACAAACATCACAAAACAAACTGGTCAGACTACTACTTGACCTGAACCCCAGAACCCACCTCACCCCTGCCCACTTTGACAACCTAGGATGGCTTAGAGTAGACGACTTGCAATGGGCCTGGTCTTCAAGATACACTATACGACCGAGGTGCCCATGTACATGTCAAAATACTTCCCAAAGGTCAGTGAATACCACAACCACTACACCAGAGGAAGCTCAACAAATCATGTTAAACCCAGATTCGGCTCAAGCAAGGGACTAAACACGTTTCGCAATTATGCCACAACAATGTGGAACGCCCTACCCAAAGCTGTAAAGGAATGTGAATCCCTGCCCACATTCAAAACCGCTCTTAAAGAGCACCTACGGGAGGCTGCAATTCGAAACTGGCCACCGTAAATGCCCAAAACCCCCACCACCTCCTAATAGACAGTCTCCTCCCCGCCGTATGTATATTTCCCTCCCACCCTCCCACCCCCTCCTAATGTACAGTCCCCTCCCCATCATATGTATATACTCTGTCAGGATCTAGGGGTAACAGTACTGTATATTTGAGTACCGCTTATGTCACAAATGTATCAGTACTAAATACCTATATGTCCCTATGCCATAAATGTCATGTATGTTGTGTATGTCATAAATGTCTATATGAAATGAAAATGGGGGACCCTGATGGAAACAAGACAAACGTCTTTCTCAGGTCTGCATCCCCTTAACAATTGTATGTATTGAGCCGTACTGTATTGTACCCATTCTGCAATCTGTTAAATAAAGTTTTCATTCATTCATTCATTCCCTTGTTTGAGCCGAATCTGGGTTTAACATGATTTGTTGAGCTTCCTCTGGTGTAGTGGTTGTGGTATTCACTGACCTTTGGGAAGTATTTTGACATGTACATGGGTACCTTAGTCGTATAGTGTATATTGTAGACCAGGCCCATTGCAAGTTGCTGTACTCTGTCGTCTACTCTAAGCCATCCTAGGTTGTGGTAACCACATTTGACTGTTGGAGGGTGTTGTGGTAGAGCAGGTAAAACACTGGAAAAGCACATTATTACTGTTACACTGTGCCTTGTTTATACAATCTAGTAATAAGACCAAATTGGCACCATAGTAGCAACTGTTTCTTCCAACAAGGAAAACAAACGGGCTTTGTAAACACTGAGGCCTCTGGTGCAACATCTGAGACGTTGCCATGGTGACAGCGATGCTGGTGTTGGACTGAGGGATATGAAGTGTCAAAAGGACCAACAGGAGGTGACAGACCCTGCACGTCGACAACCGTATGGAATGCAATGTATAACTATTGAAATTGATGTGGAAAATCCAGAAGTATAAGGTGCTTTTTCATGTGATTTCAAATATTGATTTGTTAAACCCAAATAATTCTAAAAAGACATCAGACTTCATTAACACAATGACACCATTAGTCTATATATATCCCAGCATCACAACATCAAGCAGAGTAACAACAGATTGACTCCATAGGAGTCAAATCAATCATCAAAACATCTGAGTCAGAGAATTGAGGCTCTAGTCTTGACCCAACTACCTGCTCTTTCTGCTGGGCAGGAAAACTAAAGCACAATGGTGTGATTAGAATTTAGTAGTAATTAACATTATAATTGTGTGATTAAAAATGTGAGAAGTTAACATTCTAATAATTTAAATCACAATGGCCACTGTAAACAGATTATAATTTTAAATCGAACGTTAAACGGGTTATAATGTTATTTTACGCACATGTAAATTTACGGTAGCGTGGCCGAGCGGTCTAAGGCGCTGGATTAAGGCTCCAGTCTCTTCGGAGGCGCGGGTTCGAATCCCGCCGCTGCCAAGTGTATCTTTTGCTTTTCATATGAAACGGTAAAGTAAAAAAAAAATACTTTGGAGTGCAAATAATGCGTTGCATTTCCTTTCTAATGAAATGCATTTGTATATAACTAATTTAGCAACCATTGAATATTTTTACTCGTATTAATAGTAATAATAATATTACCACTATTATTACTATGCTCTACGGAGTATTCCATTATTATTACTATTTATATGATATTTTCATACCTGGAACAATTGACACTTGATTATGTTGGAAATAACGCTGCCGCTAAGAGGTTTCCTCTCCTCTCAGGTTTTAAATGTATACACAATTGGCACCGCTAGAGGTCCCTGTGACCAAACTATCAAAAGAAGCATCAACTCACTTGTTTACTTCCGGGAGAAAAAACGAACAGTTTTCATAATAAAAGAAAAAAGACATTCTAATTGCCCCCCCCCCCCCTCAAACTGATTACACCCTACCTTTGTGAGATTTTTCCTCATTGTTTTTAGAATTGCTTGTATTCCTCTCCACGTCATGTCCATCTATTGTAATTTATATTGTTAATTGTTACGAATTGTAATTTGCATTTTGTTGTAATAAAAAATAAAAATAAAACATATTTAGATAGAAGTGAATATGAAGCTTTTGTTTAGTAAACCGTCGGGGAATGTTGTAATGATAGTCTAGTACCTGAGAGAGACATAATTAGAAGGATTTAGTGTATTTTAATTATTATTATTTGTGTATTATTATTATTATTATTATTATTATTATTATTATTATTATTATTATTATTATTATTATTATTATTATTTTTATCTTTATTTATGTTTTATTTGGGAAGAAAACGCAGAACCACGCTCCAACACAGGAGGTGGCGGTAAGACCATAGATATCTATGGGTAAGACGGTGTATTAGATGTTAACCGCCGTAAATTAAAACAGAAGAAGAAGAACACTTGTTTACTTCCGGGTCAGTCCCGTCTCGAAGTTCCGACACAACAACAACCACAGCAGCCAGAAGCCCGGCGGACTGTAGGTTTTACTCCGTTTAGTTTACTGACGAGCTGCTCTGCCTGCGGGTTATGAGCTCTTAACAAGCAGCATCACTACCAGCTCTGTATCTACAGCACCATGGACGCTCTGCCGCCGGGAGACCCGCAGCTCGTCTCGATGATCGTCTCCCACCTGAAGACCCAGGGGCTGTTCGACCAGTTCAGGAGGGACTGTCTGGCCGACGTGGACACCAAGGTACAGGGGCCACTTACATCCCATAATATACTGTTATAATGTGGACACCAAGGTACAAGGGCCACTTATATATTGTTATAATGTTATAATGTGACACCAAGGTACAAGGGCCACTTATATACTGTTATAATGTTATAATGTGACACCAAGGTGAGGGGCCACTTATATACTGTTATAATGTTATAATGTGACACCAAGGTGAGGGGCCACTTATATACTGTTAATGTGACACCAAGGTACAGGGGCCACTTACATCCTCTTTGGTAAACAAGAATACCCTGAAGACTCTGGCAGGAGCACTCAAGGGTACTACGACTATGCTTGCACCTCATGGTACCAAAGCACCTCAAAGGCGCTAAAAAAAAAAAAAATACAAACATCTCAAAACAAACTGGTCAGACTACTGCTTGACCTTACCCCTAGAACCCACCTCACCCCTGCTCACTTTGACAACCTAGGATGGCTTAGAGTAGACGACAGAGTACAGCAACTTGCAATGGGCCTGGTCTACAAGATACACTACACGACCAAGGTACCCATGTACATGTCAAAATACTTCCCAAAGGTCAGTGAATACCACGATCACAACACCAGAGGGAGCTCCACAAATCATGTTAAACCCAGATTCGGCTCAAATAAGGGACTAAACACGTTTCGCAATTATGCCACATCAATGTGGAACGCCCTACCCAAAGCTGTAAAGGAATGTGGATCACTACCCACTTTCAAAACCTCTCTCAAGGGACACCTACGGGAGACTGCAATTCAACACTGGCCCCTGTAAATATCCTAACCCAACCCCCTCCAATGTACAGTAATTTACCTAGTATGGTTTTGTCAATAGTCCAATGTACAATTTTGTTTGTTTGTACAGTGTCTCCCCCCCCCCCCCTCAATGTACAGTTTTACTTGTTTATACAGTGTGCCCCCCCCCAACCACCTCCAATGTAAATTACCCAGTATGGTTGTCAATATCCCAATGTACCCAACCCCCCCCCCACCCAACCTCCTCCAATGTACAGTTTCTACGTCAAATGTATATACTCCCTTTTCTTGACTCCTTCTATATCACAAACAGTACTGTATTTGCAAATCTGGTATGTCATAAATGTATAGATGTAGCAGTACTGACTATCTGTATGTCATGTATGTCATATATGTCCTGATGAATTGAAAATGGGGGACCCTGATGTAAACAAGACGAAAGTCTTTCTCTGGTCTGCATCCCCTTAACAATTGTGTGTATTGAGCTGTACTGTATTGTACCCATTCTGCAATCTGTTAATAAAGTTTTCAATCAATCAATCAATCCCATAATATACTGTTATAATGTTATAATGTGACACCAAGGTGAGGGGCCACTTACATCCCATAATATACTGTTATAAGGTGGACACCAAGGTACAGGGGCCACTTATATACTGTTATAATGTTATACTGTTATAATGTTATAATGAATGAATGAATGAATGAATGAATGACCTTTATTTATATAGCACCCTTCACAGCACGAATGCACAGGGTGCTTTACACTACAGGTTAATATAAAAACACAATAAAAAACAAAATCAGAAATAAATGACAATAGACAAACAGCAGTTAAAAACAGTGAAACCAGATAGAAAAAGTAGAATAAAAGAATTTGGATAAAATCATGAGTCACTAATTAAAACAACACTATAGAACAGTGAGGACAAGAAAAAAGGCGCCTATGTGTGATCAAAAGCCTGCCTGAACAAATGTGTTTTTAGTTGTTTTTTAAAATAGTTCTCAGAGGGGGCAGTTCGCAGGTCCAGGGGGAGAGCGTTCCAGAGCCTTGGTGCTGTCACCTCGAAGGCTCGATCACCCCTTGTTTTTAGCCTGGTCCTGGGGATCACTAGGAGGTGCTGATCGGCAGATCTGAGTGAGCGGGTGTTGGTGTAGGGATGGATGAGTTCCGTGATGTAGATAGGGGCCTGACCGTGAAGTGCTCTGAAAGTGAAAGTGAGGACTTTGAAGTGAATTCTATAGTGTACCGGGAGCCAGTGCAGGGATACCAAAATGGGAGTGATGTGACATGATTTTTTTGACCTTGTGAGTAGCCTGGCTGCAGCATTTTGGACCATTTGTAGTTTATCTGTGGATGATTTGGTGAGACAGGTGAAAAGTGAGTTGCAGTAGTCAAGCCTAGAGGAAATAAAAGCATGCACGGATAGTTCTCATATAATGTGACACCAAGGTACAAGGGCCACTTATATACTGTTATAATGTTATAATGTGGACACCAAGGTACAGGGGCCACTTATATACTGTTATAATGTTATAATGTGGACACCAAGGTACAGGGGCCACTTATATATATTTCTGCTTTGCACTATATAGTACTGTACATTAGTACACTGCATAGTATTGTATATTATATGGTAACTCAGAACATTGTACATATGTCTATACCGAACACTGTGACCTCATTTTCTTCTTCTAAATTACATGCTATACTATGTTATTTGATACTATCTTGTCTAGCACAGTCTCTGGAGCGTAACAGTAAGAAGCATTTTGTATGAAAGTATTCTGTACTTCTGTATGACAACTATTAAAGAAACTTGAACTTGAACTATATACTGTTATAATGTTATAATGTGGACACCAAGGTACAGGGGCCACTTATATACTGTTATAATGTTATAATGTGACACCAAGGTACAGGGGCCACTTATATACTGTTATAATGTTATAATGTTATAATGTGACACCAAGGTACAGGGGCCACTTATATACTGTTATAATGTTATACTGTTATAATGTTATAATGTGACACCAAGGTACAGGGGCCACTTATATACTGTTATAATGTTATAATGTTATAATGTGACACCAAGGTACAGGGGCCAGTTATATACTGTTATAATGTTATACTGTTATAATGTTATAATGTGGACACCAAGGTACAGGGGCCAGTTATATACTGTTATAATGTTATAATGTGACACCAAGGTACAGGGGCCACTTATATACTGTTATAATGTTATAATGTTATAATGTTATAATGTGGACACCAAGGTACAGGGGCCAGTTATATACTGTTATAATGTTATACTGTTATAATGTTATAATGTTATACTGTTATAATGTTATAATGTGGACACCAAGGTACAGGGGCCACTTATATACTGTTATAATGTTATAATGTTATAATGTGACACCAAGGTACAGGGGCCACTTATATACTGTTATAATGTTATAATGTGACACCAAGGTACAGGGGCCACTTATATACTGTTATAATGTTATAATGTGACACCAAGGTACAGGGGCCACTTATATACTGTTATAATGTTATAATGTTATAATGTGACACCAAGGTACAGGGGCCAGTTATATACTGTTATAATGTTCTAATGTTATAATGTTATAATGTGGCACCAAGGTACAGGGGCCAGTTATATACTGTTATAATGTTATAATGTTATAATGTGACACCAAGGTACAGGGGCCACTTATATACTGTTATAATGTGACACCAAGGTACAGGGGCCACTTATATACTGTTATAATGTTATAATGTTATAATGTGACACCAAGGTACAGGGGCCACTTATATACTGTTATAATGTTATACTGTTATAATGTTATAATGTGGACACCAAGGTACAGGGGCCAGTTATATACTGTTATAATGTTATAATGTGACACCAAGGTACAGGGGCCACTTATATACTGTTATAATGTTATAATGTTATAATGTGACACCAAGGTACAGGGGCCAGTTATATACTGTTATAATGTTATACTGTTATAATGTTATAATGTGGACACCAAGGTACAGGGGCCAGTTATATACTGTTATAATGTTATAATGTGACACCAAGGTACAGGGGCCACTTATATACTGTTATAATGTTATAATGTTATAATGTTATAATGTGGACACCAAGGTACAGGGGCCAGTTATATACTGTTATAATGTTATACTGTTATAATGTTATAATGTTATACTGTTATAATGTTATAATGTGGACACCAAGGTACAGGGGCCACTTATATACTGTTATAATGTTATAATGTTATAATGTGACACCAAGGTACAGGGGCCACTTATATACTGTTATAATGTTATAATGTGACACCAAGGTACAGGGGCCACTTATATACTGTTATAATGTTATAATGTGACACCAAGGTACAGGGGCCACTTATATACTGTTATAATGTTATAATGTTATAATGTGACACCAAGGTACAGGGGCCAGTTATATACTGTTATAATGTTATAATGTTATAATGTTATAATGTGGCACCAAGGTACAGGGGCCAGTTATATACTGTTATAATGTTATAATGTTATAATGTGACACCAAGGTACAGGGGCCACTTATATACTGTTATAATGTGACACCAAGGTACAGGGGCCACTTATATACTGTTATAATGTTATAATGTTATAATGTGACACCAAGGTACAGGGGCCAGTTATATACTGTTATAATGTTATAATGTGACACCAAGGTACAGGGGCCAGTTATATACTGTTATAATGTTATAATGTTATAATGTGACACCAAGGTACAGGGGCCAGTTATATACTGTTATAATGTTATAATGTGACACCAAGGTACAGGGGCCACTTATATACTGTTATAATGTTATAATGTTATAATGTGACACCAAGGTACAGGGGCCACTTATATACTGTTATAATGTTATAATGTTATAATGTGACACCAAGGTACAGGGGCCACTTATATACTGTTATAATGTTATACTGTTATAATGTTATAATGTTATAATGTGACACCAAGGTACAGGGGCCACTTATATACTGTTATAATGTTATAATGTTATAATGTTATAATGTGACACCAAGGTACAGGGGCCACTTATATACTGTTATAATGTTATAATGTTATAATGTGACACCAAGGTACAGGGGCCACTTATATACTGTTATAATGTTATAATGTTATAATGTGGACACCAAGGTACAGGGGCCACTTATATACTGTTATACTGTTATAATGTTATACTGTTATAATGTTATAATGTTATAATGTTATAATGTGACACCAAGGTACAGGGGCCACTTATATACTGTTATAATGTTATAATGTTATAATGTTATAATGTGACACCAAGGTACAGGGGCCACTTATATACTGTTATAATGTTATAATGTTATAATGTGACACCAAGGTACAGGGGCCACTTATATACTGTTATAATGTTATAATGTTATAATGTGACACCAAGGTACAGGGGCCACTTATATACTGTTATAATGTTATAATGTTATAATGTGACACCAAGGTACAGGGGCCACTTATATACTGTTATAATGTTATAATGTTATAATGTGACACCAAGGTACAGGGGCCACTTATATACTGTTATAATGTTATAATGTTATAATGTGACACCAAGGTACAGGGGCCACTTATATACTGTTATAATGTTATACTGTTATAATGTTATAATGTGACACCAAGGTACATGGGCCACTTATATACTGTTATAATGTTATAATGTGACACCAAGGTACAGGGGCCACTTATATACTGTTATAATGTTATAATGTTATAATGTGACACCAAGGTACAGGGGCCAGTTATATACTGTTATAATGTTATAATGTTATAATGTGACACCAAGGTACAGGGGCCACTTATATACTGTTATAATGTTATAATGTTATAATGTTATAATGTTATAATGTGACACCAAGGTACAGGGGCCAGTTATATACTGTTATAATGTTATAATGTTATAATGTGACACCAAGGTACAGGGGCCACTTATATACTGTTATATGTTATAATGTTATAATGTGGCACCAAGGTACAGGGGCCACTTATATACTGTTATAATGTTATAATGTTATAATGTGACACCAAGGTACAGGGGCCACTTATATACTGTTATATGTTATAATGTTATAATGTGACACCAAGGTACAGGGGCCACTTATATACTGTTATAATGTTATAATGTTATAATGTGACACCAAGGTACAGGGGCCACTTATATACTGTTATAATGTTATAATGTTATAATGTGACACCAAGGTACAGGGGCCACTTATATACTGTTATAATGTTATAATGTTATAATGTGACACCAAGGTACAGGGCCACATATATACTGTTATAATGTTATAATGTTATAATGTGACACCAAGGTACAGGGGCCACTTATATACTGTTATAATGTTATAATGTTATAATGTGACACCAAGGTACAGGGGCCACTTATATACTGTTATAATGTTATAATGTGACACCAAGGTACAGGGGCCACTTATATACTGTTATAATGTTATAATGTGACACCAAGGTACAGGGGCCAGTTATACCCATAAAGCAGAGTAACAACAGATTGACTCCATAGGAGTCAAATCAATCATCAAAACATCTGAGCCAGAGAATTGAGGCTCTAGTCTTGACCCAACTACCTGCTCTTTCTGCTGGGCAGGAAAACTAAAGCACAATGGTGTGATTAGAATTTAGTAGTAATTAACATTCTAATTGTGTGATTAAAAATGTGAGAAGTTAACATTCTAATAATTTAAAACACAATGGCCACTGTAAACAGATTATAATTTTAAATCGAACGTTAAACGGGTTATAATGTTATTTTACACAGATGTAAATTTACGGTAGCGTGGCCGAGCGGTCTAAGGCGCTGGATTAAGGCTCCAGTCTCTTCGGAGGCGCGGGTTCGAATCCCGCCGCTGCCAAGTGTAACTTTTGCTTTTCATATGAAACGGTAAAGTAAAAAAAAATATCAACCAAGCAGAGCGTTTGATTCCCATCTAGCCAGAACAATTTGGAGTGCAAATAATGCGTTGCATTTCCTTTTTTTTTTTTTTTTTTATATTTATTGGTCTTTTTCCCCCTCCATTTTCCTCCGATTTTCTCCCATCCCAATGTTAGTCGTATGCCAATTCCCAGTCCCTTCCTGGTCGCTGCGCACTTACCCCCCACAGTCAGATCATCTGGGAGAGTGGAGGCTACCACGTGCTTCCTCCGACACACGTCCAGCCAATCACCGCTTCTTTTCACCTGGCAGCGCGGATTCTCATTGAGAGGGCGTAGCGTGTGGGAGGACCACACTATCCCCCTCACGTCCAATCCGCGCTTAGCAGGCGCCCCGACCGAACTGTAGGAGTCGCTGTTTACAACGACCCGGACCCACCCCGCCAGCTTCTCCCACCCTCTGATACAGCCAATTGTATCAGTGCAGACGGCCAGCCAAGCTGGTGACAACCCCGGAGCTGTGAGCTGGATTCGAACAGGCGAACCAAGCTCACAGCTCCGGGGCTGGTGACGAACGCAATCTCCGCTCGACCACCTAACCGCCTTCGTTGCATTTCCTTTCTAATGAAATGCATTTTGTATATAACTAATTTAGCAACCATTGAATATTTTTACTCGTATTAATAGTAATAATACTATTACCACTATTATTACTATGCTCTACGGAGTATTCCATTATTATTACTATTTATATGATATTTTATACTGTTATAATGTTATAATGTGGCACCAAGGTACAGGGGCCACTTATATACTGTTATAATGTTATACTGTTATAATGTTATAATGTGGACACCAAGGTACATGGGCCAGTTATATACTGTTATAATGTTATAATGTTATACTGTTATAATGTTATAATGTGGACACCAAGGTACAGGGGCCACTTATATACTGTTATAATGTTATAATGTGGACACCAAGGTACAGGGGCCACTTATATACTGTTATACTGTTATAATGTTATAATGTGGACACCAAGGTACAGGGCCACATATATACTGTTATAATGTTATAATGTGACACCAAGGTACAGGGGCCACTTATATACTGTTATAATGTTATAATTAGGGCTGTCAGTTTATCGCGTTAATTAGATTAATTAATTACACAGCAAATTATCGCGTTATGAAAATTAACTAAAAATTAATTACATTTTTTATTTTTTTTATATATTTTTTTTATCTCATTCATTCCATAAGAATGTAGAATACACATTTACAGACTTTTTTTATATGGTCCATTTGCATGTTCTTGGTATCTGATTCTAGGGACAGATGGATCTCAGGGAATGTATTCCCAGTGTCAGAAATACTGTGTCTGTTACTAGGCTTGAGTAAATTGTAATGAACCAAATGAGAATATCAATTACATTTTTTTTTTATCTTTGACTGTGAATAACACCATGCTCAAATTGACCAGACCTGAAAAATCTAAGCAAATTAATAGATGGAAGATGATTAAACAGAAGGTTTTGTTGATAGAGTACTGAATTCTGCCATCCGGACACATGAAATTTGAAATATGGTTATAGAATATAGAATATCAGGCATAAAATGGTTATGCGATTAAAATGTGATTAATTAGATTAATTAATTACAAATCCTGTAATTAATTAGGTTAATTTTTTTAATCGCCTGACAGCACTAGTTATAATGTTATAATGTGACACCAAGGTACAGGGGCCACTTATATACTGTTATAATGTGGACACCAAGGTACAGGGGCCACTTATATACTGTTATAATGTTATAATGTGACACCAAGGTACAGGGGCCACTTATATACTGTTATAATGTGACACCAAGGTACAGGGGCCACTTATATACTGTTATAATGTTATAATGTTATAATGTGACACCAAGGTACAGGGGCCACTTATATACTGTTATAATGTTATAATGTGACACCAAGGTACAGGGGCCAGTTATACCCAGTTTTCCTGGAGTTAGCCGCCGAGGAATCCACCGATCCACCTAGTGCTAAGTACACCCTAGTCCTATCTTACACTCCACGCTGAAAAATCTCCCTTTCCCTCCCACTCTGCTATTTCTCTACTTCCTCCCTGCCACTCTTGACACCACAATGTGTCTCATATCCACAATCTGCTCCCCCAGAACAGATTCAACCCACCCACGGCAGTTTGCTAGCAACCCGGCTAATCTATCCTACCCTCCTACAGCCACTAATACACCTGTCACAGTACAGGGAGGCCTATGGAATTGTCAATCAGCAGTCAAGAAAGCTGACTTCATTACTGCCTACGCCCATAGTCAAAATCTGCAGCTCCTGGCTCTAACTGAGACCTGGATAACCCCCAATAACTCATCAACACCTGCAGCATTATCTACAAACTATAACTTCACTCACACACCTCGACCTTCCAGGCGGGGTGGAGGCACTGGCCTCATGACATCTCCTTCATGGACTACAAACGTAACACCCCTCCCAGCACTGTCACTCTCCTCTTTTGAATATCATGCAGTATCTGTCTCTAATCCTTTCAATCTCACCATTGTTACACTCTACCGCCCTCCAGGTCCGCTCGATCACTTCACAGATGAGCTGGACATGCTTCTAAGCTCCTTACCGGAAGATGGTACCCCTCTCCTTCTATTGGGCGACTTCAACCTGCCTGACTCATCTCAGTCAGTCATAGTAGTCTCCCTCCTACAATCATTTGACCTGACTCCCACTGCCATGCCTCCCACCCACAAAGCAGGCAACTCCTTGGATCTCATATTTTCCCATAACTCCAGTATCATTAACACCACGGTAACTCCCCTACATGTATCTGACCATTCCTTCATATCCTTCTCACTAACTCTCATGCTTAACCGAAAGGTCTTCACCCCAACTCAAACCGTCTCACTCAGACGCAACCTGCCCTCCCTATCCCCCTCCACCCTCTCCTCTGACATACTATCCACTCTACCTTTGAGTGACACCTTCTCTGCTCTCTCCACAGAGATGGCAACCTCCACCCTCCTCTCAGCCCTTGCAACCTCCTTCGACAAGCTCTGTCCCCTCGTTGAGAAACCTGCCCGCCGTTCCCCACCCAGTCCATGGCTGACAGATCCAGTGAGAGAACAAAGACAGGTCCTGAGAGCAGCTGAAAGGAAGTATAGAAAGTCACGCCTCACTGCTGACATCGACACATATCACAACCTCTTGTTAACATTCTCCAAAACCATTACTAATGCCAAAGCTTCTTTCTTTCACCATAGGATCGAGGCCTCTGCCAAGAATCTTCGCAAACTGCATGCTACCATGTCCTCCCTCCTCACTCCCCCCCCACCCCCCCCTCCCTCATCTTTCTCTGCCGAAGACTTTGCGATCTTCTTTGAGGAAAAAGTGGAGAACATCCGCAGCTCCTTCTCCCAACCCCCACCCATTCCAAATGCTGAATCGAGAACCTCATCCTTCACTCTGTCATCTTTCTCTCCCATTACAGAAGCCGAGACCCTGACACTGGTAACGTCGAACCGTCCGACTACATGCCAGCTGGACCGGCTACCTTCCCCACTCCTCCAGACCATAGCACCAGACATCCTCCCATTCCTAACTGCAACCATCAACTCCTCACTCAACTCGGGGGTGGTCCCCACCTCCCTAAAACAAGCCAGAGTCACGCCCCTCATAAAAAAACCATCCCTGAACCCTACCGTCATAGGCAACTACCGTCCTGTCTCTCTTCTCTCCTTCCTTTCTAAAACACTTGAACGTGCTGTATCCAACCAACTTACTGCTTATCTCTTACAGAATGACCTCCTAGACCCTAATCAGTCAGGCTTCAGGACTGGTCACTCCACAGAGACAGCCCTCATTGCGGTCACAGAGGCACTTCACTTAGCAAAAGCGAAAGGCCTCTCCTCTGTCCTGATTCTCCTAGATCTATCTGCAGCCTTCGACACAGTCAACCACCAGATCCTCCTCGCGGCCCTCGCAGGAATGGGAGTGGCTGGCTCTGCGCTGACATGGTTGTCATCATACCTCAATGACCGCTCCTACCAAGTGTCATGGAGAGGGACCCTGTCGGCCACCCGCCCCCTGCGGACGGGTGTCCCCCAGGGCTCGGTTTTAGGACCCCTTCTCTTCTCCCTCTACACTAAATCACTGGGTAACATTATCACGTCTCATGGCTTCTCCTACCACTGTTATGCCGACGATACTCAACTCTTCCTCTCCTTCCCTCCCTCAGATATCCACGTCTCTGAGCGGATCTCGGCCTGTCTGTCCGACATCTCCGCCTGGATGACGACCAACCACCTCAAACTGAACCTAAGCAAAACAGAATTGCTCCACCTGCCGGCCAAATCCTCCCCCCTGACCGACCTTTCCATCACAGTCGAGAATGCAGCTGTGACCGCGTCCCCGACCGCCAAGAACCTTGGTGTTGTCCTCGACGACCAGTTGAACTTCTCTGCTCACATCGCAGCGACAACCAGAACCTGCCGATTCCTCCTGAGCAACGTCAGAAGGATCCGCCCCTTCCTGACAAAAGAAGCCACCCAACTCCTCGTCCAATCAACAGTCATCTCCCGCCTCGACTACTGCAACGCACTACTCGCTGGCCTCCCGGCCACTGCCACTAAGCCTCTTCAACTCATTCAGAACGCAGCGGCCCGCCTGATCTCAAACCTACCGAAGTCGGCCCATGTCACCCCACTTCTTAGGGACCTGCACTGGCTCCCCATTGCTGCACGAATCCGCTTCAAGGCCCTCGACCTAGCATACCGTGCGGCAAAGGGAACTGCTCCCGCCTACCTCCGGTCAATGGTCTCTAACTACACACCCTCAAGACCCCTACGCTCTGCATCTTCTGGCCGCCTCAGACCTACTCCTATCCAAGCTCCGGGAGGGTCATCAAAGAGAAGTCGCCTATTCTCAGTCCTTGCCCCACAATGGTGGAATGAACTACCCACCCCAGTTAGGACAGCCGAAACACGTCCAATCTTTCGCCGTCGACTAAAGACGCACTTATTCAACCATTATCTGAATTAAAAAAAAAAAAAAAAAAAAACCCTAACCCTAACTAACCATACTGTCATGCACTTGTCCTAATAAACTAACCTACACTGTAGCACTCAACACTTTGATGAACATTGTTACTCAGCTGATAGAGTTGTGCCCTTCCTGATGGCTTGTCGTACAGAACTTGTAAGTCGCTTTGGATAAAAGCGTCAGCTAAATGACTAAATGTAAATGTAATGTGTACCCATAAAGCAGAGTAACAACAGATTGACTCCATAGGAGTCAAATCAATCATCAAAACATCTGAGCCAGAGAATTGAGGCTCTAGTCTTGACCCAACTACCTGCTCTTTCTGCTGGGCAGGAAAACTAAAGCACAATGGTGTGATTAGAATTTAGTAGTAATTAACATTCTAATTGTGTGATTAAAAATGTGAGAAGTTAACATTCTAATAATTTAAATCACAATGGCCACTGTAAACAGATTATAATTTTAAATCGAACGTTAAACGGGTTATAATGTTATTTTACACAGATGTAAATTTACGGTAGCGTGGCCGAGCGGTCTAAGGCGCTGGATTAAGGCTCCAGTCTCTTCGGAGGCGCGGGTTCGAATCCCGCCGCTGCCAAGTGTAACTTTTGCTTTTCATATGAAACGGTAAAGTAAAAAAAAATATTAACCAAGCAGAGCGTTTGATTCCCATCTAGCCAGAACAATTTGGAGTGCAAATAATGCGTTGCATTTCCTTTCTAATGAAATGCATTTTGTATATAACTAATTTAGCAACCATTGAATATTTTTACTCGTATTAATAGTAATAATACTATTACCACTATTATTACTATGCTCTACGGAGTATTCCATTATTATTACTATTTATATGATATTTTATACTGTTATAATGTTATAATGTGGCACCAAGGTACAGGGGCCACTTATATACTGTTATAATGTTATACTGTTATAATGTTATAATGTGACACCAAGGTACAGGGGCCAGTTATATACTGTTATAATGTTATAATGTTATACTGTTATAATGTTATAATGTGGACACCAAGGTACAGGGGCCACTTATATACTGTTATAATGTTATAATGTTATACTGTTATAATGTTATAATGTGACACCAAGGTACAGGAGCCACTTATATACTGTTATAATGTTATACTGTTATAATGTTATAATGTGGCACCAAGGTACAGGGGCCACTTATATACTGTTATAATGTTATAATGTGACACCAAGGTACAGGGGCCACTTATATACTGTTATAAAGTTATAATTAGGGCTGTCAGTTTATCGCGTTAATTAGATTAATTAATTACACAGCAAATTAACGCGTTATGAAAATTAACTCAAAATTAATTACAATTTTTTTTTTTGGTTTATATATTTTTTTTATCTCATTCATTCCATAAGAATGTAGAATACACATTTACAGACTTTTTTTTATATGGTCCATTTGCATGTTCTTGGTATCTGATTCTAGGGACAGATGGATCTCAGGGAATGTATTCCCAGTGTCAGAAATACTGTGTCTGTTACTAGGCTTGAGTAAATTGTAATGAACCAAATGAGAATATCAATTAAATTTTTTTTTTTTATCTTTGACTGTGAATAACACCATGCTCAAATTGACCAGACCTGAAAAATCTAAGCAAATTAATAGATGGAAGATGATTAAACAGAAGGTTTTGTTGATAGAGTACTGAATTCTGCCATCCGGACACATGAAATTTGAAATATGGTTATAGAATATAGAATATCAGGCATAAAATGGTTATGCGATTAAAATGCGATTAATTAGATTAATTAATTACAAATCCTGTAATTAATTAGGTTAATTTTTTTAATCGCCTGACAGCACTAGTTATAATGTTATAATGTGACACCAAGGTACAGGGGCCACTTATATACTGTTATAATGTGGACACCAAGGTACAGGGGCCACTTATATACTGTTATAATGTTATAATGTGACACCAAGGTACAGGGGCCACTTATATACTGTTATAATGTGACACCAAGGTACAGGGGCCACTTATATACTGTTATAATGTTATAATGTTATAATGTGGACACCAAGGTACAGGGGCCACTTATATACTGTTATAATGTTATAATGTGACACCAAGGTACAGGGGCCAGTTATACCCATAAAGCAGAGTAACAACAGATTGACTCCATAGGAGTCAAATCAATCATCAAAACATCTGAGCCAGAGAATTGAGGCTCTAGTCTTGACCCAACTACCTGCTCTTTCTGCTGGGCAGGAAAACTAAAGCACAATGGTGTGATTAGAATTTAGTAGTAATTAACATTCTAATTGTGTGATTAAAAATGTGAGAAGTTAACATTCTAATAATTTAAATCACAATGGCCACTGTAAACAGATTATAATTTTAAGTCGAACGTTAAACGGGTTATAATGTTATTTTACACAGATGTAAATTTACGGTAGCGTGGCCGAGCGGTCTAAGGCGCTGGATTAAGGCTCCAGTCTCTTCGGAGGCGCGGGTTCGAATCCCGCCGCTGCCAAGTGTAACTTTTGCTTTTCATATGAAACGGTAAAGTAAAAAAAAATATTAACCAAGCAGAGCGTTTGATTCCCATCTAGCCAGAACAATTTGGAGTGCAAATAATGCGTTGCATTTCCTTTCTAATGAAATGCATTTTGTATATAACTAATTTAGCAACCATTGAATATTTTTACTCGTATTAATAGTAATAATACTATTACCACTATTATTACTATGCTCTACGGAGTATTCCATTATTATTACTATTTATATTATATTTTATACTGTTATAATGTTATAATGTGGCACCAAGGTACAGGGGCCACTTATATACTGTTATAATGTTATACTGTTATAATGTTATAATGTGGACACCAAGGTACAGGGGCCAGTTATATACTGTTATACTGTTATAATCTTATAATGTGGACACCATGGTACAGGGACCACTTATATACTGTTATAATGTTATAATGTTATAATGTGGACACCAAGGTACAGGGGCCAGTTATATACTGTTATAATGTTATACTGTTATAATCTTATAATGTGGACACCAAGGTACAGGGGCCACTTATATACTGTTATAATGTTATAATGTGGCACCAAGGTACAGGGCCACATATATACTGTTATAATGTTATAATGTGGCACCAAGGTACAGGGGCCACTTATATACTGTTATAATGTTATAATGTTATAATTAGGGCTGTCAGTTTATCGCGTTAATTAGATTAATTAATTACACAGCAAATTATCGCGTTATGAAAATTAACTCAAAATGTATTACAATTTTTTTTCTTTTCTTTTTAATAATTTTTTTTTATCTCATTCATTCCATAAGAACGTAGAATACACATTTACAGACTTTTTTTATATGGTCCATTTGCATGTTCTTGGTATCTGATTCTAGGGACAGATGGATCTCAGGGAATGTATTCCCAGTGTCAGAAATACTGTGTCTGTTACTAGGCTTGAGTAAATTGTAATGAACCAAATGAGAATATCAATTAAAATTTTTTTTTTTATCTATGACTGTGAATAACACCATGCTCAAATTGACCAGACCTGAAAAATCTAAGCAAATTAATAGATGGAAGATGATTAAACAGAAGGTTTTGTTGATAGAGTACTGAATTCTGCCATCCGGACACATGAAATTTGAAATATGGTTATAGAATATAGAATATCAGGCATAAAATGGTTATGCGATTAAAATGCGATTAATTAGATTAATTAATTACAAATCCTGTAATTAATTAGGTTAATTTTTTTAATCGCCTGACAGCACTAGTTATAATGTTATAATGTGACACCAAGGTACAGGGGCCACTTATATACTGTTATAATGTGGACACCAAGGTACAGGGGCCACTTATATACTGTTATAATGTTATAATGTGACACCAAGGTACAGGGGCCAGTTATATACTGTTATAATGTTATAATGTGACACCAAGGTACAGGGGCCACTTATATACTGTTATACTGTTATAATGTTATAATGTGACACCAAGGTACAGGGGCCACTTATATACTGTTATAATGTGACACCAAGGTACAGGGGCCACTTATATACTGTTATACTGTTATAATGTTATAATGTGACACCAAGGTACAGGGGCCAGTTATACCCATAAAGCAGAGTAACAACAGATTGACTCCATAGGAGTCAAATCAATCATCAAAACATCTGAGCCAGAGAATTGAGGCTCTAGTCTTGACCCAACTACCTGCTCTTTCTGCTGGGCAGGAAAACTAAAGCACAATGGTGTGATTAGAATTTAGTAGTAATTAACATTCTAATTGTGTGATTAAAAATGTGAGAAGTTAACATTCTAATAATTTAAATCACAATGGCCACTGTAAACAGATTATAATTTTAAGTCGAAAACGGGTTATAATGTTATTTTACACAGATGTAAATTTACGGTAGCGTGGCCGAGCGGTCTAAGGCGCTGGATTAAGGCTCCAGTCTCTTCGGAGGCGCGGGTTCGAATCCCGCCGCTGCCAAGTGTAACTTTTGCTTTTCATATGAAACGGTAAAGTAAAAAAAAATATCAACCAAGCAGAGCGTTTGATTCCCATCTAGCCAGAATAATTTGGAGTGCAAATAATGCGTTGCATTTCCTTTCTAATGAAATGCATTTTGTATATAACTAATTTAGCAACCATTGAATATTTTTACTCGTATTAATAGTAATAATACTATTACCACTATTATTACTATGCTCTACGGAGTATTCCATTATTATTACTATTTATATGATATTTTATACTGTTATAATGTTATAATGTGGCACCAAGGTACAGGGGCCACTTATATACTGTTATAATGTTATACTGTTATAATGTTATAATGTTATAATGTGGACACCAAGGTACAGGGGCCAGTTATATACTGTTATAATGTTATAATGTTATAATGTGACACCAAGGTACAGGGGCCACTTATATACTGTTATAATGTTATAATGTTATAATGTGACACCAAGGTACAGGGGCCACTTATATACTGTTATAATGTTATAATGTTATAATGTTATAATGTGGACACCAAGGTACAGGGGCCACTTATATACTGTTATAATGTTATAATGTTATACTGTTATAATGTGGACACCAAGGTACAGGGGCCACTTATATACTGTTATAATGTGAAACCAAGGTACAGGGGCCACTTATATACTGTTATAATGTTATAATGTGACACCAAGGTACAGGGGCCACTTATATACTGTTATAATGTTATAATGTTATAATGTGACACCAAGGTACAGGGGCCAGTTATATACTGTTATAATGTTATACTGTTATAATGTGACACCAAGGTACAGGGGCCACTTATATACTGTTATAATGTTATAATGTGACACCAAGGTACAGGGGCCAGTTATATACTGTTATAATGTTATAATGTTATAATGTGACACCAAGGTACAGGGGCCACTTATATACTGTTATACTGTTATAATGTTATAATGTGACACCAAGGTACAGGGGCCACTTATATACTGTTATAATGTTATAATGTGACACCAAGGTACAGGGGCCACTTATATACTGTTATAATGTGACACCAAGGTACAGGGGCCACTTATATACTGTTATACTGTTATAATGTTATAATGTGACACCAAGGTACAGGGGCCAGTTATATACTGTTATAATGTTATAATGTTATAATGTGACACCAAGGTACAGGGGCCAGTTATATACTGTTATAATGTTATAATGTTATAATGTGGACACCAAGGTACAGGGGCCACTTATATACTGTTATAATGTTATAATGTGACACCAAGGTACAGGGGCCACTTATACCCATAAAGCAGAGTAACAACAGATTGACTCCATAGGAGTCAAATCAATCATCAAAACATCTGAGCCAGAGAATTGAGGCTCTAGTCTTGACCCAACTACCTGCTCTTTCTGCTGGGCAGGAAAACTAAAGCACAATGGTGTGATTAGAATTTAGTAGTAATTAACATTCTAATTGTGTGATAAAAAATGTGAGAAGTTAACATTCTAATAATTTAAATCACAATGGCCACTGTAAACAGATTATAATTTTAAGTCGAACGTTAAACGGGTTATAATGTTATTTTACACAGATGTAAATTTACGGTAGCGTGGCCGAGCGGTCTAAGGCGCTGGATTAAGGCTCCAGTCTCTTCGGAGGCGCGGGTTCGAATCCCGCCGCTGCCAAGTGTAACTTTTGCTTTTCATATGAAACGGTAAAGTAAAAAAAAATATTAACCAAGCAGAGCGTTTGATTCCCATCTAGCCAAAACAATTTGGAGTGCAAATAATGCGTTGCATTTCCTTTCTAATGAAATGCATTTTGTATATAACTAATTTAGCAACCATTGAATATTTTTACTCGTATTAATAGTAATAATACTATTACCACTATTATTACTATGCTCTACGGAGTATTCCATTATTATTACTATTTATATTATATTTTATACTGTTATAATGTTATAATGTGGCACCAAGGTACAGGGGCCACTTATATACTGTTATAATGTTATACTGTTATAATGTTATAATGTGGACACCAAGGTACAGGGGCCAGTTATATACTGTTATAATGTTATAATCTTATAATGTGGCACCAAGGTACAGGGGCCACTTATATACTGTTATAATGTTATAATGTTATAATTAGGGCTGTCAGTTTATCGCGTTAATTAGATTAATTAATTACACAGCAAATTATCGCGTTATGAAAATTAACTCAAAATTAATTACAATTTTTTTTCTTTTTTCTTTTTAATATTTTTTTTTTATCTCATTCATTCCATAAGAACGTAGAATACACATTTACAGACTTTTTTTTATATGGTCCATTTGCATGTTCTTGGTATCTGATTCTAGGGACATAGATGGATCTCAGGGAATGTATTCCCAGTGTCAGAAATACTGTGTCTGTTACTAGGCTTGAGTAAATTGTAATGAACCAAATGAGAATATCAATTACATTTTTTTTTATCTTTGACTGTGAATAACACCATGCTCAAATTGACCAGACCTGAAAAATCTAAGCAAATTAATAGATGGAAGATGATTAAACAGAAGGTTTTGTTGATAGAGTACTGAATTCTGCCATCCGGACACATGAAATTTGAAATATGGTTATAGAATATAGAATATCAGGCATAAAATGATTATGCGATTAAAATGCGATTAATTCGATTAATTAATTACAAATCCTGTAATTAATTAGATTAATTTTTTTAATCGCCTGATAGCACTAGTTATAATGTTATAATGTGACACCAAGGTACAGGGGCCACTTATATACTGTTATAATGTGGACACCAAGGTACAGGGGCCACTTATATACTGTTATAATGTTATAATGTGACACCAAGGTACAGGGGCCAGTTATATACTGTTATAATGTTATAATGTGACACCAAGGTACAGGGGCCACTTATATACTGTTATACTGTTATAATGTTATAATGTGACACCAAGGTACAGGGGCCACTTATATACTGTTATAATGTGACACCAAGGTACAGGGGCCACTTATATACTGTTATACTGTTATAATGTTATAATGTGACACCAAGGTACAGGGGCCAGTTATACCCATAAAGCAGAGTAACAACAGATTGACTCCATAGGAGTCAAATCAATCATCAAAACATCTGAGCCAGAGAATTGAGGCTCTAGTCTTGACCCAACTACCTGCTCTTTCTGCTGGGCAGGAAAACTAAAGCACAATGGTGTGATTAGAATTTAGTAGTAATTAACATTCTAATTGTGTGATAAAAAATGTGAGAAGTTAACATTCTAATAATTTAAATCACAATGGCCACTGTAAACAGATTATAATTTTAAGTCGAAAACGGGTTATAATGTTATTTTACACAGATGTAAATTTACGGTAGCGTGGCCGAGTGGTCTAAGGCGCTGGATTAAGGCTCCAGTCTCTTCGGAGGCGCGGGTTCGAATCCCGCCGCTGCCAAGTGTAACTTTTGCTTTTCATATGAAACGGTAAAGTAAAAAAAAATATCAACCAAGCAGAGCGTTTGATTCCCATCTAGCCAGAATAATTTGGAGTGCAAATAATGCGTTGCATTTCCTTTCTAATGAAATGCATTTTGTATATAACTAATTTAGCAACCATTGAATATTTTTACTCGTATTAATAGTAATAATACTATTACCACTATTATTACTATGCTCTACGGAGTATTCCATTATTATTACTATTTATATGATATTTTATACTGTTATAATGTTATAATGTGGCACCAAGGTACAGGGGCCACTTATATACTGTTATAATGTTATACTGTTATAATGTTATAATGTGGACACCAAGGTACAGGGGCCAGTTATATACTGTTATAATGTTATAATGTTATAATGTGACACCAAGGTACAGGGGCCACTTATATACTGTTATAATGTTATAATGTGACACCAAGGTACAGGGGCCACTTATATACTGTTATAATGTTATAATGTTATAATGTTATAATGTGGACACCAAGGTACAGGGGCCACTTATATACTGTTATAATGTTATAATGTTATACTGTTATAATGTGGACACCAAGGTACAGGGGCCACTTATATACTGTTATAATGTGAAACCAAGGTACAGGGGCCACTTATATACTGTTATAATGTTATAATGTGACACCAAGGTACAGGGGCCACTTATATACTGTTATAATGTTATAATGTTATAATGTGACACCAAGGTACAGGGGCCAGTTATATACTGTTATAATGTTATACTGTTATAATGTGACACCAAGGTACAGGGGCCACTTATATACTGTTATAATGTTATAATGTGACACCAAGGTACAGGGGCCAGTTATATACTGTTATAATGTTATAATGTTATAATGTGACACCAAGGTACAGGGGCCACTTATATACTGTTATACTGTTATAATGTTATAATGTGACACCAAGGTACAGGGGCCACTTATATACTGTTATAATGTTATAATGTGACACCAAGGTACAGGGGCCACTTATATACTGTTATAATGTGACACCAAGGTACAGGGGCCACTTATATACTGTTATACTGTTATAATGTTATAATGTGACACCAAGGTACAGGGGCCAGTTATATACTGTTATAATGTTATAATGTTATAATGTGACACCAAGGTACAGGGGCCAGTTATATACTGTTATAATGTTATAATGTTATAATGTGGACACCAAGGTACAGGGGCCACTTATATACTGTTATAATGTTATAATGTGACACCAAGGTACAGGGGCCACTTATACCCATAAAGCAGAGTAACAACAGATTGACTCCATAGGAGTCAAATCAATCATCAAAACATCTGAGCCAGAGAATTGAGGCTCTAGTCTTGACCCAACTACCTGCTCTTTCTGCTGGGCAGGAAAACTAAAGCACAATGGTGTGATTAGAATTTAGTAGTAATTAACATTCTAATTGTGTGATTAAAAATGTGAGAAGTTAACATTCTAATAATTTAAATCACAATGGCCACTGTAAACAGATTATAATTTTAAATCGAACGGTAAACAGGTTATAATGTTATTTTACACAGATGTAAATTTACGGTAGCGTGGCCGAGCGGTCTAAGGCGCTGGATTAAGGCTCCAGTCTCTTCGGAGGCGCGGGTTCGAATCCCGCCGCTGCCAATTGTATCTTTTGCTTTTCATATGAAACGGTAAAGTTAAAAAAAAATATTAACCAAGCAGAGCATTTGATTCCCATCTAGCCAGAACGATTTGGAGTGCAGATAATGCGTTGCATTTCCTTTCTAATGAAATGCATTTTGTATATAACTAATTTAGCAACCATTGAATATTTTTACTCGTATTAATAGTAATAATACTATTACCACTATTATTACTATGCTCTACGGAGTATTCCATTATTATTACTATTTATATGATATTTTATACTGTTATAATGTTATAATGTGGCACCAAGGTACAGGGGCCACTTATATAATGTTATAATGTTATATAATGTTATAATGTTATAATGTTATAATGTGACACCAAGGTACAGGGGCCACTTATATACTGTTATAATGTTATAATGTTATAATGTTATAATGTGACACCAAGGTACAGGGCCACTTATATACTGTTATAATGTTATAATGTTATAATGTGACACCAAGGTACAGGGCCACTTATATACTGTTATAATGTTATAATGTTATAATGTGGACACCAAGGTACAGGGGCCACTTATATACTGTTATAATGTTATAATGTGGCACCAAGGTACAGGGGCCACTTATATACTGTTATAATGTTATAATGTTATAATGTGACACCAAGGTACAGGGCCACTTATATACTGTTATAATGTTATAATGTTATAATGTGACACCAAGGTACAGGGCCACTTATATACTGTTATAATGTTATAATGTGGCACCAAGGTACAGGGGCCACTTATATACTGTTATAATGTTATAATGTTATAATGTTATAATGTGGACACCAAGGTACAGGGGCCAGTTATATACTGTTATAATGTTATAATGTGGCACCAAGGTACAGGGGCCACTTATATACTGTTATAATGTTATAATGTTATAATGTTATAATGTGACACCAAGGTACAGGGGCCAGTTATATACTGTTATAATGTTATACTGTTATAATGTGACACCAAGGTACAGGGGCCAGTTATATACTGTTATAATGTTATAATGTGGCACCAAGGTACAGGGGCCACTTATATACTGTTATAATGTTATAATGTTATAATGTGGACACACCAAGGTACAGGGGCCACTTATATACTGTTATAATGTTATAATGTTATAATGTGACACCAAGGTACAGGGGCCACTTATATACTGTTATAATGTTATAATGTTATAATGTTATAATGTGACACCAAGGTACAGGGGCCACTTATATACTGTTATAATGTTATAATGTTATAATGTGACACCAAGGTACAGGGCCACTTATATACTGTTATAATGTTATAATGTTATAATGTGACACCAAGGTACAGGGGCCACTTATATACTGTTATAATGTTATAATGTGGACACCAAGGTACAGGGCCACTTATATACTGTTATAATGTTATAATGTTATAATGTGACACCAAGGTACAGGGGCCACTTATATACTGTTATAATGTTATAATGTTATAATGTTATAATGTGGCACCAAGGTACAGGGGCCACTTATATACTGTTATAATGTTATAATGTTATAATGTGACACCAAGGTACAGGGGCCAGTTATATACTGTTATAATGTTATAATGTTATAATGTGACACCAAGGTACAGGGGCCAGTTATATACTGTTATAATGTTATAATGTTCTAATGTTATAATGTTATAATGTGGCACCAAGGTACAGGGGCCAGTTATATACTGTTATAATGTTATACTGTTATAATGTTATAATGTTATTGTAACTGAGGGGTACAATTCCCTGACTGTATGGTTAGATATGATACTTACTACCACTACCTCTTGTACTTTAGACTCTGGCCACCCAGTACTAGGTATGAATATGTTGAACACTCCCACCTGATAAACGGATCCAACACAAATGTACCAAATCGAAAGTTTGAGTTTTAATACATAGCAAAAGGTATGTACAACGATCACTTAATTACATTTATGATTTGAAATAGTATGCACTTTTATGGCAAATGAGTATTCGTAGGTAGATCAATATCGAATGTCCAATCTCTGATTGCGCAGGAAGCAAATATACAACCTGGAATATTTAGGGAACAATAGCGATGATACTTGAATGATTATATAGCTGGATACACTAGGGGAAGGTTCCGACTGCTTGTAGGACAGCTGGAGGGGGGGGGGGTTAGAGAGTCACCGGCTGGATCCCGTCTGGCCGAGGGTATCTTGGGAGAGTCCACAGTTGTGCGACACGGTGCCCAACGATCCTCGATCCACAGATGAATGCAGTTAGACCCTCTGTGGCCGGCGTCCTCCGGTCCACGACGGAGAGACGTGAGGCGACCTCACTGTGCAGAGCGCCGTCTCACCTGTCGTCCTCTCCGGGGGGGGTATTTCCAACACACCGCAGTGTTGGCCTTTATCCATAGAATAATCAAAGTACTCAAAGCATAATCCAAGCCGGGGAAGGCTAGCCGTCGTCGGTAGAATAATCCAATATACAGGTCCACTCGCTCTTTGGCCTGGAGCTCCTCGGGTGCAGCTTCACGTGGGGTCAACCACCCTGGATAAGCGTCCAGCTGATGCCCGAAACGATGGGGGTGCTGATTACTATAGAACTCTTACCGCACGAGGCACTATATATGAATAGACTATTATTAGCTTAATAGAATACGTCCAACTCGACGATATAGTGCCAAATATGACTATTCAAATATTAATATACACAATGTCTCAATGCCGATACTGGGCCGAATTGGCCTTACTGCCCACACGTGGTTCGCGGGGAGGCTTTTGCGTCTGTCACTCTGTTGGAGGGTAAGGAACTGGACTAAAAGGAAGTTCTACTTTAATAGCGCAGTATATATACGCACTATGAATAAATAGTACCATTAGTGGTGCGGTAGACATATTCCTACGCGGAACTAGGACTTGTCCATACATGTTGAGCGGTACGATTGAACCTGGTCTGAGGGGTATGGCGACCTGGCACCAAGGTCTCGTCCAATGGTAGAATGGAGACTATTATGGGATGTTCAGTAGACTAGAAGGGATATTCAATGCATATTGTACAAGGAATATACAAGGGATATCAGGGGATATACAAATACAATTAAATACATATATATAAATAAATATATATATTCGGTTTAATCTGATCCTTCAGAACAGCCGCCCCCTAATTGGTCCCAACCTAATTAGTTAAGCAGAGACAGATTAACCGCACTGTCTACCACTCAAGGGTTCGCTGTAAGGGTCAGTCAACTCACAAAGTCATAGGGTCATGGTCATCATCGATTGTGTCTGGGAGTCGGGGCAGTTCTATGAGCCTCGCCACAGGACGGGTGTAAGTGCGCCCTTGGACGAGTACTTCAGCTGCTCGGACCTTGCCATCGGCACCGGTGATCACTTTGCTTACGCGGCCAGCCGGCCACATAGCTCTGGGTAGTGACTGGTCAATAATCATGACGACTGTTCCTTCCGTCAAATTGTCTCTCTCTTTTACCCACTTCTGGCGGGTCTGTAGAGACGGTAGGTAGTGCAGTAGGAAACTGCTCCAAAACTTGTCGGCTAATACTTGGCTGTACCTCCACATTCGTCGGCCGTTCGCTTCTTCAGGCCGGTACATTGTCTGGGGTAACGCGGGATCTAGCCGCCCCATCAGGAGGGTGTTGGGGGTGACTGGGTCGACATCTGCTACATCACTGGAGACGTAACCGAGGGGCTTTGAGTTCAATACTCCCTCAATCTCCGTGAGGACTGTCATTAGGACTTCTTCCGCCACATTCTGGGCCCCAAGTACTGCGTACAGGGCTGTCTTTATAGAACGTACTTCTCGTTCCCAAGTTCCACCGAAGTGGGGTGCGTTTGGGGGGTTGAATTGGAAGTCAATCTGGGCTGGAGCGAGGTGGGTCTTAAGTTCTGGGCCCATAGCTTGGAAGCTCTCCCTCAGCTCTCTTTCTCCGCCTTTGAAGTTTGTCCCGTGATCGGACAATAATGTAGACGGTTTTCCTTTCCGTGATGTGAATCTTCGGAAGGCCATAAGGAATGAGTCTGTGCTCATGGTCGGAAGGAGCTCGATATGTATCGCTCTGGTGGTCATGCATTTGAATACAATACCCCACCGCTTCTCGGTGCCTCTTCCTTTCTTTATGTGCAGCGGGCCAAAACAGTCCATGCCTGTTGAGTGGAATGGCTTGTCGCCGAGTCGGAGGCGACATGGAGGTAGGTCAGCCATCCGTGGTATGCTGGGCTGCGCGCGCCACTTTCGGCAGTCTAGACAGGTTCGCTGGAAGCGTCGCACCACCTCTCTTCCTTGAAGTATCCAGTAACGACGTCTGATCTCCGCGAAGACTCTCTGCTCCTGCGTGGTGTACATCCTCGTCGTATTTCTTTATAATCAGCTCTGTGACCTTGTGTCGGCTGTTCAATACGATCGGGTACTTAATGTCATCCGGTAAATTGGGGGCTCTCCGCAGGCGACCACCCACTCTGATGAGGGTATGTGTGTCACTCTCGGGGGCCAGATGAATCAATCTGCTGTCTGATGGGACAGGCTTTCCTCCCTGTAGACAGTCTAGTTCATCGGGGAACGAGTCTCTCTGGGCTCGTTGCAGTAGAAGCAGTTCTGCTTCCTCGTAGTCAGCTGCTGACATATCAGCGGGGGACTGAATCTCTGGGTGGTGCCGCAGGAATGTCCGTTGCTGCGCACTCTCTATGGTAATGCAATCGTCTATGTTGGGGTCTGCGGAGACAACGGTGCTCAATCCACAGAACATAGGTTTCTTATTCTCAGCCTCCTCGTCACTTGCTTCCCTCGGGGTGGGCGTGGGCCAATCTCCTTCCGGGAGCTTGAGGAATGCTGGTCCGTCACTGTAGATGTTACGACGGGTTAAGTCATCTAGGGACATTCCCCGGGTGATGACGTCAGCTGGGTTGTGTTTTGTATCAACATAGCGCCAGTTTGCTTCTCCGGTTAACTCTCCGGTTAACTCTTGAATCTCAGTGACTCTGACTCCCACGAAGACTTTGTATTTGCATGAATCCGATTTGATCCAGGCGAGTACTGTCGTGGAATCTGACCACAGGATTGTTCTATGCACCGGAATGGTGAGCTCACGTTGGATGAGCGTGGCTAGATGCGCTCCTGCGAGGGCTGCGCAGAGCTCTAGACGTGGGATAGACTGTTGCTTGCGTGGGGCTATTCTCGAGCGGGCGAGGATGAATGCTGTGTAGATCTCTCCCCCCTCTTCTTGGGCCCGTAAGTAGGCTACTGATCCGTAGGCGACCTCGGAGGCGTCACTGAAGACGTGTATATCCATTTTACATGTCTCTGGCCTCACCGTGGGTGGGAAGTAGCTTCGGCGTATATTAACGCCTGGGAGTGAGTGGAGTTCCATCTCCCACTCTCTCCAGGTGGATGCAAGGTGTGCGGGAATGGGGTCGTCCCAGCCCTGGTCCTTGTCCCACAATGCTCGTACAATCATCTTTGCCCTGGTGGTGTACGGTAGTATACATCCTAACGGGTCATATTGTCGGGCGAGTGTTCTGTACACACTCCGTCTGGTGGTCGGTATTGCCGTCGACCTTCCCTGCTCCGTGGTCAGGGGTTTGTGTCTATAGTGGAGCGAATCTGTTTTGAAGCGCCACACTAGTCCTAGTGTCATCTCTTGGGCTTCTCCTGGGATTGTGGCCATCCAGGTCTCGCTGCTCGCTGCCTTGTCCTCGGAGGAGAGGCTGCGCAGTACGTGCGGATCGCTGCTGGCCCACTGCCTGAGATCAAAACCGCCTTTGATCAGAGAGGCGCGGAGTTTAAGTAGGAGAGCCTCGGCTTCTTCCTGGGTCGAAACGCTTTGTAGACAGTTATCTACGTAGAAGCTGTTCTTCACACTGTGTCGGACCTCTTCGTCCGCTGCTGGGTCCTCTGCGACATGTCTCTGTAGTGCAAATGTAGCACAGCATGGGCTGCATGTAGTTCCGAAAGGGAGGACTTCCCATTGGTAGATGGCTGGGTGCTCATCTCCTGGCCTCTCTCTCCATAGGAACCGCAACAGGGGCTTGTCCTCCTCTACTAATCTCACCTGCAGGAACATCCCTTTGATATCCCCGCTGATAGCCACCTTGTCCTGGCGGAAGCGGAGTAGTACGCCTAGTAGGGAGGGGCCGAGTGTAGGACCGGGCAATAGCTCTTTATTCAGATTTTGGGATCCGATCTGGTAGCTGCAGTTAAACACGATGCGGTCTTTGCCGTTGTGATGAACCTTGTGGTGGGGCACGTACCACGATTCAGTCGTCTGGTCGGCCTCTTTAATGTCAATCTTTGTGACGTGTCCCGCTGTGATGAGCTTCTCAATCTCAGCGCGGTATACACTTTCTTGGGCGGGGTCCTTGGCTAAGCGCCGCTCTGTGTTTAGTAGGTACCGCTCTGTGGCGTCTTTCTTTGCGTGAAAGGTAGGCATCCCTTCCCGCCGCAGGAGTGGCGTGGCGTATCTCAACACGCCGCTGACTGGGACTCTCTTTGTTCCCGTCTCGAGGAGGTTAATGGCGTAGATGTCGTCTTTAGAGCGAATGTCTTTCTTTTCGTTCTTAAAGGGCATTTGTTCTAAGGTCCATAGCCTCTCTACATGCTGCAGGAGTGCGGTGTCTCCCTCTGTGACTCGGGAGTGGAGACAGCTAGTGGCTGTGGTTCGGTTGAGAGATTTGGCGAGTGGGCCTTGGAGAGTCCATCCTAGGCGGGTCTCGACTGCTGCAGGACAGCCTCTGGGTCCGGTATGAACCCGGTCTATCGGGACAATGAGGTCTGCATGGTCGGAGCCTATCAACAGTGTCGGGGTAGCACCGTCTATGAGTGGGATCGGTAACTTGCGTAGATGTACATATTTCTCCATCAGCTTGGCTACGGGGTATGTGTACCGCGACAGTCCTATTTCTTGGCTGGTGAAAGCGTCTGTAATCCTGTACCGTCGCTCGGGCTGGCCGCTTGCTGCGATAGAGAATGAGACATTCTCGCCCTTTATCGTTTTCAAATCTCTTCTTATTGTCCGAATTGTCATTTGGTTTTCGCTCCCCCGCAGCCCTAGCTGGGCCGCAGCGGACGCGAGCAGAAGGGTCTTCTCTGACCCGTCATCAAGGACGGCGTAAGTGTCCATGACTTTATTCTGGTAGCTCAATGTCACACGGACTACCTTTAAGAGCACTCTGGCTCCGCTGCTGCTGGCGGGGTCGATGTACATGACGCTTGCTTTGCTGCTTGATGGTGCGGGTGGAGGCCGCCGTCTGTTACTGTCGTGGAGTATGTCCAGATGGGCTCCATCGCACCGACTGCACTTTTTCTTTAAGCGGCATTCGGCTGCCATGTGTGATCGCGCACAGCGAAAACAGCGTCTGTTGGACTTTATCCATTGACTCGCTTCCTCCGCATTCATCTTGGGGAATGAGTCACATTGTGACAGCCAGTGTTCTTTCTCACAGTAGGGGCACACTATCTTCCACTTCTCCTTTCTTGAGGGGGTACTGTGGCTCCTACTGCTTGGCACTGACTCCGATTGGTGCATGACAGTCACCGATCTTCTTCCATCATTTAGTCTCCTGGTTCCTTCTCTGGAGCCAGGGGTGCTCCGTCCGAATGTATCTAGCCGTAAGCTGCTGACTTCTCTCGCCAGGAAGTCGGCTAGATCGAGGAGGTTCGGTTCGGGGCCATTAGGGTCTCGGTGGTCTCTCTGCCGCCTAAAGCGCTCCTGTCGGGCGGGCGGTAGCTTCTCCAAGATCCTCTCTACATTTGAGTTGGCGTATAGTTCATGCCTACCCTTTTCCCTCTGCACTCCCAGCATCCCTACCAGGGACTGCACTCTGATGGACAGGTCGTCCAGTGCTCGATTGTCTGTTGCTGGGGGTAGGCGGTCGATGTGCCTGATCTCCTGGATCACGTAATCCCATATACGTCCATATCTCTGGTCCAACGCTACCAGCGCTGCGGTGTATGGGGTCGTGGAAGTGGCGTAGGCGAGCGCTATGTTGTGCGCGCGGGGTACCTTTAAATGCTTCAGTAGTATCGCGTATTTATGGCGTTCATCAATGACATCCACCAACATTGTCTCCAGACACATGCGGAGCTCCGTATACTGGGCCCGGTTCTCCTGGGTGAAGTCTGGTACCATAGGTGTGCCAATGTATGACGCGGATTGTTGATACATCGGCGAGCGTTGGGGGAGAGGCCTCCTAGGCGAGTCTCCTCCTGCTCCTTGGCGTGGGCTGGTACCGGCTGTGTACCATGGCCCGCTGGTCCAGGTGCTGTTCCTCGGTGCGGGTCGTGCGTCGTGCTCACCCGTGAATAGCGTCGGGGGTCTGTAGCGCAGCTCCGCGGGGGTATAGCCTGGGCTGTACTGGACCTCCTGGTCCGGTAGAGTACTGTGCTGTCGTCGGGCGTGGTTCTCCTCCTCTTCCTCTTCGTCTTCCGTTAGGTCATCCAGGGCTTGTAGTCTCTGATTTAGCCTCTCCGCAGTGTATGCTGCTCCTTCCCGGTGGCTGGGTCTCGCTTGGACCGGTTGGGGAAGGGGGTCTGCGGGGGGTATAGACCTCGTCTGTTGGTCAAGTTCAGGGTCGCTTACTCGGCTAGGGGATGCCGCCCTGGAGTGATGTCTAGACGAGTTCCTGGAGCCTCTGGTGGAGGGAGGGGGTGTTGTCCTTCTGATCAGCTGTTCTATTAGTTGCGCTTGTGCTCTGTCGCGCTCGGCTTCGCGCTTGGTGAGATCCGATTCTCTCAGGGCACCGGTGGCGGCGCGCTGGGCGTCGGCCCGGTCTCTTGCCATATTCTCTTCCATCTGAATGCGTCTTATTTCCAGGCGTATGTGCTCTTCTTCGCTCCGTTGCTGTATCTGCAATCGATCGCGTTCACCCTGGAGTTCAGTAGAGGCTTTCAGGCTGACGAGGAATGCCTGCTGTAGTGTCCTCTCTGCCTCGCTGGGAGAAGACGGTTGTATAGGGGAGCCGTCCCTTGGGGTACTCCGTGCGGAGTCTTGGAGCTCTATCTCCACGGTGCTCTCCTCATCTTCTTCCGTGCCGAGTTCTCTCTCGGTAGTGTTGTCTTCCTCCCGGGACTCGTCGGGGACTACTTCTTCGGTATTGGCGGGGTGTAAAGTCATGTCTGGTTCCCCCTGGTCCCCACCGTGAGCTTGGTCAGTTACATTAGAACCCATAGGGGCCTCTATGGTCGGGGTAGCCTGGTCGTTAGGGTTAGACATAATTTTACTTTCTAGTTTTACCGCGTTTACTGTTGGTAGAAGACTAGGTTGTTGACTGACAGCGTAAGCCTCTAGGTACTGAGGGAGCTGTCGTTTGCGCCGCGGGCGTTGTTGGTTAGGAGGATCGTTTCGTGGAGTGTTCATCATAGGCCATTTTAATATTAATAACACTATATTAATATTACACTGATTACCCTCCGGCTCGAAGGACCAATTGTAACTGAGGGGTACAATTCCCTGACTGTATGGTTAGATATGATACTTACTACCACTACCTCTTGTACTTTAGACTCTGGCCACCCAGTACTAGGTATGAATATGTTGAACACTCCCACCTGATAAACGGATCCAACACAAATGTACCAAATCGAAAGTTTGAGTTTTAATACATAGCAAAAGGTATGTACAACGATCACTTAATTACATTTATGATTTGAAATAGTATGCACTTTTATGGCAAATGAGTATTCGTAGGTAGATCAATATCGAATGTCCAATCTCTGATTGCGCAGGAAGCAAATATACAACCTGGAATATTTAGGGAACAATAGCGATGATACTTGAATGATTATATAGCTGGATACACTAGGGGAAGGTTCCGACTGCTTGTAGGACAGCTGGAGGGGGGGGGGGGGGTTAGAGAGTCACTGGCTGGATCCCGTCTGGCCGAGGGTATCTTGGGAGAGTCCACAGTTGTGCGACACGGTGCCCAACGATCCTCGATCCACAGATGAATGCAGTTGGACCCTCTGTGGCCGGCGTCCTCCGGTCCACGACGGAGAGACGTGAGGCGACCTCACTGTGCAGAGCGCCGTCTCACCTGTCGTCCTCTCCGGGGGGGGTATTTCCAACACACCGCAGTGTTGGCCTTTATCCATAGAATAATCAAAGTACTTAAAGCATAATCCAAGCCGGGGAAGGCTAGCCGTCGTCGGTAGAATAATCCAATATACAGGTCCACTCGCTCTTTGGCCTGGAGCTCCTCGGGTGCAGCTTCACGTGGGGTCAACCACCCTGGATAAGCGTCCAGCTGATGCCCGAAACGATGGGGGTGCTGATTACTATAGAACTCTTACCGCACGAGGCACTATATATGAATAGACTATTATTAGCTTAATAGAATACGTCCAACTCGACGATATAGTGCCAAATATGACTATTCAAATATTAATATACACGATGTCTCAATGCCGATACTGGGCCGAATTGGCCTTACTGCCCACACGTGGTTCGCGGGGAGGCTTTTGCGTCTGTCACTCTGTTGGAGGGTAAGGAACTGGACTAAAAGGAAGTTCTACTTTAATAGCGCAGTATATATACTCACTATGAATAAATAGTACCATTAGTGGTGCGGTAGACATATTCCTACGCGGAACTAGGACTTGTCCATACATGTTGAGCGGTACGATTGAACCTGGTCTGAGGGGTATGGCGACCTGGCACCAAGGTCTCGTCCAATGGTAGAATGGAGACTATTATGGGATGTTCAGTAGACTAGAAGGGATATTCAATGCATATTGTACAAGGAATATACAAGGGATATCAGGGGATATACAAATACAATTAAATACATATATATAAATAAATATATATATTCGGTTTAATCTGATCCTTCAGAACAGTTATAATGTTATAATGTGACACCAAGGTACAGGGGCCACTTATATACTGTTATAATGTTATAATGTTATAATGTTATAATGTTATAATGTTATACTGTTATAATGTTATAATGTGGACACCAAGGTACAGGGCCACTTATATACTGTTATAATGTTATAATGTTATAATGTTATACTGTTATAATGTTATAATGTTATACTGTTATAATGTTATAATGTTATAATGTGGCACCAAGGTACAGGGCCACTTATATACTGTTATAATGTTATAATGTTATAATGTTATAATGTTATAATGTTATACTGTTATAATGTTATAATGTGACACCAAGGTACAGGGCCACTTATATACTGTTATAATGTTATAATGTTATAATGTGGACACCAAGTACAGGGCCACTTATATAATGTTATAATGTTATAATGTTATAATGTTATACTGTTATAATGTTATAATGTGGACACCAAGGTACAGGTGCCACTTATATACTGTTATAATGTTATAATGTGACACCAAGGTACAGGGCCACTTATATACTGTTATAATGTTATAATGTTATAATGTGACACCAAGGTACAGGGGCCACTTATATACTGTTATAATGTTATAATAATGTTATAATGTGACACCAAGGTACAGGGGCCAGTTATATACTGTTATAATGTGACACCAAGGTACAGGGGCCACTTATATACTGTTATAATGTTATAATGTGACACCAAGGTACAGGGGCCACTTATATACTGTTATAATGTTATAATGTTATAATGTTATAATGTGACACCAAGGTACAGGGGCCACTTATATACTGTTATAATGTTATAATGTTATAATGTGACACCAAGGTACAGGGGCCAGTTATATACTGTTATAATGTTATAATGTTATAATGTGACACCAAAGTACAGGGGCCAGTTATATAATGTTATAATGTTATAATGTTATAATGTTATAATGTGACACCAAGGTACAGGGGCCAGTTATATACTGTTATAATGTTATAATGTTATAATGTTATAATGTGACACCAAGGTACAGGGGCCACTTATATACTGTTATAATGTTATAATGTGACACCAAGGTACAGGGGCCACTTATATACTGTTATAATGTTATAATGTTATAATGTTATAATGTGACACCAAGGTACAGGGGCCAGTTATATACTGTTATAATGTTATAATGTTATAATGTGACACCAAAGTACAGGGGCCAGTTATATACTGTTATAATGTTATAATGTTATAATGTGACACCAAGGTACAGGGGCCACTTATATACTGTTATAATGTTATAATGTGACACCAAGGTACAGGGGCCAGTTATATACTGTTATAATGTTATAATGTTATAATGTGACACCAAGGTACAGGGGCCACTTATATACTGTTATAATGTTATAATGTTATAATGTTATAATGTTATAATGTGACACCAAGGTACAGGGGCCAGTTATATACTGTTATAATGTTATAATGTGACACCAAGGTACAGGGGCCAGTTATATACTGTTATAATGTTATAATGTTATAATGTTATGTTATAATGTTATAATGTGACACCAAGGTACAGGGGCCAGTTATTCCCATAAAGCAGAGTAACAACAGATTGACTCCATAGGAGTCAAATCAATCATCAAAACATCTGAGCCAGAGAATTGAGGCTCTAGTCTTGACCCAACTACCTGCTCTTTCTGCTGGGCAGGAAAACTAAAGCACAATGGTGTGATTAGAATTTAGTAGTAATTAACATTCTAATTGTGTGATTAAAAATGTGAGAAGTTAACATTCTAATAATTTAAATCACAATGGCCACTGTAAACAGATTATAATTTTAAGTCGAACGTTAAACGGGTTATAATGTTATTTTACACAGATGTAAATTTACGGTAGCGTGGCCGAGCGGTCTAAGGCGCTGGATTAAGGCTCCAGTCTCTTCGGAGGCGCGGGTTCGAATCCCGCCGCTGCCAAGTGTAACTTTTGCTTTTCATATGAAACGGTAAAGTAAAAAAAAATATTAACCAAGCAGAGCGTTTGATTCCCATCTAGCCAGAACAATTTGGAGTGCAAATAATGCGTTGCATTTCCTTTCTAATGAAATGCATTTTGTATATAACTAATTTAGCAACCATTGAATATTTTTACTCGTATTAATAGTAATAATACTATTACCACTATTATTACTATGCTCTATGGAGTATTCCATTATTATTACTATTTATATGATATTTTCATACCTGGAACAATTGACACTTGACTTGATTATGTTGGAAATAACGCTGCCGCTATTTATCGCATTTAAGAGGTTTCCTCTCCTCTCAGGTTTTAAATGCATACACAATTGGCACCGCTAGAGGTCACTGTGACCATATAATGTTATAATGTGGACACCAAGGTACAGGGGCCACTTACACCCATAATATAATGTTATAATGTTATAATGTGGACACCAAGGTACAGAGGCCAGTCACAAGCATAATATAATGTTATAATGTGGACACCAAGGTACAGCTGAACCACTTACACCCATATCATGTTATAATGTGCATATTATTCTCTATATTCATGGCTTGTTATTCAGGGAAGGTAAGGGATAATGGACCTAATCTAATCTAAACTAACTGATGGGGAAAAGCCTTGGTGAAGAGGTGTGTTTTTAGAGCGGATTTGAAGGTGTCCAGGGTTAGTGGTTTGTGTTGTTCTTTTTCCTTTTGGCCGTTAGGCTACTTGTACCTTCTTTATCATTAAAGGTAGAATCTGTAATGTTGTCAAACCGTGACCTCTAGGCAAAAGAGCCCTTCTTGATATTGCACTGTGTTTAAATGTTTTGTTCTGGTCTGATGTGTGGATTGGAGTTGAGTAACTTATTACTCGATTATGGCCAGCATAGGGCTACTCGATTAATGGCAAAAATCATAATCACGATTATTTTTGGTCAATATTGAGATCACGATTATTTAACATGATTCCTCATTAACACATTGGTCGCCAAAATCACTTTTCAGCGTTATTGCCCCGCCATGCGTTGACCGCCAACATCGCTGTACAGCGTTTTTGAGATCAATATTTCATTTTTTCGCCATGGCATTCATAATTCATCCACCCAACCCCGATGCCCTAGCAGGACCCTAGATGGGACTGCAATGGCTCAATACCGCCGCCTGGTGGTGGATGGTCGGGCGAGTTACACTCTCGCAAAAACCGGAAGTGTCATCGGTGCATCGAGGAAATTCCTCCGGCAGTCACATCTCGCTACGGGACTCCTGACAGACACTATAGTACATATGGATCGCTTTCTAAACTTAATAATCGATATGATTTGGGCGTTTATTGCTCCATACAAACCGGAAATGGACCTAGGTGATCGGCGTCGAATAATTGGGATCTTTCACCGCCAGTCTCCCACATCCTGAACGATAGATAATCGATGTTGAATGGGCCATAGTAATGTCAATATAGCAATACAATTTAAAAAGTTATAGCCCTGCAAAGAAGGTAAACATCTCCATAGGCTTTTAACGGTGGCAGAGAGGGGTATAAGATGGGCACAACCCCCGGCGGTCAATGTGTTAAGTTTGGAAACATCATACATTTTCTTTATCCACTTTTTCTCCTCCTATTTTTCTGTATTTTCCTCCCATCCCAATTTTTTGTTGTTATGCCAATTCCCCCTCCCCTTCCTGGTCGTTGTTCCCATGTGCCCCCCACTGGTCGGTCTAGGGAGCCCTGAAGTCCATCAGATGCTTCCTCCGATACATAGGAGACAGCCAGCAGCCTCTTTTCACCTGGCAGCGAGGACTCTCATTGGTGAAGTGTAACGCGTGGGAGGTCACACTACCTTCACCATTTCCCCCCCTCGCTGTGCAGGCGCCCTGACCGACCTGTAGGAGTCGCTGTTTACAACGACCAGATTACCACCCACCTGTCTGTGGTAGACAGACGGTTAGTCCGCTGTGCTACCCGGCCTCATGCATTTATTTAACTTTTTATCAGTGGATTTTCCTTGAACTTAAAAATATTATTCAACTGAAAAACAAAAACATGACCTGGCTAAAAGTAAATTATCTTGTTATATCATAATCTTTGAAAGTCAGAATCGTCGTAATTGAAAATAGAATTGGGATATATGAGGGGTTAGCAATAGAAACCCCTCCCCTATATCACCATTCAACTCTAACCCACACACCAGACACAAATGTAAACAAAGTGCAATACCAAGCGGGGCTCTCTTGCCAAGAGGTCGCTGTGTGACGCCATTACAGATTCTACCTTTGAGGTACTTCCATTTAATTTTTCAACGAAACTCTCTCAAAATCCTTCACAGCCAGCCTACTTGAACTTGAAACAAAGAGTGGACAACTTTGTCTCCAATCACCTCTCCAACCACACGTGGAGTCCTCACCTCAACAAGAACCAGCTGAGGAACAACATCAGGCAGCTGGTGTTGCAGTAAGTATTAGGGATGAGTTAGAATGTTCGAATTTTCTAATCTAATTTTCTTATTTAAAAAAAATAAACAAACCATTCTTATTTAATGCATTTTTATATTTAAAGGCAGCCTAATTTGCATAGCCTAATTAATCTAAAAGATGCACATGGTACTGTTTCTGTGCAATACCCTTTGATTTTAATGATCCAATCTATTAAAAAGAATAACTGAATTTAACTGAAAGTGAACATTTTAACTGAATTCTTTTCGGGGGGGGGGGGGGGGGGGTTAGAATTTCAGTAGACTTTTCTAAAATGATTTGGGTCAGTCATGCACATCCCTAGTAAGTATGAGAGAGGCTTCCTCGTCCTGTCACTATAGTCTAACGGGGTTTGCACAAGGTCCTTGAAGTGCTTAACTCATTCACGGCCAACCACGACTATAGTTGGGTTATCTCGCCAACCGTTGAGCGCCAAAACCCGAGTATAGTCGGGTTTTCGATCGTTTTCAGCGTTTTTTTTTCTTTTATTCGATTTTTAAATTCTATACAGTCTCACGGACCCCGGTGTTACCATTGGAACTCATTCTGAGACCCAGAGACTGCAATACCGGCCGAATCCTGCTAGGTTGCAGTATCGCCTACCCTTTGAAACCTTATTTCACACTGTGTGTTACATTGTATGGTCTGGGCAGAGAATTTAGACCAAGCCAAGTGAATCGCTTCATCCGAGCACTTTGAAACACGTTCAGCACACTCCATGTATATTTTGTGCCAGTTCATGTCTATATGACATCAATCCTACTTTGATCCAACAATGATTTCACATAGATCGCAACGATCAACGTATGTAGTATTAAAAAAAAATGCTGTTGCTGACGATCAGAGCATCAAAAAACGTATAATAATACCTATTATATACCTTTGATTTGGAAATAGTAACGTGTCCAGGCGAGCAACGTGAACGCCTTTAGCAAAATTCACATAACGCTCCATAACGCAGCATCCAGGAATTAGCCAGGATCACTCTGAAACTATACAATATTCACCACGGGATAAACACGCGAACGTATACATGAAGAAATTTACTATTTTTTACATGTTGGACGAGGGATAGTGACTGTCAAATGAGCCATAGTATTGTCTCCATAGCTATAATACAGAATATAGATATAGCCCTGCAAACATTGTGACGCACAGTGAAAAATAAATCCCTATCTTTTAAAGCGTGGCCCATTGACTACAAGGATGGATAAAACGGCTGGCACTGAAAGTGTTAAAGTGCTTGATTTTTTACAGCAAAAAAGTCAAGGCCTGGAATTTGAAAACAGCCAATTCTTTTTTAAAAACAAGGTGCTTAAAAGGTCCTTGAAATTCAAATCAACCATTCGCATTGAAAGTTTTGTTCATCCATGATAAAATTGTTCTGAATCAAGAAATTGTCGGAAATTGGTTTTAAGCCATAAATATTGGATCCGATTTTTCGCATTTAACAGTGAATTGTATCCTTTTAAATGCCATTTTAAAATGAAAAATAGTGCCTGGGAAACTCCTTGAATTATATTTTGCAATGTCTGTGGGAACCCTGGTCAACCCTGGTCTAAGAACAGACTAACTGAAGCCTGAAGAAAGCTTTTGTGATTCTCTTGTTCAGGTCGGGGATGCTGGAGCAGGGCGTGGACCGGATCGTGGCTCAGGTGGTCGACCCCAAGATCAACCACATCTTCAGGCCGCAGGTGGAGCGTGTGGTCCGGGAGTTCCTGTCCCCCGGGAGCTGTGTGGACGAGCCCCCACTCCCCCCACCACCGGAGGACATGAAGCCAGACAACATCGTGTTTGAGCAAGGTCATCAGAAACCCATCAACTATTGTGCTGTGTAGTGCGTGACACGTCAGACCCGCGGAATGCTGCGCAAGCTAGCTCAGCACTCGTTCTGACATCAACAAGCTAGCTCAGCACTGGGTCTGACATCAACAAGCTAGCTCAGCACTCGTTCTGACATCAACAAGCTAGCTCAGCACTGGGTCTGACATCAACAAGCTAGCTCAGCACTGGGTCTGACATCAACAAGCTAGCTCAGCACTGGTTGTGACATCAACAAGCTAGCTCAGCACTGGATCTGACATCAACAAGCTAGCTCAGCACTGGGTCTGACATCAACAAGCTAGCTCAGCACTGGTTCTGACATCAACAAGCTAGCTCAGCACTGGGTCTGACATCAACAAGCTAGCTCAGCACTGGTTCTGACATCAACAAGCTAGCTCAGCACTGGGTCTGACATCAACAAGCTAGCTCAGCACTGGTTCTGACATCAACAAGCTAGCTCAGCACTGGATCTGACATCAACAAGCTAGCTCAGCACTGGGTCTGACATCAACAAGCTAGCTCAGCACTGGGTCTGAAAGCAACAAGCTAGCTCAGCACTGGTTGTGACATCAACAAGCTAGCTCAGCACTGGGTCTGACATCAACAAGCTAGCTCAGCACTGGTTCTGACATCAACAAGCTAGCTCAGCACTGGGTCTGACATCAACAAGCTAGCTCAGCACTGGTTCTGACATCAACAAGCTAGCTCAGCACTGGGTCTGACATCAACAAGCTAGCTCAGCACTGGGTCTGACATCAACAAGCTAGCTCAGCACTGGTTGTGACATCAACAAGCTAGCTCAGCACTGGTTCTGACATCAACAAGCTAGCTCAGCACTGGGTCTGACATCAACAAGCTAGCTCAGCACTGGGTCTGACATCAACAAGCTAAAAGAGAGCTAGCTTGCTGCCCTCAGATCCTATAGAGGGCTAGCTTGTTGATGTCAGATCCTATAGAGAGCTAGCTTGTTGATGTCAGATCCTATAGAGAGCTAGCTTGTTGATGTCAGATCCTATAGAGAGCTAGCTTGTTGATGTCAGATCCTATAGAGAGCTAGCTTGTTGATGTCAGATCCTATAGAGAGCTACCTTGTTGATGTCAGATCCTATAGAGAGCTAGCTTGTTGATGTCAGATCCTATAGAGAGCTAGCTTGTTGATGTCAGATCCTATAGAGGGCTAGCTTGTTGATGTCAGATCCTATAGAGGGCTAGCTTGTTGATGTCAGATCCTATAGAGGGCTAGCTTGTTGATGTCAGATCCTATAGAGAGCTAGCTTGTTGATGTCAGATCATATAGAGAACTACCTTGTTGATGTCAGATCCTATAGAGAGCTACCTTGTTGATGTCAGATCCTATAGAGAGCTAGCTTGTTGATGTCAGATCCTATAGAGAGCTAGCTTGTTGATGTCAGATCCTATAGAGAGCTAGCTTGTTGATGTCAGATCCTATAGAGAGCTAGCTTGTTGATGTCAGATCCTATAGAGAGCTAGCTTGCTGCTTTCAGATCCTATAGAGAGCTAGCTTGCTGATGTCAGATCCTATAGAGGGCTAGCTTGTTGATGTCAGATCCTATAGAGAGCTAGCTTGCTGCTTTCAGATCCTATAGAGAGCTAGCTTGTTGATGTCAGATCCTATAGAGAGCTAGCTTGTTGATGTCAGATCCTATAGAGAGCTAGCTTGCTGATGTCAGATCCTATAGAGGGCTAGCTTGTTGATGTCAGATCCTATAGAGAGCTAGCTTGCTGCTTTCAGATCCTATAGAGAGCTAGCTTGCTGATGTCAGATCCTATAGAGGGCTAGCTTGTTGATGTCAGATCCTATAGAGAGCTAGCTTGCTGCTTTCAGATCCTATAGAGAGATAGCTTGCTGATGTCAGATCCTATAGAGGGCTAGCTTGTTGATTTCAGATCCTATAGAGGGCTAGCTTGTTGATGTCAGATCCTATAGAGGGCTAGCTTGTTGATGTCAGATCCTATAGAGGGCTAGCTTGTTGATGTCAGATCCTATAGAGGGCTAGCTTGTTGATGTCAGATCCTATAGATAGCTACCTTGCTGCTTTCAGATCCTATAGAGAGATAGCTTGCTGATGTCAGATCCTATAGAGAGCTAGCTTGCTGATGTCAGATCCTATAGAGGGCTAGCTTGTTGATGTCAGATCCTATAGAGGGCTAGCTTGTTGATGTCAGATCCTATAGAGGGCTAGCTTGTTGATGTCAGATCCTATAGAGAGCTACCTTGCTGCTTTCAGATCCTATAGAGAGCTAGCTTGTTGATGTCAGATCCTATAGAGGGCTAGCTTGTTGATGTCAGATCCTATAGAGAGCTAGCTTGTTGATGTCAGATCCTATAGAGGGCTAGCTTGTTGATGTCAGATCCTATAGAGGGCTAGCTTGTTGATGTCAGATCCTATAGAGAGCTAGCTTGTTGATGTCAGATCCTATAGAGAGCTAGCTTGTTGATGTCAGATCATATAGAGGGCTAGCTTGTTGATGTCAGATCCTATAGAGGGCTAGCTTGTTGATGTCAGATCCTATAGAGGGCTAGCTTGTTGATGTCAGATCCTATAGAGAGCTAGCTTGTTGATGTCAGATCCTATAGAGAGCTACCTTGTTGATGTCAGATCCTATAGAGGGCTAGCTTGTTGATGTCAGATCCTATAGAGGGCTAGCTTGTTGATGTCAGATCCTATAGAGAGCTAGCTTGTTGATGTCAGATCCTATAGAGAGCTAGCTTGTTGATGTCAGATCCTATAGAGGGCTAGCTTGTTGATGTCAGATCCTATAGAGGGCTAGCTTGTTGATGTCGGATCCTATAGAGAGCTAGCTTGTTGATGTCAGATCCTATAGAGAGCTAGCTTGTTGATGTCAGATCCTATAGAGAGCTAGCTTGTTGATGTCAGATCCTATAGAGAGCTAGCTTGTTGATGTCAGATCCTATAGAGAGCTACCTTGTTGATGTCAGATCCTATAGAGAGCTACCTTGTTGATGTCAGATCCTATAGAGAGCTAGCTTGTTGATGTCAGATCCTATAGAGGGCTAGCTTGTTGATGTCAGATCCTATAGAGAGCTAGCTTGTTGATGTCAGATCCTATAGAGAGCTAGCTTGTTGATGTCAGATCCTATAGAGAGCTAGCTTGTTGATGTCAGATCCTATAGAGGGCTAGCTTGTTGATGTCGGATCCTATAGAGAGCTAGCTTGTTGCTTTTGTTATTGTCCTTTAACATGTATCCTGACAGCCATGTTTCCAACAGCCTGTTCATCCGCCCCGACCAACGCCATGTCCATCCTGGACACCATCACCTCCCTCAACCAGGAGGCCAGCTCCTGGGCCAGTGCCGGCGGGGAGAAGGGCCGCAGGGTCCACGTCTCCGAGGAGGCCATGCAGGTCGACGGGGAGGAGGACGCGAGCGCGGCGGAGGAGAGCGACGACAGGAGGGAAGAGGCGGAGCTCGCGGCAGGCGCCCAGGAGGTCAAGATGGAGGAGGGCGAGGTGGAGGTGACGCTGGGCGAGGTGAAGATGGAGATGGAGGAGGAGGAGGTTGGGCCTCTGGAGCAGGCTGTGGAAGAGGGCAGGGACAAGACTGGCAGCAAGGCAACGAGCAGGAGCACCGAGGAGTGGCAGGAGCCGCTGAAGTCCCCCAGTCAGGTCCGGCAGAGGGCCAGAGAGAGGCTCAAAGAAGGTACCAAGAACCAGGTGTACTGTGTATTAGATCAGGCAGAGGGCCAGAGAGAGGCTCACAGAAGGTACCAAGAACCAGGTGTACTGTGTGTATTAGATCAGGCAGAGGGCCAGAGAGAGAGGCTCAAAGAAGGTACCAAGAACCAGATGGTGTGTATTAGATCAGGCAGAGGGCCAGAGAGAGAGGCTCAAAGAAGGTACCAAGAACCAGATGTACTGTGTGTATTAGATCAGGCAGAGGGCCAGAGAGAGAGGCTCACAGAAGGTACCAAGAACCAGATGTACTGTGTATTAGATCAGGCAGAGGGCCAGAGAGAGAGGCTCACAGAAGGTACCAAGAACCAGATGTACTGTGTGTATTAGATCAGGCAGAGGGCCAGAGAGAGAGGCTCACAGAAGGTACCAAGAACCAGGTGTACTGTGTGTATTAGATCAGGCAGAGGGCCAGAGAGAGGCTCAAAGAAGGTACCAAGAACCAGATGGTGTGTATTAGATCAGGCAGAGGGCCCGAGAGAGAGGCTCACAGAAGGTACCAAGAACCAGATGTACTGTGTGTATTAGATCAGTGTGTGTATTAGATCAGGCAGAGGGCCCGAGAGAGAGGCTCAAAGAAGGTACCAAGAACCAGATGTACTGTGTGTATTAGATCAGGCAGAGGGCCAGAGAGAGAGGCTCACAGAAGGTACCAAGAACCAGGTGTACTGTGTGTATTAGATCAGGCAGAGGGCCAGAGAGAGGCTCAAAGAAGGTACCAAGAACCAGATGGTGTGTATTAGATCAGGCAGAGGGCCCGAGAGAGAGGCTCACAGAAGGTACCAAGAACCAGATGTACTGTGTGTATTAGATCAGTGTGTGTATTAGATCAGGCAGAGGGCCCGAGAGAGAGGCTCAAAGAAGGTACCAAGAACCAGATGTACTGTGTATTAGATCAGGCAGAGGGCCCGAGAGAGAGGCTCACAGAAGGTACCAAGAACCAGATGGTGTGTATTAGATCAGGCAGAGGGCCAGAGAGAGAGGCTCACAGAAGGTACCAAGAACCAGATGTACTGTGTGTATTAGATCAGGCAGAGGGCCAGAGAGAGAGGCTCACAGAAGGTACCAAGAACCAGATGTACTGTGTGTATTAGATCAGGCAGAGGGCCAGAGAGAGAGGCTCACAGAAGGTACCAAGAACCAGATGTACTGTGTATTAGATCAGGCAGAGGGCCAGAGAGAGAGGCTCACAGAAGGTACCAAGAACCAGATGGTGTGTATTAGATCAGGCAGAGGGCCAGAGAGAGAGGCTCACAGAAGGTACCAAGAACCAGATGGTGTGTATTAGATCAGGCAGAGGGCCAGAGAGAGAGGCTCACAGAAGGTACCAAGAACCAGGTGTACTGTGTGTATTAGATCAGGCAGAGGGCCAGAGAGAGAGGCTCACAGAAGGTACCAAGAACCAGATGGTGTGTATTAGATCAGGCAGAGGGCCAGAGAGAGAGGCTCACAGAAGGTACCAAGAACCAGATGTACTGTGTGTATTAGATCAGGCAGAGGGCCAGAGAGAGAGGCTCACAGAAGGTACCAAGAACCAGATGTACTGTGTGTATTAGATCAGGCAGAGGGCCAGAGAGAGAGGCTCACAGAAGGTACCAAGAACCAGATGTACTGTGTATTAGATCAGGCAGAGGGCCAGAGAGAGAGGCTCACAGAAGGTACCAAGAACCAGATGGTGTGTATTAGATCAGGCAGAGGGCCAGAGAGAGAGGCTCACAGAAGGTACCAAGAACCAGATGGTGTGTATTAGATCAGGCAGAGGGCCAGAGAGAGAGGCTCACAGAAGGTACCAAGAACCAGGTGTACTGTGTGTATTAGATCAGGCAGAGGGCCAGAGAGAGAGGCTCACAGAAGGTACCAAGAACCAGATGGTGTGTATTAGATCAGGCAGAGGGCCAGAGAGAGAGGCTCAAAGAAGGTACCAAGAACCAGATGTACTGTGTGTATTAGATCAGGCAGAGGGCCAGAGAGAGAGGCTCACAGAAGGTACCAAGAACCAGATGTACTGTGTGTATTAGATCAGGCAGAGGGCCCGAGAGAGAGGCTCACAGAAGGTACCAAGAACCAGATGGTGTGTATTAGATCAGGCAGAGGGCCAGAGAGAGAGGCTCACAGAAGGTACCAAGAACCAGATGGTGTGTATTAGATCAGGCAGAGGGCCCGAGAGGCTCAAAGAAGGTACCAAGAACCAGATGTACTGTGTGTATTAGATCAGGCAGAGGGCCAGAGAGGCTCACAGAAGGTACCAAGAACCAGATGTACTGTGTGTATTAGATCAGGCAGAGGGCCAGAGAGAGGCTCAAAGAAGGTACCAAGAACCAGATGGTGTGTATTAGATCAGGCAGAGGGCCAGAGAGAGAGGCTCACAGAAGGTACCAAGAACCAGATGTACTGTGTGTATTAGATCAGTGTGTGTATTAGATCAGGCAGAGGGCCCGAGAGAGAGGCTCAAAGAAGGTACCAAGAACCAGATGTACTGTGTATTAGATCAGGCAGAGGGCCCGAGAGAGAGGCTCACAGAAGGTACCAAGAACCAGATGGTGTGTATTAGATCAGGCAGAGGGCCAGAGAGAGAGGCTCACAGAAGGTACCAAGAACCAGATGTACTGTGTGTATTAGATCAGGCAGAGGGCCAGAGAGGCTCAAAGAAGGTACCAAGAACCAGATGGTGTGTATTAGATCAGGCAGAGGGCCAGAGAGAGAGGTGTGCATCACCAGAGTGATACCATATTGTCACGATACTAGTGTCACAACATTGTAATATCACCATATTGCAATTTATTACCTTTTTTCCTAACTGTGAATTATGTCCCCAATGGAACACTTGAACATCTGCAAAAAAAAAATGACCTTTCATTTGAACATTATCCGATGCATAATACCTATCTATATTATTTGCATGCTGAGGGTTGGCCCCTACTCCGCCAATCTCAGTTGAAAAAGAAGAAGGTTTGAGTTAAAGGGGCACTTCCATGAAAAACAACGGCAATGTATTTTGCACATAAGTCGACTGCAATAAGAATGTTCTGACCTAAAATACGGAGGTGTTCCTATAACCAGCAAGTAAGCTCTGAACGGCACAGGAAGTCTTTCAATCCGACAGCCATCAGACTGTGCCTCACTGCATCACTGAGCACAGGGTGACGGTACAACTCTGGCATAATCTTCCTGGACCTTTACTTTTAAATCGACACTTTACAATCTTACACTTATTATTAGTATTACTGTACATTCTTTTGTATATTTTATATATATTTTTTTTATCCACTTTTTTCTCCTTTTTCAATTTTTCTCCCATCCCAATTCCATTGTGCCAATTCTCCCCTCCCCTGTCTTGAACGTTGCTCGCATATGCCCCCCACTGGCCGGTTGTAGGGAGGATAGAAGCCTTGCATCACGTGTCCCCTCCGGTACACGTGGAGGCAGCCTGTCACATCTTTTCACCTGCCAGCGCGGACTCTCATTGGCGAGGTGTAACGTGTGGGAGGCTCACACTGCCCCCGCCACTTCCTGTCTCTGCTGTGCAGGCGCCCCAACCGACCTGTAGGAGTCGCTGTCCACAACGTCCAGATTACCACCCATCGACTTCCACCCGCTGGCTCTGCCAATTGAGTTAGTATGACGGCCGGCCCAAGCCGGAGGCAACGCCGACAGCCGGAGTCGAACCCGGTGTACCCAGCCGCCCTTATATATATATTTAATATTTTAGAATGTATGTACAATATACCAGAATGTATATCCCGGACCGTATTTGATTCTTTATTCTTATTTTTTGCCTGACTTTTGTTTTGAGTGAGATGACGTTGGTATGTGGTGCATATAGATGTGCTTGTTGTGTGAGAGTTAGCGCTGCACGATTCTTGCTAAAATGTCAATGGCGATTTTTCTCTAAGAATTGAGATCACGATTCTCTCACACAATTCTTATTTGTCGTTAAGTAAATAGTTAAGTGAAATGTAAAAAAAAACATATATACAATATATATTTTTTAAGTGAATATATATTTTTTTAAATCGTCATAATTTTGAAATGAGATCGCATAGGTCTATGAATCGAGATCGCGATATTTTTCTTCGATTAATTGTGCAGCCCTAGAGTTACGTGCCTTTTCTCCGCAGAATACTCCCTGGAGGACTCCGACCTGGAGGGGCTGAGCGACATCACCGTGAGCTCCGTCCACACCAGCGACCTGTCCTCCTTCGAGGAGATGAGCGACGGCGAGGGCCCTACTTCTGAGTCCTCGGACGAGGGGGAGCTTCTGTCTGACGGTCTGTCGGGAATAAAGACCCCCTCTGTTTTATTGTGGTTAGCTCCTCTTGGAGGCAGGACTTTGACTATACAGATTGTTATTTATGATGAACTCCTCTTGGAGGCAGGACTTTGACTATACAGATTGTTATTTATGATGAACTCCTCTTGGAGGCAGGACTTTGACTATACAGATTGTTATTTATGATGAACTCCTCTTGGAGGCAGGACTTTGACTATACAGATTGTTATTTATGATGAGCTCCTCTTGGAGGCAGGACTTTGACTATACAGATTGTTATTTATGATGAGCTCCTCTTGGAGGCAGGACTTTGACTATACAGATTGTTATTTATAGTTACCTCCTCTTGGAGGCAGGACTTTAGGCTAGGCTCCCCGAGGTGCCCCTCTACGCTGTAACATCTGTCCTTCTCTCCGAACGGGCAGGTGAGCGTGCGGAGAAGGAGCCGCGGGAGGAGGACGCCGAGGAGGAGGACAAGGAGAGCAAGCCGCGCCGCAAGGCCTACGTCCACAAGCCCTTCCTGTACTCCCGTTACTATAGCGACTCGGACGACGAGGTCACCGTGGAGGAGCGCCGCCGCTCTGTGGTGAGGCACCCTGCTGCCTAGACACGCCCACATGGCGTCTTTAGACACGCCCACATGGTGTCTTTAGACACGCCCACATGGTGTCTTTAGACATGCCCACATGGTGTCTATACACGCCCACATGGTGTATTTAGACACGCCACATGGTGTCTTTAGACACGCCCACATGGTGTATTTAGACACGCCCACATGGTGTCTTTAGACACGCCCACATGGTGTCTTTAGACACGCCCACATGGTGTCTTTATACACACCCACATGGCATCGTTAGACACGCCCATATGGCACCTTTAGACACGCCCACGTGGCACCTTTAGACACGCCCACGTGGCATATTTAGACACGCCCACATGGCGTCTTTAGACGCGTCCACATGGCATCGTTAGACACGCCCACATGGCACCTTTAGACACGCCCACGTGGCATATTTAGACACGCCCACATGGCGTCTTTAGACACGCCCACATGGCACCTTTAGACACGCCCACGTGGCATATTTAGACACGCCCACATGACGTCTTTAGACACGCCCACATGGCGTCTTTAGACACGCCCACATGGCATCTTTAGACACGCCCACATGGTGTCTTTAGACACGCCCACATGACACCTTTAGACACGCCCACATGGCATCGCTAGACACGCCCACATTCCATCTTTAGACACGCCCACATGGCATCTTTAGACACACCCACATGGCATCATTAGACACACCCACATGGCGTCTTTAGACACGCCCACATGGCATCGATAGACACACCCACATGGCGTCTTTAGACATGCCCACATGGCATATTTAGACACGCCCACATGGCATCTTTGGACACGCCTACATTGCATATTTAGACACGCCCACATGGTGTATTTAGACACGAAACAAAGCGGGGGTCTCAACTCACTTTTGATGCTCCAAGGTGTTTTAATTGTGAGAAAAAATAGCAGATACAACGTTTCGACCCTTCCGGTCTTTTTCAAGTATGAACACAACAGAAAATGTATACAGGAAATTAAATGAATAAATTAGCTATCAGCCCCACCTGGTGATCAGGGGCGGTACCAAGACTTGATTGTATGCTTTTCTTATACATTTTAGACATGATTTAGTAACAATTTATCTTTTACATTTGACATTTCATGTACCGTACTTTTCGGACTATAAGCCGCGGCTTTTTCCCCCATTTTTCGACCCTGCGGCTTATATAACGGTGCGGCTTATATGTGGACAAAACCCGAAAATCGAAATATTGCTTTTTTTACTGCATTGAAATGTTATTTATCTGTTCCCTTATTTGCTAAACTTAATACAACTTGTAAATGAGTTAATGTTATTTGTCCGACAGTATTGTGTCCCAATGGGAGTCATTCTCTGTAGAGGTGGGAACTTAAAGCTCAATATAAGAACGGCCATGCACCACCACTCACAGAATCGAGGAAGAGCAATCAATCTGTCAATCCTTTCAGTGTCCGGGCCGGGTGAGGTTTCCTGTGTTGAGTCAAATTAAGCCGCAGGCTCCACTCCTTACATATGGTAATTAAACATTAAAACACATGCGGCTTATAGTCCAGTGCGGCTTATATATGTACACATCATTCAATTTAGCTGCTGCGGCTTATAGTCAGGTGCGGCTTATAGTGCGAAAAGTACGGCTACTGTTTTTACAGTTTGGCTCAGCACCAAGGAACGGAGGATGTGCGTTATTTATTTATTTTAGTATTGAGTATTTAGACGAGCCCACAATACTGGCTCATTTGAAAGGCAATATTTATACTCCAACAGGGAACAAACCGTTTATTTCTACATACCTCCGTTCCTGCGCAATCCCAGGCTAAAAAGCGTCCCGTATCAAGAAATTCCATGCTCATTTTCTAGAACGTGAGATATGTGCGCAGCATTTCGTGCTTGTTGCTCGTCTGACACCTATATATTTCCAGGTCAAAGGTAACATGTACTGTGTACTGTTCTTCCTCTCTCACACTCTACCTTTCTCACTCTCTCTCACTCTCTCTCACTCCCTCTCACTCTCTCACACTCTACCTCTCACTCTTTCACACTCTACTTCCCTCACTCTCTATCTCTCTCAATCTCTCCCTCTCTCACACTCCACCTCTCTCACTCTCTACCTCTCTCACACTCTACCTCTCTCACTCTCTCTCACTCCCTCTCTCATACTCTTCCTCTCCCGCTCTCTTCCTCTCTCACACTTTACCTCTCTCACTATCTTCCTCTTTCACCCTTCTCTCACTCTCCTCTCTTCCTCTCCCACTCTCTTCCTCTCACTTTATACCTCTCTCACACTCTTTCTCACTCCCTCTCTTCCCAATTCACTCTCTCTTCCTCTCCCTCTCTTTCTCATCCTCTTCCTCGCTTCCTCTCCCTCTTTCTCCCTCACCCTTTCTCTCTTACTCTCTTCCTCACTCCCTCTCTCCCTTTCCCTTTGCGGTCAAAAAGGGTAATGCGATTGATTCGATTTAGTTAATATTGACAGCCCTAATAATATTACATTATGCCTCAAGACAAGTGCAATGTAATAAAACATAATGTCAAAGACACATTTGAATGGTTCCATTTTCTAGGTCTGATTGAAGATCCTAAACGTTCCTTGTCCTCTTGTGTTTCCTGTCAGGCCAAGGACAAAGAAGACAGACTGCTGAAGAGACAGCAGAACAGAGACCGCATGGAGGAGAAACGGAGACAGAAAGCCCTGCAAGCTGAGGAGCAAGGTCAAGGAGAGCAGCACATCACCAGGGTTATCAAGTGTAGATATATAGATAGTGAGAGCAGCATATCACCAGGGTTATCAAGTGTAGATATATAGATAGTGAGAGCAGCACATCACCAGGGTTATCAAGTGTAGATATATAGATAGTGAGAGCAGCACATCACCAGGGTTATCAAGTGTAGATATATAGATAGTGAGAGCAGCACATCACCAGGGTTATCAAGTGTAGATATATAGATAGTGAGAGCAGCATATCACCAGGGTTATCAAGTGTAGATATATAGACAGTGAGAGCAGCACATCACCAGGGTTATCAAGTGTAGATATATAGATAGTGAGAGCAGCACATCACCAGGGTTATCAAGTGTAGATATATAGATAGTGAGAGCAGCACATCACCAGGGTTATCAAGTGTAGATATATAGATAGTGAGAGCAGCACATCACCAGGGTTATCAAGTGTAGATATATAGATAGTGAGAGCAGCACATCACCAGGGTTATCAAGTGTAGATATATAGACAGTGAGAGCAGCACATCACCAGGGTTATCAAGTGTAGATATATATATATATAGTGAGAGCAGCATATCACCAGGGTTATCAAGTGTAGATAGATAGATAGTGAGAGCAGCACATCACCAGGGTTATCAAGTGTAGATAGATAGTGAGAGCAGCACATCACCAGGGTTATCAAGTGTAGATAGATAGTGAGAGCAGCACATCACCAGGGTTATCAAGTGTAGATATATAGACAGTGAGAGCAGCATATCACCAGGGTTATCAAGTGTAGATAGATAGTGAGAGCAGCATATCACCAGGGTTATCAAGTGTAGATAGATAGACAGTGAGAGCAGCACATCACCAGGGTTATCAAGTGTAGATATATAGATAGTGAGAGCAGCACATCACCAGGGTTATCAAGTGTAGATATATAGACAGTGAGAGCAGCACATCACCAGGGTTATCAAGTGTAGATAGATAGTGAGAGCAGCATATCACCAGGGTTATCAAGTGTAGATAGATAGTGAGAGCAGCATATCACCAGGGTTATCAAGTGTAGATAGATAGTGAGAGCAGCATATCACCAGGGTTATCAAGTGTAGATATATAGATAGTGAGAGCAGCATATCACCAGGGTTATCAAGTGTAGATAGATAGACAGTGAGAGCAGCATATCACCAGGGTTATCAAGTGTAGATATATAGATAGTGAGAGCAGCACATCACCAGGGTTATCAAGTGTAGATATATAGACAGTGAGAGCAGCACATCACCAGGGTTATCAAGTGTAGATGGATAGTGAGAGCAGCATATCACCAGGGTTATCAAGTGTAGATAGATAGTGAGAGCAGCATATCACCAGGGTTATCAAGTGTAGATAGATAGACAGTGAGAGCAGCATATCACCAGGGTTATCAAGTGTAGATATATAGACAGTGAGAGCAGCACATCACCAGGGTTATCAAGTGTAGATAGATAGTGAGAGCAGCATATCACCAGGGTTATCAAGTGTAGATATATAGATAGTGAGAGCAGCATATCACCAGGGTTATCAAGTGTAGATATATAGATAGTGAGAGCAGCACATCACCAGGGTTATCAAGTGTAGATAGATAGTGAGAGCAGCACATCACCAGGGTTATCAAGTGTAGATGGATAGATAGTGAGAGCAGCATATCACCAGGGTTATCAAGTGTAGATGGATAGATAGTGAGAGCAGCATATCACCAGGGTTATCAAGTGTAGATATATAGATAGTGAGAGCAGCATATCACCAGGGTTATCAAGTGTAGATATATAGATAGTGAGAGCAGCATATCACCAGGGTTATCAAGTGTAGATATATAGATAGTGAGAGCAGCATATCACCAGGGTTATCAAGTGTAGATATATAGATAGTGAGAGCAGCATATCACCAGGGTTATCAAGTGTAGATATATAGACAGTGAGAGCAGCACATCACCAGGGTTATCAAGTGTAGATATATAGACAGTGAGAGCAGCACATCACCAGGGTTATCAAGTGTAGATAGATAGATAGTGAGAGCAGCATATCACCAGGGTTATCAAGTGTAGATATATAGATAGTGAGAGCAGCACATCACCAGGGTTATCAAGTGTAGATATATAGATAGTGAGAGCAGCACATCACCAGGGTTATCAAGTGTAGATATATAGACAGTGAGAGCAGCATATCACCAGGGTTATCAAGTGTAGATATATAGATAGTGAGAGCAGCATATCACCAGGGTTATCAAGTGTAGATAGATAGTGAGAGCAGCATATCACCAGGGTTATCAAGTGTAGATAGATAGTGAGAGCAGCATATCACCAGGGTTATCAAGTGTAGATAGACAGTGAGAGCAGCATATCACCAGGGTTATCAAGTGTAGATAGACAGTGAGAGCAGCACATCACCAGGGTTATCAAGTGTAGATAGATAGTGAGAGCAGCATATCACCAGGGTTATCAAGTGTAGATATATAGACAGTGAGAGCAGCACATCACCAGGGTTATCAAGTGTAGATAGATAGACAGTGAGAGCAGCACATCACCAGGGTTATCAAGTGTAGATAGATAGTGAGAGCAGCACATCACCAGGGTTATCAAGTGTAGATAGATAGTGAGAGCAGCACATCACCAGGGTTATCAAGTGTAGATAGATAGTGAGAGCAGCACATCACCAGGGTTATCAAGTGTAGATAGATAGTGAGAGCAGCACATCACCAGGGTTATCAAGTGTAGATAGATAGTGAGAGCAGCACATCACCAGGGTTATCAAGTGTAGATAGATAGTGAGAGCAGCACATCACCAGGGTTATCAAGTGTAGATAGATAGTGAGAGCAGCATATCACCAGGGTTATCAAGTGTAGATATATAGATAGTGAGAGCAGCATATCACCAGGGTTATCAAGTGTAGATATATAGATAGTGAGAGCAGCACATCACCAGGGTTATCAAGTGTAGATATATAGATAGTGAGAGCAGCACATCACCAGGGTTATCAAGTGTAGATATATAGATAGTGAGAGCAGCATATCACCAGGGTTATCAAGTGTAGATATATAGATAGTGAGAGCAGCATATCACCAGGGGTATCAAGTGTAGATATATAGACAGTGAGAGCAGCATATCACCAGGGTTATCAAGTGTAGATATATAGATAGTGAGAGCAGCACATCACCATGGTTATCAAGTGTAGATAGATAGACAGTGAGAGCAGCACATCACCAGGGTTATCAAGTGTAGATAGATAGACAGTGAGAGCAGCATATCACCAGGGTTATCAAGTGTAGATAGATAGTGAGAGCAGCATATCACCAGGGTTATCAAGTGTAGATAGATAGATAGTGAGAGCAGCACATCACCAGGGTTATCAAGTGTAGATAGATAGATAGTGAGAGCAGCATATCACCAGGGTTATCAAGTGTAGATAGACAGATAGTGAGAGCAGCACATCACCAGGGTTATCAAGTGTAGATATATAGATGGTGAGAGCAGCATATCACCAGGGTTATCAAGTGTAGATATATAGATAGTGAGAGCAGCACATCACCAGGGTTATCAAGTGTAGATATATAGATGGTGAGAGCAGCATATCACCAGGGTTATCAAGTGTAGATATATAGATAGTGAGAGCAGCATATCACCAGGGTTATCAAGTGTTAAGTGCTGAAAACGTTAGAGCAGCAAAGAACAGGTTCTGTCTAGGATCCTATGCTGGATTAGGACCCGGCTAGGATCCGATGCTCGATTAGTACCCGTACCTTGTGCTGTGCTTTAAATAGACAATTTGAAAATGAAAATACCATTTTTGATAATCTAGATAGCAGACTAAATAATAACCATCTTACTTTTGTCAGCAAATTAGTAGCTAACTAGATCACAAAGGCTTGTTAGTGTTACCTAACTACCGGACACACTTTTTGTTCCTGTACAAAAAACATATGCATGCATGTGTCAGCAGGGGGCGCCAGCTCACCCCACCTTCTCCTAAATCTCTGCTGTACTTCCATGTTTAGATGAGAGGAGACAGCAGAGGGCGGACTCCAGGGCGGACTCCGACCAGGAGGGGCCCGGGGCCAAGGAGGTTCGCAAGGAACGGAAAGTTCTGGAGAAGAAGATGGCCCTCAACAGGAAGAGGAAGCTAGACTCCAGGTGTGTTTCTAAAAGCACGGAATTATTTTCACTTGCACAAAGTGCCTAACTTCGATTCAGCACCATGAACAGGTCTGCTCAAACAAATTTATTTTGGGATGACATGACAAACAATTTGGTACCATCTGGGTGGGCAAATTCTAGATGTGATTTTTTTTTATTATTCCTATACATCCCTAGATTGTGTTTTCATGACCATGATCACGTTTTATGCACCGAGTCTCCTGAACGCGTAGAGATAAACCCATAGCCGATCAGACCTTCCTACGCTGAGCTATATGGTCACTTTCGTGCATAATACCTCCGCAACAATGAGGCATTCACCTGTAGGGGGGTAGATGCGCAAAATGTATAGCTCAGTGTAGGAAGGTCCGATCGACTCCGGTGCATAAAACGTGATCATGGTGACTGAAAAATCGATTCTCTTATTTCCTGATCAGCTACACACACTCACAGCCACACACACACACACATATGGGACACGTTGATATATAGGTGAAAACAGCTCTGATTATCCCAATACTGGTAAAATAGATTCCTTACCTCAGATCAGATGTTCTCCAAAAAGATGATTCCAATTCCTGATCGCGTTTATTGATCCAACGCTGGGTACTGGAAACACATTTTCCGCTGTTCTGGTGGTGGACGATTACTTGGATCGTCTCCGGTTACTTGTCTGACAAGTAAAATGTGGAAGAAGGACTTTTTTTTCTCCATGCGTTTCATTCAATCCAATCCAAAGGGGTGCAGTACCATCCGGAGAGACGATAGGGGGCGGTATTTCCCCAATGGAGCTCAGAGAGAGTTCCAGTGGTAACGTGAGGCTAGATCGATGAAATATGAATGGAAATCGCGAATAAAAAAAATAACGATTAAAAACGAGATATCTCGTCGGCTGGCACTCAGCGGTTGGCATGAACTAACGAATTATGCCGTGGCTGGCACTCAAAGTGTTAAGACAGAGCAAATAGCGGGCGCAAATCACACGCAGTTAACTCTTTCACGGCCACAAGCTTTCGCCATCTGCACTTTCTAGCCCCATCTTTTCTTGACCATTTTCACGATATTTCACGATCTTTGCGGAGCTATTGTATATTCTATATTGTAGCTATGGAGACAATAGTATGGCTCATTTGACAGGCACACTTTCTATGTTTTTGTAGATTTTTATTGGTTTGTACTACCGGGCAGTCCGGTAGAGAGAGCGGGAGAGGAGGAAATGGGAGACATTCGACAGCAGGGGAAGACATTCGACAAAGGACGCCGGGTCTGGGAGTCGAACCCGGGTCGGCCATTTCGCGACGCAGCGCGTTACATAGTGTGCTAGAGCTGCCGCGATTACCGCATTACCGCGGTATCGCTGTTACATCACGGTCACCGCAGCGTTAAGCTGAATACCGCATCACAAACGGGGACGGAGGATTTTTTTTCTCTCACAGCCACACTCTGCTGACCGTCTTGCCCCTCCTCCTCCTCCTCCCAGACCGTGGCATATTGTAAACAAACCCTCGAGTGCATGGGCACCGTCCTCAGAGCTCCTTTCAACATTTAACAAGCATTAAACAAAATGGCCCAGTCATCTATTCACTTTTGTTTAATACATGAGGCAACGCGTTGTCTAGTGTTATCTAGCTACTGATAGCTCCTGATATCAACGTCTGATATAATCAGTTTGGTATTCATTTCGCAAGTGCTGGCTAGCGTTGGCTAACTAGCTATCGCTCGTGAGCTACCGAGCTAACGTTACTGTTTAAACAAAACTACACATCAACTATTTTTAGTTTAATACATGATGAGGCGTTGTCTAACTGGCTAGCTACTGATAGCTCCTGATATCAACAAATGCTCATTTCAGTTTAAGAATGATAGGGATGCGGCAGCATGAGACCTCGGTTAGCATAGGTAGCTAACGTTAGCTCACGTTAAATCACAACGAAATGATCCAGTAAACTAAATAGTTCACTTTATTTTAATACATGATGCATTGTCTAACGTCATCTAGCCGGCTAGCAGTAGCTACAGATAGCTCTTGATATCAATGTCTTATAATATAATTGACATTATTCGTTTTTGCAGCTGAACATTGGCTAATTAGCTATCATGCTTCATAACAACACTGGGAAGATGGCGATGCTGAATGTGATTTGACACACAGACAGTGGAGGCTGGAGCTGTTTGCAGATAGCAAGCATTTTGACTTGTTGCGTGGTGGCGATGTCTCGCAGATAATACAACTACAAGTATAATTATATAACACTTATATGCTATAAACCTTTTTTTTATTTAAATTTGTTTGTGCGGTAATATCGCTGCTGTAGGAAATATTTCGCAAATTTGTGCGGTAAGGAAAACATCAATACCGCGGCAGCTACTAGAGCGCCCCGACAGACACTATTTCTAGTCCAACATGTAAACATTTTTTGTTTCTACACACTGTAGTTTGTAGTTTATTACACGCTAAACATCGCCCATTTCCAAAATAATCCAGTCTTTTGCCATAGATCGCGAGATAAAACGCGTTATATGCAATAATACCCAAATACTCCCAAATCAAACATGTACGTGTGCCTTCACAAAACCATCAAGGGGGGGGGGGGGAGTCTTACCCCGAAAATGCGACCGCTAGAAAACGCTTTGTTTAGGTCTGGTAAAATAGGAGACTATGATCGTTACAGAAACATGTTTCAGGTTCGGTAAAATAGACATAGGGAGTCCTTACCCTAGCTAGAAGGTACTCCAAAAAGAATAATTCCAATGATCCCATCGGCGATCGTGATTACTCGTTTATATGTAATAATTGCACGTTTTGAGGCGAGCAGATCTCTGAGCGATTGCTTCGTAAGAGCTCCTCCCCCTCAGAGCGAGTCTTGACAGTCCAGTTCAGCCATTGTCTCTACTGATCCCTTTCTATCAGAGTTCAAAAGGTAGGTGATACTGCCACCTGGTGAGATTCGATCGGCATTGCAATTCCAACGTAGGCAAATGAGCCAGGGACGGCTAGAGCGATCCGGATGATCGTTTAGAACGGGGATCAAATGAAAAAGATCAAAGGATCCAAAAACGAGTTTACTCGTTATTGGCGCTCAAGCGTTGGCGGCGAAACACGAGTTTACTCGTTATTGGCCACCATTGAGTTAAGGGTGCTATTAGCGGGCGCAATCCATTCTTTGTGAATTCGCCCCTGTATGTTTTATAAGTGGGACCCGGGGTAGACTAGTCTGCGCTCTTTTCGTCATCTAATGGGGATCCAAATAAACTAAATTAAACTAATGTTTAGCTTCTCCTATAAGACATTAAGTCACAGACATCATTTTCACTTTTCAGGAAAGACAGCGACGTTTCAAGCAAGAGGAAAGGAGATACCGGAGAAGATGTCTCCAGGAGAGGAGTAAGTATACAAAATTTTAAAAAATGTATGAAAGAGCTATATTCATATAGACCAGTGGTGCCCAACCAGTCGATCGCGATCGACAGGTAGATCGCGGGCTGATTTCAAGTAGATCTCGATTAATAAAATTCGATTATAATTTTTTTTTTTTTTTATTATTATTTTTTTTTTTTTGCAAAATCAATTCTGCCTCTCCTTGTTAACTACAACAAGCAATGCTGTTTGTTATTTAAGATGAGGTCGGACTCTGCACTGACAGATTTGTGTTCATTATGCTGCTTTTATAAAGCCTCAAATGACTGCTTACAATATACAATTTTGGCTGGTAGCTCTCGGCTAGGTGGTAAATTAAAAAGTAGATCTTGGTTCAAAAAAGGTTGGGCACCCCTGATATAGACTCTTGACTTGTAGAACACTGGCCTGTTTTTCAACACATATTTTCCAACAAAAATACATTTTACAGTCTCATAAATGTATGGAAAACCTGGATTATATTTATCTTTGACATACTGTCTGATCTCAGGGTGAGGATGAAGCATCGTCTTCAGTCCAATCAAAATATGAACAATATGAACATTTCTAATTTGAGTTGGTTGTGTTTACTTTCTACACATTTGTTCTTCAAGTTTACCGCTAGTTAGGGACACATGACTCAACACATATATTTTCTTTGGATTCTGACACAGCCTGAGAGACTTGCCTTTTTATGTGACATACTTTATATGATTTACTGTGTGCTTTTGACTTTGGTCAACTTTGTTGTTTTTAAATGTGCTCTATAAATAAAGTGGATTGGATGACTTCAGTCAGGAATGCTAATAATGCTAGCATGTCATTTTATGGAAACTGAAGGTCAAATGTAGAAACCTTTCCCCCTTAATGTGACAAATATCCCTTTAACACGGGATACGTGTCAGTTATTTGATTGTTTGTGAGGTGTTTCTTGTAAGCTTTCTCTTTTCTTACATTTAGGAAGTAAAACCGGCAACCTCAAAGTTCCAACCAAAGTCCACGAGAAAAGTCTCTGAATCTGCATCATCAGACGAAAGACATCGAAGGAAGAGTGGCAGCGTATCGGAGGATTCCAACGAACCAAAGAAGCTCTCCGATAAAGGCCGGACACATTCCTTCATCCTGCAGTTGGAGCAGGGCACGGAAGAGGTGCTCAGGCAACGTTCCGCCAGCAAGTTCGACCGGCTTTCCCGCAAGGACTCGCATTCCAAAGAGCGCAAGGAAAAAGAGCGCAGCCTTTCTGAAGAACACGCTAAGCTCAAACCAACGGCGGAGAGGAGGAGCGAATCCCAGGCGGACGACTCTCAGCAAAAGGACGGGAGCAGCAGCGTTAAGGTGGCTTCTGACGATAAAGGTGAGAAGAAGGCTAAGGTCAAAAGCGAGAAGAAGCCACCAGGAATATCCAGGGAAGGAAGGGCGTCTGTGTCGGAAGGTGCGCCCGACGAGGCGGCCAAGAAGGGGAAGGCGCCGTCCATAGAGGCTGCCAAAGTAGAGAAGGAGAAAGAAAAGGACAAAACGAAGGAGAAGGAGAAGGTCAAAGACAAGGAGAAGACCAAAGGAGACAAGACTTCGACTAAGAGTGACTCCAAGCAACTGCTCCGGCCAGATTTGGCCGCCCCCTCCGAAGACGGGGCTGAGGCGGAGCCCGGTGCGGAAGGCAGCAAGAAGAAGGACAAACACCCCAAGGATGTCCTGAAGAGGTCAAAGAGTCACATGGAGGACAAACAGGTCGAGAAGCCCAAGTCTAAATCCGATAACAAAGACGGTGAGAGGGAGAAGGCGAAAGCGGATCAAGAAAGCCAAAAATCTAGCAAATCCAGCCCAGATGTTGACAAGGATCCCAGAAAGTCCAAGCAGATGGAGAAAGGAAGAGCGGCAGAAAAGCCTAGGTCTAAATCTAGAGAGGAAGGGAAAACTCCGTCCTCCACGTCAAAGATGGAGAAGAAAGCTCCCGGTTTGGATGTCAAAGTTAAAGGAGGTGCATCTCTCGGCAAACAAGATGCAACGAAGGAAAAGAAAAAGGAGGGAAACGCAAAGGAACAAAGGAGGCCCTCAGAGGAAACTCCTCAAGAGAAATCGGAAGGACTTCGGGTCGGAAGTGCAAAGAAGAGGCCAGAGAAGAAAGTTAAGACTCCAGAAAAGAGAGAAGAGGGCCAAGAGGAGAAGAAGGGGCTTATAGATGATGCGTCTGAAAAGTCCTCGATCTCCTCACCGTGTCCGGAGACGGACGAGCCCACCGAGAAGCAATCCCTCCTCAAAGACACGAGCAGCGACTCCGACCCCGTTGCCCCCGCTGTCCCCGCCTCCGTCTCGGAGGACGCGTACGACGCACTGAGCGACGTCACCCCCGAACCGGAAGACGGCGAAGCGGCCGAGATGCGGCTCGACGAGGTGGAACCGCGTCCTTTACCGAGCGACGCCAACGCCCTTCTGACGCTCATGGACATCTGTACGTCAGCAGAGGCGAGACTGCCTCCTCAAGGAGACCCCGGTGGAGAGGAGGCGGGCCCCGGTGGAGAGGAGGCGGGCCCCGTGATGACTCTGCAGGATGCCGACATGAAGATGAAGGAGGCGGCTCTGACTCTGCTCTCCATGGCCCCCGACAGTATCCTCTCCCCCAGTTTAATCACACCAGACACCAAAGAAGCTTCACGGCTGAATCCACCTGCTGCCCCACGACCAATGGAACCCAGTCCACCTGTAGAGGCACAGCAGCAGGACTCTGAGACGGCTGGAAGTGGCCGAGCGACCGCCGCCTCCTCTGCACCGGCTAAGTCTCGGAATACTGATGAGCTTCATGGAAAACCAAGCAACACAGGTGGGTTGTGGTAAAGCCAAATCTCTTTCCTGGAAATATTTGTTGTGTTATTGTTTTCTTAAGTTAAAAGTAAAACATACTCCCTCTGCAGATGCCTGTGTGAAGAAGGAGATAGGATCGACAGAGATGCAAACAGCAGTTTCCGTCGTGTCACAGGTGAGCAGTTTGTCTTCAGACTGTAAATAGACGATGCCAGTGTCATGTCCAATAGAGAGACTAGAGACAGAATGAATACCTCTGACTGGTGTATCAGGTATCGGGTATATTACGGATTCACCTCAATTTATAATCGACCGCTATGACAGATCCTTTGTGTGACCGTGTTCACTTTAAAGGTCCTGTGTCTTTATAAATGGCCTTTTCCAGTCCAACAGTTAGCATTGTTTCCTAGCAATGGGGCGTTTATATCAATGGGGTCTGTGAACTCTAATTCTCATTTTGACTCGTCGGTCTAGTCTCGAGTTCACGAGATCCTCCCTCACTCAACTAAGCCATTCTGATTTGACTGTTTTGCTGACGTGAGTAAGGCACTGGTTGTAGAGTCACCGCCCACAATCAACAATTCGCTCAACAACGGAGCGAGTGGAATTACTTCCTCAAACGGGTTGACGTGCGCGGGTGCCGACAGAGAATCAACAATTCGCTCAACAACGGAGCAGTGGGAATAATGCGGAAGCGGTCTCCCTGTCCCTGACTCTCCCTCTCTCTCTCTCCCTCTCTCTCAACCTGCACACAATCGCAGTTGAGCCACTCACACAGCGCACGCGCACACATGGAGCGATGTATCCTCTCTCTCTCCCTCTCTCTCTCACTCGCTCGTTCTCTCTCTCGCTCTCTCTCGTATACATGTATCACGCTGTGTGGGTGACTGTCACTCAAAGCGCTTATGGGCGGAGCCCAGCCCAAAACAGCTTGAAATCTTTTTTTTTTTTAACAAATGTTTTTTATTTTCTCTTTTTTTTTTACATGAAACAAGACAAACAATACAGTAACAGTAATAATCAACATTATTACATGGCATTTTCACATTCGCCGAAATGCTTGATTGTGATTGGTCAATAGCCCCTGACAGCAGTGAATTATTTTTCAATAACTGACCGCTGCCATGGGCAACGCGCAATAATCACCGGTGATTATTGCTTTTCGCAGCTGGAGCAATCAAGCCCACTGACACACACTGCATCAGTGCAATCAGACACACCTGCCGGCTGCCGGCGATAATAATAATCACTTTATTTGGGCTGACAGAGCCACAGAACAACTGCGTCTGCATTTGATCTCGTCTTGTCGATGGTGTAAAATGAATTAAGTATATTGTTAGTAAGTTAGCCATGTAATAAGCGGGATAATGTATAGCTATACTCGGTCATTGTCGCTAAATAATTGACCTTCTCTGTCGTTTAGAACACCTCGGCGAGGCGCCTCGGTATTCTAAACTCTGTGTCGGTCAATTATTTAGCGACAATGACCTCGTAGCTATACATTATCCCTTACATAACTCACAGGACAATAACAGAAATAATAATAACAATAATGACAGTCCAGTAATGAAATCAGAATGAAAATAGACTAAAAGACATAAAAATAATAAATACAATACCATGGACACTCGCTCGCTCTCCAGCTTGAAATCTTGAAGTGGAAAAATGCTGCTTTTGAGTACTTGTTTAGAAATACAAAACAGCGGTCTCGACTCCCGGAGTCAGCATTGCCTTGGCTTGGGCTGATCGTCATACTAACTCGTTTGGCTGGGTTAGGGGGAGGGAAGCCATGGGTGGGAAACTGGTGTTGTGGACAGCGACGCCTACAGGTCAGGTCTGGGCGCTTGCTCAGTGGAGGCAGGACTTGATGAAGGCAGCGTGACCTCCCACGCGTTACACTTCACCAATGAGAGATCGAGCTGCCAGGTGAAAAAAAGAATCACTGGCTGTCGCCGCACGTGTCGGAGGAAGCGTGCGGATACTTCAGGGTTCCCTTGTACCGACCAGTAGGAGAACATGCGCACAACAACCAGGGGGGGGGGGGGGGGGGGGGGGGGGGATTGGCACAACGACCAAATTGGGACGGGGAGAAAAACAGAAAAATCGGAGGAAGAGAGGATACATTTTTTTTTATTTTTTTTAAGTTGCCCAAATAGTGAAAGGAATAGCAAGACATGTCCCCTTTAATAGTTTTTATTCCAATCTTTTCAAATTTGCTGAGAATATTCATGTTCCCTAGAGGAAGGAGCCTATTGATTTTGGTGACCCCATGACCTTTCTTCTAGCGCCACCATCAGGCCAAACTTTAAATGTGTATCTCCTGACACGTTAAGTTATACAGTCATGGCAATCACACCCAGAGATGTGGCTCCTCATGGATAACCTGTCAGAGATGTTTATAGTGATGTCATAGAGATGTTTATAGTGATGTCATAGAGATGTTTAGAGTGATGTCATAGAGATGTTTAGAGTGATGTCATAGAGATGAGAGCCCTGACGTAAGTGGTTGTAGCTATGGCTGTGGGGGTGCTGGAGACATGTACTTTTATACGCCTGAGTCTCCTGAACACGGAGAGACCAATCCCAAGTTGATCGGCACTTTCTCTGCCGACCTATAGTCACTTTTCTGCACCTACTCCCCGGACTCCACATGCGAGGATTTCCCACGGAGTCTCTGGATTGTCCAGAGATCTAGGTTTATCAATTTAGATTTAGGTTTATCAATCTGCGCGTGCAGTTTGGGGAGCAGGTGCCAAAAAGTGACTATAGCTCGGCAGAGAAAGTGCCGATCGACTTGGGATTGGTCTCTCTGTTCTTCTGTTCTTCTTGATTTGAGACTAACTGATCTATGTGTAGATAATAGTTCTTCTTGATTTGAGACTAACTGATCTTCTATGTGTGTAGATAATAGTTCTTCTTGATTTGAGACTAACTGAACTCCTATGTGTAGATAATAGTTCTTCTTGATTTGAGACAAACTGATCTCCTATGTGTAGATAATAGTTCTTGATTTGAGACTAACTGATCTCCTATGTGTAGATAATAGTTCTTGATTTGAGACTAACTGAACTCCTATGTGTGTAGATAATAGTTCTTCTTGATTTGAGACTAACTGATCTCCTATGTGTAGATAATAGTTCTTCTTGATTTGAGACTAACTGATCTCCTATGTGTAGATAATAGTTCTTCTTGATTTGAGACTAACTGAACTCCTATGTGTAGATAATAGTTCTTCTTGATTTGAGCTAACTGATCTCCTATGTGTAGATAATAGTTCTTCTTGATTTGAGACTAACTGAACTCCTATGTGTAGATAATAGTTCTTGATTTGAGACTAACTGAACTCCTATGTGTAGATAATAGTTCTTCTTGATTTGAGCTAACTGATCTCCTATGTGTAGATAATAGTTCTTCTTGATTTGAGACTAACTGAACTCCTATGTGTAGATAATAGTTCTTGATTTGAGACTAACTGAACTCCTATGTGTAGATAATAGTTCTTGATTTGAGACTAACTGATCTCCTATGTGTAGGTTGACAAGATGGCCTCAGATGAAAAGGAAGCCATTGACGCTGAGATCACCACTGATGCAAAGACTGTTGGCAAACTGGCACCACCGGTTGACAACCAAGGTAAAGGTTTCTGTAGGGCTGCTTGATTTATGGCAAAAACCATAATCACGATTATTCTGGTCAATATTTACCTCTTAAGCCCGATCGGCCGGTACCGACCGAGATTTATTTCACGTCGCAAATAGATCAATACAGTCCGTATTACGTGATGTTGTGTTTCTTTTTCAAATGTAGCCACGAGTAAAGACCCTAACCCTATCAAAACAGCAATCAAAGTGTATATTTTCAGCACTACGTTTGTTATTAGCTAAATATGAGCTTATGAAAATCTCTGCGCATTGCATCGGAAACCGGAAGATTTAGACGCGAGGATATGATGCCGGCTTTCGATGGACATCGAAATGTCATAAAACTACACTACCCAGCTCACACCAGCTGCAGTCAAAGCTACAGCCACTTGACGTGAAAAAAAATATTGACGTGAAAATCGTGATTAGATCTCACGGGTCCAACAAACCTCAATGTTATTGCCATAAAATACAAAGTATATTGTTTCTTTACCTTTCTGTGAATGTCTAGGAAAAAACGGTGTCGCAATCCGGTAAAAAATGGCGGAGCTGTGGACATTATACAAAAGTAACAGGTGCCTGGTGGTACTAAATCCAGATTTAACTCTGCCATTGGAAAGAGGAGATCCATAGATGTATGACTTGGCCATAATAAGGTCATTTATAGGCCTTATATTCTATATTCAGATTTCAAATAGCATGTGTCCAGATGGCAAAATTCAGTACTGTAAATCATCTGCACTCTGTTCATTTGCTTAGACTTTTAGTACACTTGATCTCAAGAAGGTGCTGAATGAGCTCAGTGGCAATTCTTCACTTTTGGTCAATGTTAGCGTGGTGATATTCACCATCAAAGATGGGGGGGGGGGGATTATATTCTCCTTTATAATTTACATTCTCCTTTGGTTCATTACAATTTACTTAACAGACACAATATTTCTGACACTGGGAATACATTCCCTGAGGTCCATAGATGTGTTTAGATACCAAGAACATGCAAATGGGCCTTGTAGAAGTGGAGCAATCTTCCATTTACTAACCCTACTAGCTAACCACTATTTGTAAAAGCCACAACCTTTTTTTTTTACTAACCCAACTACGTTACCATATTTGTAATAATGTAAATCATTGTGTCGTTGTACATATTGTGTATACAACGTTAGAAGCTAACGTAGCTTAGCTTGGTAGCTATTGTGCTAACAACATGCCGCAACGTCTAGCTTGTTAGCCGGCATGAATGCCCGATTTAAAATGGTTCTCTCCTCTTTGTATACCTTTGTCCTCACAAGTATTCTGCCAGGGAACTTATGGACACGACAATAGTAGTAGTTATAAGGTGTTTGAGCTTGTAACGTTAGTTAGCTCATAGCTATCGTGGTAGCCAGTTTTTTTGTAATTTTTTTTAAGCTTCGAATTAAAATCGAATCTCGGGCCCCGAAGCTTCGAATTCCAAAAAAAAATATCGAAGGTCAGTCCTAGTTCCCTGTAGAATGCAGCGCTTTGATGCGAGACAACAGACATTTTCATGACAACAGACATTTTCATAACGACAGACAAGGAGACATTCTCTGTGCATTTGACCTTCCATTTGACCTTCCATTTGACCTTCCATCTGCAGCAGAGCTCCCGTCAGACGCAGAGACCCAGGTGACTGGTGGAACCACAGAGACCCAGGTGACTGTTGGAACCACAGAGACCCAGGTGACTGTTGGAACCACAGAGACCCAGGTGACTGGTGGAACCACAGAGACCCAGGTGACTGGTGGAACCACAGAGACCCAGGTGACTGTTGGAACCACAGAGACCCAGGTGACTGTTGGAACCACAGAGACCCAGGTGACTGTTGGAACCACAGAGACCCAGGTGACTGGTGGAACCACAGAGACCCAGGTGACTGTTGGAACCACAGAGACCCAGGTGACTGTTGGAACCACAGAGACCCAGGTGACTGTTGGAACCACAGAGACCCAGGTGACTGTTGGAACCACAGAGACCCAGGTGACTGGTGGAACCACAGAGACCCAGGTGACTGGTGGAACCACAGAGACCCAGGTGACTGTTGGAACCACAGAGACCCAGGTGACTGTTGGAACCACAGAGACCCAGGTGACTGGTGGAACCACAGAGACCCAGGTGACTGGTGGAACCACAGAGACCCAGGTGACTGGTGGAACCACAGAGGCCATTCCTTCACACGCAGGTCCCACGGCACAGGTGGTTGAGGTTCCCTGCAAACAAGGTAAGGCTTTCGCAACGTCATAGTTTAAAGCTGCCATGATTATCTTTTGACCGCATTTTCACATTTCCAAAACTTCTTCCACCTGCCATCAGGAGGTCTCAGTGAGTCATGGTGTCCTACTCAATCAACCCTGCTATCAGAAGGTCTCATTGAGTCATGGTGTCCTACTCAATCAGCTCTGCCATCAGAAGGTCTCGTTGAGTCATGGTGTCTTACTGAATCAGCTCTGCTATCAGAAGATCTCATTGAGTCATGGTGTCTTACTGAATCAGCTCTGCTATCAGAAGATCTCATTGAGTCATGGTGTCCTACTCAATCAACCCTGCTATCAGAAGGTCTCATTGAGTCATGGTGTCTTACTCAATCAGCTCTGCTATCAGAAGGTCTCATTGAGTCATGGTGTCCTACTCAATCAACCCTGCTATCAGAAGGTCTCATTGAGTCATGGTGTCCTACTCAATCAACCCTGCTATCAGAAGGTCTCATTGAGTCATGGTGTCCTACTTAATCAGCTCTGCTATCAGAAGGTCTCATTGAGTCATGGTGTCCTACTCAATCAGCTCTGCTATCAGAAGGTCTCATTGAGTCATGGTGTCCTACTCAATCAGCTCTGCTATCAGAAGGTCTCATTGAGTCATGGTGTCCTACTCAATCAGCTCTGCTATCAGAAGGTCTCATTGAGTCATGGTGTCCTACTCAATCAGCTCTGCTATCAGAAGGTCTCATTGAGTCATGGTGTCCTACTCAATCAGCTCTGCTATCAGAAGGTCTCAGTGAGTCATGGTGTCCTACTGAATCAGCTCTGCTATCAGAAGGTCTCAGTGAGTCATGGTGTCAGACTCAAACAACCCTGCTATCAGAAGGTCTCATTGAGTCATGGTGTCCTACTCAATCAGCTCTGCTATCAGAAGGTCTCATTGAGTCATGGTGTCCTACTGAATCAACCCTGCTATCAGGAGGTCTCACTGAGTCATGGTGTCCTACTGAATCAGCTCTGCTATCAGAAGGTCTCATTGAGTCATGGTGTCCTACTCAATCAACCCTGCCATCAGAAGGTCTCGTTGAGTCATGGTGTCCTACTCAATCAGCTCTGCTATCAGGAGGTCTCACTGAGTCATGGTGTCCTACTCAATCAGCTCTGCTATCAGAAGGTCTCATTGAGTCATGGTGTCCTACTCAATCAGCTCTGCTATCAGAAGGTCTCATTGAGTCATGGTGTCAGACTCAAACAACCCTGCTATCAGAAATTTACTCTGCCTATTTTTCAATAGAGTTGGGGGAAAATCGATACAGCAATATTCAGTTACAGATATCGTGATGTATCGTAGATGAAATTTCTTGCAATATATCGATTATCACAGATATCATGTATCGTGATAATATCATTATCGAGGGCCAAATATCGTCACAGTATCGTATCATGAGTTACTATGAAAGCACTCTTGTAATGTAGTTCAGAATAATTTTTATTATTACATAATTATTGTGCCATCAGAATAGTATTACGTTTGTAAGTTAAGTATTTGTAGTATTTGTATTGTCACCTTGTGCAACAACAACCAAGGAAACTATAAAAGAAGGAAGGGTCATTACGTCACCGTTTAGCACGTGAACACACATTGATGCCAAGTGTGGAAACTTTCAGTTCAGCCAACATTGAGTTGAATGGGATCAGCGTCTCCACGTTCATGACCCGTCGTTTAAACAGGTTGTTACCTCGGGTGTCAGAATCATCGGAATCAATCTGTTGCCTTGTTAACTAGCTAACGTTTGATGTGTTTATTGATGTATTATTTCCTCAGATAGCTGGTTTATTTTGAATTTGAATACCGACACCAAGTAGTGCATAGAACGCTGGTATTCTGACGTGTTGACTCTTACTACTTTATGGTTTCCTTGGCAACAACCAGGAAATGCCCGTCAAATGCCAACCAGAAGGGCGGCTAGGTGGTGCAGTGGGCAAGGTGCTCACCACCAATGCAGGAGACGCTGGGTTCGAGCCCAGCTCTCCGCATTGCATTCAGCTTTGCTGGTCGTTCATACTAATACATTTGGCAGTATTAGGGGGTGGGAAGCTGATGGGTGGGGATCGGACGTTGTGGACAGCGACTCCTACAGGTCGGTTGGTGCGCCTGCGCAGTAGAATCAGGAAGCGACGGGGGCGGCGCCCCTCCAAAACGCAGACCCCTGATGCTGAAAGATCGCGCTGCGCAGGTGAAAAGATGCGACTGCTGTTACCTCGAGTACCGGAGGGGACTCGTGCTATGTATGGCTTCGTCCACATTACAGCCGGCTTGTGGGAGGCATGGCCAAACAGCGTTCGAGACAGGGGAGGGTTGAATTGGACGATACGAAATTGGGATGGGAGAAAAATAGAAAATGGGAGAAAAAGTAGATAAAAAAAAAAAGCCAACCAGAAAAGGATAACTACACATTTTAATTCATTCCTCATGTCTTTTTATTGTTAGATAAAAGCCTGTCTGATGTTGCGGATGTGGACAACTCCAAGGTGAGTTATTAGTTAGTAACACATTGTGGTAATGAATGTTATCGCTCGTCATATTTACAGTGTGTTAGGTTGAAATGTGTGTATGTATTTTAAATAGGTTCCAGAGTTGGACGTTGAAGACGCAGAGGTCAAGATGGAAGTCGATTATACGAGTAGGTGGTCTTTATTCTATTTTGACCTTGTGCGACACAAAAGTGTACAAACTCCTTAACACTTTGACTGCCGGGAGCCGTCTTTAGACGTCTTTGCTGGCCATGCTAAAGTTGCCGGGGGACGCTGTACGTCGTCTTTATATCAATATTTCAAAAATCTGCGATCGGATTCATAATGTCCCTCCGCTGGCCTGAGATACACCAGCAGGACCCACTGAGCTCTCTGGCGGTTCAGGAGCGCCATCTGGTGGCCGATCGCGCAACCGCTTAACAGGAAGCGCAGTAGAGGTTGTGCTAGATGTCCGTATTGCTTCCGGCCACTCGGGATAGGTTCCGGCACTCTAGCTCGTCACACTACATAGCGATCGATTGCCAATAACTCGATAAACAACATGATTTGGACGTATATACCATTATACAAGCTGGAGATGGACCGGGTAATAATATATCCCATAATGATAAAATTTCTACTCGACGATGATCGCCCAACGGCGCGCGGAGACTGGGGTGAGTTTCAGCGTGTAACGTTACCGTCTTCGATAATAACTGATATTATCAACATTTGACCCACATTAGATGATTGGTATAACGCTGCCCACGGAATTATAAACGCCCCCTCGCCCATCCGGTCAACATCAGATGACGTGTAGTAACTTCTAGAAGTACGTCTAGTTGGAATTTTTTATATCGCGCTGATTGCCATCAAACTGTATTTCATCATCAATATAATGCATTTGGGGCTATATATCACGTTCTGGAGAAAGCTGCAGAAAGAGATGAAAACATACTTATACATTAGACCATACTTTACTATGAATATGTGAATGAAAAAGTTTAACGTTGCTACACAATGAACAATACATATAGGACTTTGAATGGGCCCTAATAATGGCAATGTAGCAATATAATTTAAAAAGTTATAGCCCTGCAAAGAAGGGGACTTTCTCCATAGACAAATAGCGCTGGCAATCTATGGTATATCATTAATTTAACCTTAGGCAACCAAAGTGTTAAAGGTAGAATCTGTAATGCGGTCAAACGACAACCTCAAAAGAGCCTTGCTTGGTACTGCACTTTGTTTATGTTTTTTGTTTTGGTCTGAGTTGGAGTTAATTGGTGATGGGGGGAGGGGCTGCTACTGCCAAAACAAACATCAGATCAAAACAAAAAATGTAAACAAAGTGCAGTACCTAGCGGGGTTCTTTTGCATAGAGGTCACTGTTTGATGGCATTACAGATTCTACCTTTAAACTTTTAACCTTTTTTTATTTAAAAAAAATGCTAAGCAGTTTTGTATTCTGCAATGGAAGGAAGTTACCCTGCATAGAGCTACTCAAATGATTTGACATCTTGACATCAGACCGCAAAGCGTCCTTTCACACACGCACGCACACACACGCACACACACACACACACACACACACACACACACACACACACACACACACACACACACACACACACACACACACACACACACAGTAATGTTACCTTTTTACATTCCCTTGTCGTTACTAGGTGAGGAAAAGAGTGTAACACAACAAGAACAGAGTGTCCAGCAGCCGTCTGTAGTAAGTGCTTCTCATCTCTAAACACGCTCCCACTTAACTCGCCCAAAGCACTTTTGATGTGAATTCATAACATCTTGTTTTATTTTTATATATAGTCTGAAGCCCGTGAAAAGCCAGCGGAGGTCAGAGAAACACGACGTGGACGTCAGTCCAAGCTACTCAAACAAACCAGTGAGTTATGGGATTTAAAAGATATATATATTTAACGTGTTTACCCCCTCCACACCACGTTGTGTTATTATTATTCTCTATTTCTTCAAGTGACTGTTGATGTGATGCTACGCTTATGATCGTATCTTAAATACCAAGATCTACATTTGTCAACATCAGAATCAGAAACCCCTTCAAGGAACACGCCAACATTTTGGGGAAAGTGCTCACTGTCTTCTCCAGAGTCTGACAAGAAGATGGATACCAGTTTCCTCTCTGTGTTCAGTAGAGAGCTATCCGTCTGCAAGCTAGCCTAGCTTAGCACAAATTAATGGAAGTGGATACGGATACATTAAAACTAGCTTAAAACGCCGGTAGAGGTGTTTTTGGCCCACAGCTTGGTTAGCTGGTCCATATCTACATCCATTCATTTGTGCTAAGCTAGGCTAGAGGGAATTGGTATCTATCTTCTTGTCTGACAGAAGACGGTAATGTTGGCGTGTTCCTTTAAATGCTAAGATCTACAGTATATGTTCGAAATCAGAAACCCCTTAAAGCTCATGTATGCATCACTCGCTGGTTGGCACACACGGTCGTTATGCCCTAATTGTGCCCTGTCCGCGTTGAGCACCTCTAAAAAGTTCCAGCAATACGTCCCCTCTTGGTTCCTAGAGCCTGGAGCCATCGTGTCATCATGAGAACACGTGGAGGATGTAACTCTGTGGGCAGCGCGCGGAGTTGCACACCTCACTCGACGATGCTTGAACTCACCAAACACAATGACGTAGAGCGAAACACAGACATTCGTACAAAAGATATCAATTCGATCTCGACTCAGAATTAGGCCGCATCGAGTCCTCACAAGCAATCGAAACGCATGTTTCATGTGTTGAATATTTTCGTACGTAAGTTTACAACCATCCATAAACCTTTGCACAAAATGTAAATATTGATGAAAGACGCCAACCGAATGTACAGGAATTTGACCCGGAGAGAGAGGTGACAGTGGTGAAAAAACTTGCCAACAAGTTTCACAGTACGACAAACCCTCGTGACACAAAGACAATAGGACCTCGTACGACAAACCCTCGTGACACAAAGACAACAGGACCTCGTACGACAAACCCTCGTGACACAAAGACAACAGTAACTCGTACGACAAACCCTCATGACACAAAGACAACAGGACCTCGTACGACAAACCCTCGTGACACAAAGACAACAGTAACTCGTACGACAAACCCTCGTGACACAAAGACAACAGGACCTCGTACGACAAACCCTCATGACACAAAGACAACAGGACCTCGTACGACAAACCCTCATGACACAAAGACGACAGGACCTCGTACGACAAACCCTCGTGACACAAAGACAACAGTAACTCGTACGACAAACCCTTGTGACACAAAGACAACAGGACCTCGTACGACAAACCCTCATGACACAAAGACAACAGGACCTCGTACGACAAACCCTCATGACACAAAGACAACAGGACCTCGTACGACAAACCCTCATGACACAAAGACAACAGGATCTCATATGACAAACCCTCGTGACACAAAGACAACAGGACCTCGTACGACAAACCCTCATGACACAGACAACAGGACCTCGTATGACAAACCCTCATGACACAAAGACAACGGGACCTCGTACGACAAACCCTCGTGACACAAAGACAACAGGACCTAGTACGACAAACCCTCATGACACAAAGACAACAGGACCTCGTACGACAAACCCTCATGACACAAAGACAATAGGACCTCGTACGACAAACCCACGTGACACAAAGACGACAGGACCTCGTACGACAAACCCTCGTGACACAAAGACAACAGGACCTCGTACGACAAACCCTCATGACACAAAGACAACAGGACCTCGTACGACAAACCCTCATGACACAAAGACAACAGGACCTCGTACGACAAACCCTCATGACACAAAGACAACAGGACCTCGTACGACAAACCCTCATGACACAAAGACAACAGGACCTCGTACGACAAACCCTCATGACACAAAGACAACAGGACCTCATATGACAAACCCTCATGACACAAAGACAACAGGACCTCATACGACAAACCCTCATGACACAAAGACAACAGGACCTCGTACGACAAACCCTTGTGACGCAAAGACAACAGGACCTCGTACGACAAACCCTCGTGACACAAAGACAACAGGACCTCATACGCTGATTATATTTTTCAGGTAACGCCTCCAGTTCAGAAGGACCGGAGTGTGAAAAAGGGTCGGACCTGTCTGAGAAGGTATGACTCCCAGATGAATGAATGCTAATCGACCTGTCTGAGAAGGTATGACTCCCAGATGAGTGAATGCTAATCAACCTGTCTGAGAAGGTATGACTCCCAGATGAGTGAATGCTAATCAACCTGTCTGAGAAGGTATAACTCCCAGATGAATGAATGCTAATCAACCTGTCTGAGAAGGTATGACTCCCAGATGAATGAATGCTAATCAACCTGTCTGAAATTGGGGGTCTAACGTTAGGTCTTTTAAGGAAGCTTAGCTGGAGGGACCTGTGGAGTATGGAGGAAAATCATATACAATTCTTAATCTGGGCTACTTATGATTTGCTGCCATCACCACAGAACCTAAAACGGTGGGTAGATGGGGACCGGTCGTGTCCACTGTGTTCAGAGACGGCAATGCTGAGGCATGTTCTGTGAACCTGTAAGACTAGTCTTTCTCAAGGCCGGTATACACGGCGAGAGATAGTTAGCACTTACCAGAGGCCTGACCTAGTATTATCATATACGATGAGAGCTAGGATGGAGGGGGTGGTCTGGGACGCTGGACCTAACTGTTGAGCCTTCTCGAGGTGTCGTGGGCCTAACTTGACGAAACAGCAGAGAAGAGAGGTGCCCACTTGATAACCCTTGGGATGTGCTAACTCTCACTGTCTAATCTACATGTTGTGGTGGCCTTTAGGGGCCATATGGTATGGTATGTAGTAGGGCTGCACAACTAATCGGGAAAAAAAATCACAATCTCGATTCATAGACCTATGCGATCTCATTTCTAAATTATGACGATTATTATTATAATTTTTATTTTCTTTATTTAAAAAAATATATACTTTTTACTTTACTTTTTTAAATGATGACGAAAAATAAGAATCGTGTGAGAGAATCGTGATCTCAATTCTTAGAGAGAAAAATTGTGATTCACATTTGAGCAAGAATCGTGCAGCCCTAGTATGTAGCGTCAGCATTGTCAACCTGGAGCGCACATCAAAGGGGCACAGGTCTGTTGAAGTCAATGCTGTTTGGGGACCATTATGGGCCATGTATAGTGTGGAGTTGCATAGTACAAGTACTTATAGACATGTCAGACTGTCTTTTGGCAATGGGATTGGGATTCTTCATTGAGCGCTTATCCGTATCATTAGGGCACAAGTATCTCGTGTAAATGTCAACTCAAATGTGCTCTTAGGGGAGGGTTTTAGGGGATTGAGTGTGCAGGTTTTGTATCTTTGACCACAATGTTGAAATATCATCGCATACTAACAGCTGTTGTGGGAAGGCGGTCCGTCCCTGAATGACTTTGATTGAGGCGATGGTCTCACTGTCGTCGCCCAGTCTGACCATCCTGATTGATTGGCTGACAAAACACAAAACAACACGACCTGACGTGAGCAGCGTCTTTCTGAAGAAGTGGCAGCATAAATAAAGGCCATTCTCTCTGTATCGTTAACCGTCCGAACTGATTCCTGCATTGACCAATTTTCTGCTCCCTTTCAGGAGGAGAAGACCGAGGGCAGATTGACCCGCAAACGAAGACTGTCCAGCCAGAAAGCCACAAGCAGCAAGGACTCAGGTACTCCTCTAACTTACATGTTACAATCCTCTTTGGATCCTGTTGAAAATGATCTGTAAAAACATATGTTGCTATGGCTTTTAAGGTGTACTGGTGTAGTGTACTGGTATAGTGTACTGGTGTAGTGTACTGGTGTAATGTACTGGTGTAGTGTACTGGTGTAATGTACTGGTGTAATGTACTGGTGTAGTGTACTGGCATGGTGTACTGACATAGTGCACTAGATACCAGGTTCAGTATTGTGATACTTTATACCGACACGATAGTTGAAACTGAAAGAATACTGATTCGATACTCTGTACCTAATAGATCAGAAACAAGGGTTAATCACGTTTTCACACTGTGCCTTTTTTTACTGGTCATTCCGTCTGACACTAAAGAGCCACCATAGTTTAGAAGTGACGTGCACTTCCTGAAGCAAGTACAGGGTTCACACAAGGTCCTTGAAGTGCTTAAAGTGCTTGGTTCTTTTATAAAAAAAAAGTCAAGGCCTGGAATTCCTTGAAAACAGCAAAAAAAAAACAAGGTGCTTAAAAAGTCCTTGAAATTCAAATCAACCACTCACATTGAATGTTTTACTCATCCATGATCAAGTTCTGAATCAAGAAATCTTTTCTTTTTTTTGTTCTGTTTTAATCAAATCTGACGAGTCGCTGTCTCACTCGCTCCAACTGCTTTTCCTCAGAATAGAATAGAATAAAATCTTTATTGTCATTGTTGGTACAACGGAATTGAGTTTAGAGCATCACCACTGGCATACAAACATACTGAATATAGCATATACATAATAATAATAATATCAATGTCCCAAGTGCAGTAGTGCTAGCAGCTAGTGCAATAAATAGTACAGTGACAGTTGAGTTGTTAATGGATGGAGGGGGGGGCGTTGGCTTGCAATGGATGGAATAGTGTATAGTGTATAGTGCAGCAAATGCATGTCCGGTTCACAGTTATTGTTGTAATGTAGAAGTGGGAGTTATGTCACCGGGGGTTGGGGATGGGGGGTGCGAGGGGGGTGCGGGGCGGCAAGTTGATCGTTGAGCAGCCTGACAGCCCGTGGATAGAGGCTGTTGGTCAGTCTGCTAGTACCGGACTGGATGGATCTGTACCTTCGACCAGAGGGCAGCAGTTGAAAAAGATGGTGTGCTGGGTGGTACTGGTCCTGTAGGGTGTTATTCACACGACGTAGGCAGCGGGAGGTGAAGACTGTGAAGATATCTCATGTCTTCGCATGTGATGCTCTAGCTCGCTCCAGCTGGCAAGCAGGCCAAGAAGATGCTTAAAAAAACAGCATTTAAAATTAAATTGTATCCTTTGAGTGACATCCTTGAAAATGAAAAAGAGTGCTTGGAAAATTGTGCTTGAATTTCATTTTGCAATGTCTGTGGGAACCCTGCAAGTAGCTCTATGCTATTAACACTTTGGCTGCCGGAAAACGCTTAAACACGTCATTCCCGGCCATGCTCAAGTTGCCGAAGACGCTTTACAGCGTCTTTAATATCAATATTTCAAAAATCTGGGATCAGATTCATATGTCCCCTCCGCTGGCCTGAGATTCACCAGGAGGACCCACTGAGCTCTCTGGCGGTTCAGGAGCGCCATCTGGTGGCCGATCGGTGCAATCGCTTAACAGGAAGTGCCGTAGAGGTTGTGCTGGTCGCCCGTATTACTTCCGGGCACTCGATATAGGTCCCGAGGCTCGATCTCGACACACTACATAGCGATCGATTGCCAATAACTCGATAAACAACATGATTTGGACGTATATACCATTATACAAGCTGGAGATGGACCGGGTAAATCTACATCCCATAATGATACAATTTCTACTCTACGATGATCGCCCAACGGCGCGCGGAGACTGGGGTGAGTTTTAGCGTGTAAAGTTACCGTCTTCGATACTAACTGCTATTATCAACATTTGACCCACATTAGATGATTGGTATAACGCTGCCCACGGAATTATAAACGCCCCCTAGCCCATCCGGTCAACATCAGATGACGTGTAGTAACTTCTAGAAGTACGTCTAGTTGGAATTTTTTATATCGCGCTGATTGCCATAAAACTGTATTGCATCATCAATATAATGTATTTGGGGCTATAGATCACGTTCTGGAGAAAGCTGCAGAAAGAGATGAAAACATACTTATACATTAGACCATACTTTACTATGAATATGTGAATGAAAAAGTTTAACGTTGCTACACAATGAACAATACATATAGGACTTTGAATGGGCCCTAATAATGGCAATGTAGCAATAGAATTTAAAAAGTTATAGCCCTGCAAAGAAGGGGACTTTCTCTATAGACAAATATAGCCGGCAACCTACGGTTGATAATGAATTTAACCCATGGCAGCCAAAGTGTTAAGCTATCTAACTGTTTTAAAAAGCAACACAATGAGATCCCTCAAATAACTCTAGCTACATTTATTTGTCGTTTTGGAACTCACCTTGTTCTAAAATGTTGTCGTGATTATAATAATAATAATAATAATAATAATAATAACAATAATAATAATAATAATAATAATAATAATAATAAATTTTATTTATAAGGCGCCTTTCAGGACACTCAAGGTCGCCATACAACAATTTAAAAACAGTTCATTAACAATCACAATACATTTAAAAAATAAAATAAAATCAGACATACGCCTGCCTAAACAGGTGGGTTTTGAGGTGGGTTTTGAATGGGCTGATGGAGTCATCCCACCTCCCCTGGTTTACTGCTCAGCTCAGCGTAGCAACACGCCAACACCTCAAACATTCTGTGAGATGTAGATTTATCTTTTATGAAATTACTTTTCTTTCCTCAGGTGCAGAGAGGAGTGAGAAGGACGGCCAGGAGCAGCAGCTGTCTGCTGAGGTGAGCTTCTCAAGGGCCTCGCTCAGTCTGCTGAGGTGAGCTTCTCAAGGGCCTCGCTCAGTCTGCTGAGGTGAGCTTCTCAAGGGCCTCGCTCAGTCTGCTGAGGTGAGCTTCTCAAGGGCCTCGCTCAGTCTGCTGAGGTGAGCTTCTCAAGGGCCTCGCTCAGTCTGCTGAGGTGAGCTTCTCAAGGGCCTCGCTCAGACTGCTGAGGTGAGCTTCTCAAGGGCCTCGCTCAGTCTGCTGAGGTGAGCTTCTCAAGGGCCTCGCTCAGTCTGCTGAGGTGAGCTTCTCAAGGGCCTCGCTCAGTCTGCTGAGGTGAGCTTCTCAAGGGCCTCGCTCAGACTGCTGAGGTGAGCTTCTCAAGGGCCACGTCTGCTGAGGTGAGCTTCTCAAGGGCCTCGCTCAGTCTGCTGAGGTGAGCTTCTCAAGGGCCTCGCTCAGTCTGCTGAGGTGAGCTTCTCAAGGGCCTCGCTCAGTCTGCTGAGGTGAGCTTCTCAAGGGCCACGCTGCTGAGGTGAGCTTCTCAAGGGCCTCGCTCAGTCTGCTGAGGTGAGCTTCTCAAGGGCCTCGCTCAGACTGCTGAGGTGAGCTTCTCAAGGGCCTCGCTCAGACTGCTGAGGTGAGCTTCTCAAGGGCCTCGCTCAGACTGCTGAGGTGAGCTTCTCAAGGGCCTCGCTCAGTCTGCTGAGGTGAGCTTCTCAAGGGCCACGCTGCTGAGGTGAGCTTCTCAAGGGCCTCGCTCAGTCTGCTGAGGTGAGCTTCTCAAGGGCCACGTCTGCTGAGGTGAGCTTCTCAAGGGCCTCGCTCAGTCTGCTGAGGTGAGCTTCTCAAGGGCCACGCTCAGACTGCTGAGGTGAGCTTCTCAAGGGCCTCGCTGCTGAGGTGAGCTTCTCAAGGGCCACGTCTGCTGAGGTGAGCTTCTCAAGGGCCTCGCTCAGTCTGCTGAGGTGAGCTTCTCAAGGGCCTCGCTCAGTCTGCTGAGGTGAGCTTCTCAAGGGCCTCGCTCAGTCTGCTGAGGTGAGCTTCTCAAGGGCCTCGCTCAGTCTGCTGAGGTGAGCTTCTCAAGGGCCTCGCTCAGTCTGCTGAGGTGAGCTTCTCAAGGGCCTCGCTCAGTCTGCTGAGGTGAGCTTCTCAAGGGCCTCGCTCAGTCTGCTGAGGTGAGCTTCTCAAGGGCCACGCTGCTGAGGTGAGCTTCTCAAGGGCCTCGCTCAGTCTGCTGAGGTGAGCTTCTCAAGGGCCTCGCTCAGTCTGCAGATTCAAGTGACTTGGAACAGCGTGATCTTTTCAATTCTGATTTGGGACACTTTCACATGTCAAATCAGAAACACTTTCACGTGTCAAATCAGAAACACTTTCACGTGTCAAATCAGAAACACTTTCACGTGTCAAATCAGAAACACTTTCACGTGTCAAATCAGAAACACTTTCACGTGTCAAATCAGAAACACTTTCACATGTCAAATCAGAAACACGTTCACATGTCAAATCAGAAACACTTTCACGTGTCAAATCAGAAACACTTTCACATGTCAAATCAGAAACACTTTCACATGTCAAATCAGAAACACTTTCACGTGTCAAATCAGAAACACTTTCACATGTCAAATCAGAAACACTTTCACATGTCAAATCAGAAACACTTTCACGTGTCAAATCAGAAACACTTTCACGTGTCAAATCAGAAACACTTTCACGTGTCAAATCAGAAACACTTTCACGTGTCAAATCAGAAACACTTTCACGTGTCAAATCAGAAACACTTTCACGTGTCAAATCAGCCATTGAAAGTTTTGTTCATCCATGATGAAATAGTTCTGAATCAAGAAATATTATTTTTTAATCTAAAGTGTAACTAACTGTCGGATATTGGTTTTAAACCATAAATATTGTATCAGAATTTCTTCTCAATAAATAAACAGCATTTAAAAGTGAATGATATCCTTTTTATTTATTTTTTTCCTCTTCTAATTTCTCTGTTTTTCTCCCCGTCCAATTTTTTGTCGTTGGGCCAATTCCCCCCCTCTCTCTCTATCTCTCTCTCTCTCTCTCTCTCTCTCTCATTCCATTGTTTGCTCAAGCAGCTTTGTTTGGTTCTTCAGGAGGCCGATCAGGAGAAGGTGCTGGAAGCCAAGGCCCCCCGCAGGGGGCGCTCATTGTCCAGGAGCAACGCCGACGAGGAGGACCCACCTAAAGAGCCTGAGAAGTCCGAGGACACCCCGACACGCAGGGGCCGACGCTCGGGCGCCCAAACCAAAGACACCACTGCCGGTAAGACGGTCACTCTTTAACGTCTGGAAAGTATGGACATTTTTGGAAAAGGATTTAAATTAATTTACAGGGTTTTTGTTTTTGAAAGTGTGGACAAGCACAAATATATCCTGAGAAACTTTAAAAAAAAAAAGTTAACCATTTACCATCACACTTGAAACTAGGGCTGGGCGATATGGCCTAAATATGATATCACGATATTTTCTGACCTTTCGGCGATACACGATACGCATCACGATGTTTTTCTTTTTTTCCCCAAAATTCATTATGAGGCTTACCAAGACAGTATTTGAGTTTGCAAGCTAACATTAAAGACAAAATAAAATACCCATGCATTTAGCATTTTTATATTATATATTAGATTTAGATTATTGGATTATTAGATTATATATTGCATATATTTAGCAATGAGATATTATATGATTTAGATATGAAATATGATGAATTGAAAATGGGGGACCCTGATGTAAACAAGACGAAAGTCTTTCTCTGGTCTGCATCCTCCAGTCCGCTGTTGACTGTTGTTGTATTGAGCTGTACTGTATTGTTTGTACCCCTGCTGCAATCTTTTAATAACGTTCTCATTCATTCAGTCGGCAAACAGAATCATTTTGATTGACAGTCGCGTCTGCCAATTACGTCACATCGCTTCCACCCGCCCTGCTGTTCTTAGCACCAATCGGAAAGCGCGTATTCATTTTTTACTTCCGCCGTTGGAGAGCTCAATGACAATAACAATGGCAGCTCGCCGCGGCCGACGTTTAGCTTTTAGCTCCGCAGAAGGACTAAACGACTGGAGGCATAATGATTTTACTGCAACAGATGTTATAATAAAAGCCTTTCCATACATCTGTCTGATTGAAAACTTTATTAACAGACCGCAGAATGGGCACAACTGAGTCAGCACGGGCTGAGATATGAACGAGCTTGCTATATCTAGGTCGACCTCGGTCGGCACTATGTAAATACGCTGATGTTATTGAAAGTGTAACTATATAGAGACCTCTGAACAGGTCCTGCATTATTATTATTATAACGTTAATGCCACAAAACGAATGCCTTTGTTATCATAAGTAGTCACTTTTGATGCAGTAGTGTGTGTGTGGGGCGGCGCTGTTCAAAAGTGTCAACGTGTGGACCAGATTGACGCGACACAAGCCTCTTGGGCAAAACATCACGATATCCACGATATGTTTAAAAAGTGTATCGTTAATGAACTGTACCCGATATTTATATAATATCGTCATATCGCCCAGCCCTACTTGAAACAGACTGTACGCTACCAGGTATTAGTTTATAGATATACGTATTGTATGGGTATTGTACCCATTCTGCAATCTGTTAATACAATGTTCATTCAATCAATCACCGTGCAGATTGATTGATTGAATGAACATTTTATTAACAGATTGCAGAATGGGTACAATACAGTACGGCTCAATACACACAATTGTTAAGGGGATGCAGACCAGAGAGAGACTTTCGTCTTGTTTACATCAGGGTCCCCCATTTTCAATTCATAATGAATTGTAAGTAAGGGTGCAACTTGCTCCGTGCAATCCATTCTTTGTGGATCTAGCCCTGAGAGTTTCACCATCAGACCTCACGCATCAGGGGGGAGATTTAATTAATGACTGATGAAAAGAAAGTGACATCACTACTGTGCTGCCTTGCTTTTAGGCAATTTGAAGGAAGATGGCGAGAAGAAGGATGATGTGAAAGAGGAGAAAATCACCTCAGAGAAACCAGAGGACAAGCAGGAGGTATTTACAATATCAACAAAATCAATATACATTTACAGGTCAATATACATACTGTATACAGGTCAATATACATACTGTATACAGGTCAATATACATACTGTATACAGGTCAATATACATACTGTACACAGGTCAATATACATATACAGTTCAATATACATATACAGGTCAATATACATATACAGGTCAATATACATACTGTATACAGGTCAATATACATACTGTATACAGGTCAATATACATACTGTACACAGGTCAATATACATACTGTACACAGGTCAATATACATATACAGTTCAATATACATATACAGGTCAATATACATATATAGGTCAATATACATACACAGGTCAATATACATATACAGGTCAATATACATATACAGGTCAATATACATATACAGGTCAATATACATACTGTACACAGGTCAATATACATATACAGGTCAATATACATATACAGGTCAATATACATATACAGGTCAATATACATACTGTACACAGGTCAATATACATATACAGGTCAATATACTATATACAGGTCAATATACATACTGTACACTGGTCAATATACATATACAGGTCAATATACATACTATATACAGGTCAATATACATACTGTACACTGGTCAGTATACATATACAGGTCAATATACATACTGTACACTGGTCAATATACATATACAGGTCAATATACATATACAGGTCAATATACAGGTCAATATACATATACAGGTCAATATACAGGTCAATATACATATACAGGTCAATATACATATACAGGTCAATATACATACTATATACAGGTCAATATACATACTGTACACTGGTCAATATACATATACAGGTCAATATACATACTGTACACAGGTAAATATACATAATACAGGTCAATATACATAATACAGGTCAATATACATATACAGGTCAATATACATATACATGTCTCACCCCTATGTCATCTTTCCATTTCATTGTCCCTTATCTTCTTCATCTTCTTCATCCTTGTGTGGGGTTTCCCTTAATACCAGTCTCTCCAGTCTCTCTCCAGTCTCTCTCCAGTCTCTCTCCAGTCTCTCTCCTGTCTCTCTCCAGTCTCTCCAGTCTCTCTCCAGTCTCTCTCCAGTCTCTCTCCAGTCTCTCTCCAGTCTCTCCAGTCTCTCTCTAGTCTCTCTCCAGTCTCTCTCCAGTCTCTCTCCAGTCTCTCTCCAGTCTCTCTCCAGTCTCTCTCCAGTCTCTCTCCTGTCTCTCTCCAGTCTCTCCAGTCTCTCCAGTCTCTCTCCAGTCTCTCTCCAGTCTCTCTCTAGTCTCTCTGGTCTCTCTCCAGTCTCTCTCCAGTCTCTCTCCAGTCTCTCTCCAGTCTCTCCAGTCTCTCTCCAGTCTCTCTCCAGTCTCTCTCCAGTCTCTCTCCAGTCTCTCCAGTCTCTCTCCAGTCTCTCTCCAGTCTCTCTCCAGTCTCTCTCTAGTCTCTCTCTAGTCTCTCTCCAGTCTCTCTCCAGTCTCTCTCCAGTCTCTCTCCAGTCTCTCCAGTCTCTCTCCAGTCTCTCTCCTGTCTCTCTCCAGTCTCTAGTCTCTCTCTAGTCTCTCTCCAGTCTCTCCAGCCTCTCTCCTGTCTCTCTCCAGTCTCTAGTCTCTCTCTAGTCTCTCTCCAGTCTCTCTCCAGTCTCTCCAGTCTCTCTCCAGTCTCTCTCCAGTCTCTCTCCAGTCTCTCTCCAGTCTCTCTAGTCTCTCTCCAGTCTCTCTCCAGTCTCTCTCCAGTCTCTCTCCAGTCTCTCTCCAGTCTCTCTCCAGTCTCTCTCCAGTCTCTCTCCAGTCTCTCTCTAGTCTCTCTCTAGTCTCTCTCCAGTCTCTCTCTAGTCTCTCTCCAGTCTCTCTCTAGTCTCTCTCTAGTCTCTCTCTAGTCTCTCTCTAGTCTCTCTCTAGTCTCTCTCCAGTCTCTCTCCAGTCTCTCTCCAGTCTCTCCAGTCTCTCTCTAGTCTCTCTCCAGTCTCTCTCCAGTCTCTCTCCAGTCTCTCTCCAGTCTCTCTCCAGTCTCTCTCCTGTCTCTCTCCAGTCTCTAGTCTCTCTCCAGTCTCTCTCCAGTCTCTCTCCAGTCTCTCTCCAGTCTCTCCAGTCTCTCTAGTCTCTCTCCTGCCTCTCTCCAGTCTCTCTCTAGTCTCTCTCTAGTCTCTCTCCAGTCTCTCTCCAGTCTCTCTCCAGTCTCTCTCCAGTCTCTCTCCAGTCTCTCTCCAGTCTCTCCAGTCTCTCTCCAGTCTCTCTCCAGTCTCTCCAGTCTCTCTCCAGTCTCTCTCCAGTCTCTCTCCAGTCTCTCCAGTCTCTCTCCAGTCTCTCTCCAGTCTCTCTCTAGTCTCTCTCTAGTCTCTCTCCAGTCTCTCTCCAGTCTCTCGCCAGTCTCTCTCCAGTCTCTCTCCAGTCTCTCTCCAGTCTCTCTCTAGTCTCTCTCTAGTCTCTCTCCAGTCTCTCTCCAGTCTCTCTTCAGTCTCTCCAGTCTCTCTCCTGTCTCTCTCCAGTCTCTCTCCGGTCTCTCTCTGGTCTCTCTCCAGTCTCTCTCCAGTCTCTCTCCAGTCTCTCTCCAGTCTCTCTCTAGTCTCTCTCTAGTCTCTCTCCGGTCTCTCTCTGGTCTCTCTCCAGTCTCTCTCCAGTCTCTCTCCAGTCTCTCTCCAGTCTCTCTCTAGTCTCTCTCCGGTCTCTCTCCGGTCTCTCTCCGGTCTCTCTCTGGTCTCTCTCCAGTCTCTCTCTGGTCTCTCTCCAGTCTCTCTCCAGTCTCTCTCCAGTCTCTCTCTAGTCTCTCTCTAGTCTCTCTCCAGTCTCTCCAGTCTCTCCAGTCTCTCTCCAGTCTCTCTCCAGTCTCTCTCCAGTCTCTCTCGCCTCTCTCCAGTCTCTCTCCAGTCTCTCTCCAGTCTCTCTCCAGTCTCTCTCCAGTCTCTCTCCAGTCTCTCCAGTCTCTCTCCAGTCTCTCTCCAGTCTCTCCAGTCTCTCTCCAGTCTCTCTCCAGTCTCTCTCCAGTCTCTCTCCAGTCTCTCCAGTCTCTCCAGTCTCTCTCCAGTCTCTCTCCAGTCTCTCTCCAGTCTCTCCTGCCTCTCTCCAGTCTCTCTCCAGTCTCTCTCCAGTCTCTCTCTAGTCTCTCTCCAGTCTCTCTCCAGTCTCTCTCCAGTCTCTCTCCAGTCTCTCCAGTCTCTCTCCAGTCTCTCTCCAGTCTCTCTCCAGTCTCTCTCTAGTCTCTCTCCAGTCTCTCTCCAGTCTCTCTCCAGTCTCTAGTCTCTCTCTAGTCTCTCTCCAGTCTCTCTCCAGTCTCTCTCCAGTCTCCAGTCTCTCTCCAGTCTCTCATGTCTCCCCAGTCTCTCTCCAGTCTCTCTCCAGTCTCTCCAGTCTCTCTAGTCTCTCTCCAGTCTCTCTCCAGTCTCTCTCCAGTCTCTCTCCAGTCTCTCTCCAGTCTCTCCAGTCTCCCCAGTCTCTCTCCAGTCTCTCTCCAGTCTCTCCAGTCTCTCTAGTCTCTCTCCAGTCTCTCCCCAGTCTCCAGTCTCTCTCCAGTCTCTCCAGTCTCTCTAGTCTCTCTTCAGTCTCTCTCCAGTCTCTCTGGTCTCTCTCCAGTCTCTCTCCAGTCTCTCTCCAGTCTCTCTAGTCTCTCTCCAGTCTCTCTCCAGTCTCTCTCTAGTCTCTCTCCAGCCTCTCTCCAGTCTCTCTCCAGTCTCTCCAGTCTCTCTCCAGTCTCTCTCCAGTCTCTCCAGTCTCTCTCCAGTCTCTCTCCAGTCTCTCTCCAGTCTCTCTCCAGTCTCTCTCCAGTCTCTAGTCTCTCTCCAGTCTCTCTCCAGTCTCTCTCCAGTCTCTCTCCAGTCTCTCTCCAGTCTCTCTCCAGTCTCTCCAGTCTCTCTCTAGTCTCTCTCTAGTCTCTCTCCAGTCTCTCTCCAGTCTCTCTCCAGTCTCTCTCCAGTCTCTAGTCTCTCTCCAGTCTCTAGTCTCTCTCCAGTCTCCAGTCTCTCTCCAGTCTCTCTCCAGTCTCTCTGGTCTCTCTCCAGTCTCTCTGGTCTCTCTCCAGTCTCTCTCCAGTCTCTCTCCAGTCTCTCTTCAGTCTCTCTCTAGTCTCTCTCCAGTCTCTCTCCAGTCTCTCTCCAGTCTCTCTTCAGTCTCTCTCCAGTCTCTCTTCAGTCTCTCTCCAGTCTCTCTCCAGTCTCTCTCCAGTCTCTCTCCAGTCTCTCTCCAGTCTCTCTGGTCTCTCTCCAGTCTCTCCAGTCTCTCTAGTCTCTCTCCAGTCTCTCTCCAGTCTCTCTCCAGTCTCTCTGGTCTCTCTCCAGTCTCTCTAGTCTCTCTACAGTCTCTCTCTCTAGTCTCTCTCCAGTCTCTCTCCAGTCTCTCTCCAGTCTCTCCAGTCTCTCTCCAGTCTCTCTCCAGTCTCTCCAGTCTCTCTCCAGTCTCTCTCCAGTCTCTCTCTAGTCTCTCTCCAGTCTCTCTCCAGTCTCTCCAGTCTCTCTCCAGTCTCTCTCCAGTCTCTCTCCAGTCTCTCTCCAGTCTCTCCAGTCTCTCTCCAGTCTCTCTCCAGTCTCTCTCCAGTCTCTAGTCTCTCTCCAGTCTCTCTCCAGTCTCTAGTCTCTCTCCAGTCTCCAGTCTCTCTCCAGTCTCTCTCCAGTCTCTCTTCAGTCTCTCTCTAGTCTCTCTCCAGTCTCTCTCCAGTCTCTCTCCTGTCTCTCTCCAGTCTCTCTCCAGTCTCTCTCCAGTCTCTCTCCAGTCTCTCTCCAGTCTCTCTCCAGTCTCTCTCCAGTCTCTCTCTAGTCTCTCTCCAGTCTCTCTCCAGTCTCTCTCCAGTCTCTCTCCAGTCTCTCCAGTCTCTCTCCAGTCTCTCCAGTCTCTCTCCAGTCTCTCTCCAGTCTCTCTCCAGTCTCTCTTCAGTCTCTCTCCAGTCTCTCTCCAGTCTCTCTCCAGTCTCTCTCCAGTCTCTCTCCAGTCTCTCTAGTCTCTCTACAGTCTCTCTCTCTAGTCTCTCTCCAGTCTCTCTCCAGTCTCTCTCCAGTCTCCCCAGTCTCTCTCCAGTCTCTCTCCAGTCTCTCCAGTCTCTCTCCAGTCTCTCCAGTCTCTCTCCAGTCTCTCTCCAGTCTCTCTCCAGTCTCTCTCCAGTCTCTCTCCAGTCTCTCCAGTCTCTCTAGTCTCTCTCCAGTCTCTCTCCAGTCTCTCTCCAGTCTCTCTCCAGTCTCTCCAGTCTCTCTCCAGTCTCTCTCCAGTCTCTCTTCAGTCTCTCTCCAGTCTCTCTCCAGTCTCTCTCCAGTCTCTCTCCAGTCTCTCTCCAGTCTCTCTTCAGTCTCTCTCCAGTCTCTCTCCAGTCTCTCTCCAGTCTCTATCTAGTCTCTCTCCAGTCTCTTTCCAGTCTCTAGTCTCTCTCCAGTCTCTAGTCTCTCTCCAGTCTCTAGTCTCTCTCCAGTCTCTCTCTAGTCTCCAGTCTCTCTTCAGTCTCTCTCCAGTCTCTCCAGTCTCTCTCCAGTCTCTCCAGTCTCTCTCCAGTCTCTCTTCAGTCTCTCTCTAGTCTCTCTCCAGTCTCTCTCCTGTCTCTCTCTAGTCTCTCTCCAGTCTCTCTCCAGTCTCTCTCCAGTCTCTCTCCAGTCTCTCTCCAGTCTCTCTGGTCTCTCTCCAGTCTCTCTCCAGTCTCTCTCCAGTCTCTCTCCAGTCTCTCTCCAGTCTCTCTCCAGTCTCTCCAGTCTCTCTCCAGTCTCTCTCCAGTCTCTAGTCTCTCTCCAGTCTCTAGTCTCTCTCCAGTCTCTCTCCAGTCTCTAGTCTCTCTCCAGTCTCTCTCCAGTCTCTAGTCTCTCTCCAGTCTCTAGTCTCTCTCCAGTCTCTAGTCTCTCTCCAGTCTCTCTCTAGTCTCTCTCCAGTCTCTCTCTAGTCTCCAGTCTCTCTCCAGTCTCTCATGTCTCCCCAGTCTCTCCCCAGTCTCTCTCCAGTCTCCCCAGTCTCTCTCCAGTCTCATGTCTCCCCAGTCTCTCTCCAGTCTCATGTCTCCCCAGTCTCTCTCCAGTCCCCCCAGTCTCTCTCCAGTCTCTCTGGTCTCTCTCCAGTCTCTCATGTCTCCCCGGTCTCTCTCCAGTCTCTCTCCAGTCTCTCTCCAGTCTCTCTCCAGTCTCTCCAGTCTCCCCGGTCTCTCTCCAGTCTCCCCAGTCTCTCTCCAGTCTCTCATGTCTCCCCGGTCTCTCTCCAGTCTCCCCAGTCTCTCTCCAGTCTCTCATGTCTCCCCGGTCTCTCTCCAGTCTCCCCAGTCTCTCTCCAGTCTCTCATGTCTCCCCGGTCTCTCTCCAGTCTCCCCAGTCTCTCTCCAGTCTCTCATGTCTCCCCAGTCTCTCCAGTCTCCAGTCTCTCTCCAGTCTCCCCAGTCTCTCTGATCTCTCTGGTCTCTCCAGTCTCTCATGTCTCCCCAGTCTCTCCCCAGTCTCTCTCCAGTCTCATGTCTCCCCAGTCTCTCTCCAGTCTCATGTCTCCCCGGTCTCTCTCACGAGGAGTAAAGAGGAGCTCATCTAGTCTCTTTATCTGCAGGAGGAGATAATGGAGCAGAAGAAAGGCGCTCGGCGTGGAAGGCAGCCCAAGCCTCCGTCGTCCCCGTCACCCCGGTCGCCCCTGTCACCCGCATCACCCCTGCCGCACCTGTCGTCCCCGCCCCCCCGCCCAGAGGAGGAGGAGTCTGCAGCGCGCCCAGAGGAGGCGGAGTCTGCAGCGCGCCCAGAGGAGGCGGAGTCTGCAGCGTGCCCAGAGGGGGTGGAGTCTGCAGCGCACCCAGAGGGGGCGGAGTCTGCAGCGCGCCCAGAGGAGGCGGAGTCTGCAGTGCGCCCAGAGGAGGCGGAGTCTGCACCGCGCCCAGAGGAGGCGGAGTCTGCACCGCGCCCAGAGGAGGCGGAGTCTGCAGTGCGCCCAGAGGAGGTGGAGTCTGCAGCGCGCCCAGAGGAGGCTGACACACGTGAGTCGCTTCAGCCTGACCACTGGGCCGAGCAGTGCAGAGCGTGGTTTTTAAAAATGGAAGTTGTAGCGCACTCTGCACTGGGCTGTTTCTCCCCCCCCCCAAAATCCTCCACGGTCGTTGTGTCGCCTTTAATCTCTGCTTCACGTGAAGTTAAATCTACTCTGGAATGAAACTAAAACATAAGCTACTCTGTTTTTATCTCTTGAACATGGGCACTGATAACTACATGGATTTTATTTCTATATTTAAAAATAAATATATAATAATAAAATAAACAACGTACACCGGTAGGGATGGTGGGCATGTCTTTTACTCTGCGGAGCCTGAACACAGAGTAACACTGGTGTCACACCACACATACCACAATGTACTCCCAATGTCGTGGGTTCAAACCCCACCTCGCAGCCTTCATCATCACATCACCTCGCTTTCTTCCGTCTCTCCTGTCGCTCACTGCTGTTTTGCTGTCTTATTTTTTTGTATTTTATTTTTTTATTATTTTTTAAACAAACACATAAACAAACATGACAACACACGATAAGATATACAAGCATTAGTTGACAGTGCACATCCAATGAAATCACATTTTAGTTAATTGTCATATATAGGATATACCCTTAATACCTGTTATCTAATACCCTACACACATGCTCCAGCTCGTACCCCCCCCTCCCGGACCCCCCATTGGATAATCCATCCATTTTCCCTCGCTCCTAACCAGACACTACCATTATATGCTAGCTTTTATTTTCTCCACCACTTCTAACCACAATGTCATTTTGGATTCATTGAGACCCAAAATTCTTGCTGTAGATATTTCTTGATAGATCACATCGAGATATGTAATAATCCAGACCTTTCGGCACATTTTTTCCGGTTGGAACCATCGTGATGCTATCAGCTTTTTAGCCACTGTGATACCCGATAAAACCAATCTCTTTAGCTGTGGATGTACTGCACACTCAAAACTCTGTTTTGCTGTCTTAATAGTTCTTCCTCTCTTCCAGGTAAGCCTGCGTTGAAGAGGAAGAGGTCGGAGGACATAGAAGAGGCTGCGGAGGTGAGGCCCGTTCTCACGCTCATTACCAACTTCACTCCTGGTGGCCCCTGGTGGCCATTATTCAAACTAATTTACTCTCAGTAACTGTCAAACTCAATGTGTGCACAACTGTTTAGAGTGTTTGGATGTGTGTTAGATTATGTGCAAAATAAATCTGCATTGTTTTTAGGTGAAGCCCCCCTTTAAGCCAATGTATTAAGGTGGTATTACTCTCTAGTCAGTGTATTAAGGTGGTATTACTTTCTAGTCAGTGTATTAACACATTCGGGGCCATTGGGATGCGTCTAATAAATCTCTAGAGGACCAGCAAATGTAAACAGACTTGGGGCTGTTTGTAGAGCTAAATCTATACTTTATAGTATTGCTATCTGTCCATTCTCATTGTCAATTGAGTCCATAAACCGTCCCTTCAAAATGGCTTAAAGAAAAAAAAAACGTCATCAATACGTTCTCATTTTATAGCGCCGTGAATATAAGCGTTATACGGCATTTGGTCTAGTATATTTCCTGGAAGGCTAGATAAAGGGCTAATAGCTACTAACGTTATATCCAATGGCATTTCCGTTATACATAAGCTACAGTTAAAACTCAAACTGCATATGATCGGCACGATCCTCAAGCATGTATGCATGAAAGGGGGGGGGGGGGGGGGGGTGACGTCGTTTCTTATTATTGATTACCAATAACCGTGTTCGTCTAAGTAGCCACATACGCTGATCGTATCGTATCATAACAAGGCTCGATCGGGCTGTAATTTACGTGAAAAAGATCTTACCATGAGCCGGTTGGATCCCCCCGAGCATTTCCCCGTTATCGATTGCCATCTGGTAGATCGATATGTCCATTGGCTGATGATAAATCCCCTTATTGCATAGTGAAATCCGCGATCCA